>NW_027518690.1:50177500-50777500 GCF_043159265.1 Tasmannia lanceolata
TCTATAATGGACAGAAAAAATCGAGTTCTCAGATAGGAGAAACGAATCAAATGAACCATACAGGCATGCAAGTAGTTGGAGAGAATCAGTCCCTTTAATTTATCCCTCTTATAAATGAGTAGATATCTATGGTTTTATGCCTCAAAATACTAACATCCACAAGATTTTTCCTCCCTCACTTTGTTGAAGTTTAGAAGTCGAGATGATGGCCATTTGGCCTTATCGGATATAGAAGAGATCACAAACACCACCGACTAGAGTGGTTAAGGGATAAGGGTGTAGCAAAGCATCTTCCTAATTTTAGTAGATTGAATTCTTAGGAAATCCCAGTGAAGAAGAAAATATAGATTTCTATACCGTTTCCTTCTTTTTAGCAGCAAAGAATTTGGAAAATCTTCTCCTTGCTTTTGAAGGATCCACATGAGATCTCCTAGGAATTCTTTCCACTCCTTCCTCTGCCACAAGAATAGCTGCAAGCTATTTGGGGAATCTCCTCCTACTATTTAGATGTATTAAGGGAATTAGAGTTTCTTCCCTACCACTTAGGCGATTAAGTAATAGAAATAAAAGAATATCCATCGAGCAACAATATCTTGTTCTGGAGATATTTTTAAACCATCTCTCAGCCAACAATATGCAGAAAATTTCTTACTTTTTACTAAAATTACAGAAGATATCACTACAAATCAAATACTAAAATGGCAGCCTTACCTCTGAGATCCAGTTTTCATAGCATATGAAAACTAGCCATATTTCCAATTCATAAATTATTGTAGAATTAGTAAGGCACCATTCCAACCATCCAAAAACCCACCATCATTGAGAAAGATTAATAAAAACCTTAAACTAGAAGCTAGATACTTATTTATTTAATATTAACAGAAAATTCCTTATGTTTTGACTCTAAAATTGTTGAAGAAATTTGTCAAGAAATATATCTTTAGGAATTTCTGTTAATATTATTTAATCTAATAAAAATCTTTCAAAATAATAAAAGTAAATTAATCAAGAAAAGTATAGAAATAACATGTTTTAATGGATCGAGGCACGTCGGAAATGACGCTCTTTTTAGAGTCAAAACGCCACCTTCTGCACCGGGTTTACCGGCATTTGGCTCCCAAGATTCAACCATCCTTCAAAATCTCTTCCGTGCAGGGAATTGATCCCACGAACTTGTTATCGCCCGTATCGCGAAATAACATTAAAATAGATGTTGTAAAAATCCAAATGAAAAATCCATGTAGGGGTTATTTTCCTAACAAAGAAGATGGTGCATCGCCAGAAAGAAAAATAGAGATTGGAGAGGAAGAAAACGTTAAAGAGAGTCTATTCAGATGGAAGAGATGAGATTGTTAATATAGGAAAATGAATCCCTAAGATATCTTTTACTCCCTTTCCGTTTTACACCACTCTCTCTAACGTCTCCAGATCCCCTAAAATCTCTCCCAGTAACCAAAACTGTTTCACAACATTATTTCCAAAATATGAGGAAAGTTAAAATAAAAATAATTAAAAGCCTTTAAAATTTCTAAATCAATTGCAACAAAACAGGCGTAAAACAAATCTTACGCCCATTTTGAAGTGAGAAAATGAGCATAAAATTTGTCCTACACCCATTTTATGTCAAGAGAAAGAGGCTAGATAACATTGCTGTTAGTCACATCTTTTAAATTTGATAAATTGCTATTCTATTTTCCCTTTTGAATACCTAATGAGCACTTTCTCCTCTTCCCTTCTTTAATAATTTAACCCATCATACGTGATCTTTCCCAATCCATATTGTTACACTGAGGCAAAAAAAAAAAAAATTCAGATTTTAAGTTGAAATCCATATCATAATTAGAAGGATCTTTTGTTAAGGCTGTGGATTCAAGCCAACTTAACAATAATTAATTAATTTCTCTAAATGAGGCAAAAATAATCATTCATTTAGAAAGGACAAGAGTAAAGGACCCAACAGACCCTATGAAGCATTTTCTTGGAGAAGCATGACATGCTGGTGAGCGCACATGTAATGTTTTTGTCTTTACATTTTTTTCTCTCTTTTTAAAGTATGCTTCCTTTTATTTTGTGGATCCCAATTTCTACTCCGATGAAATTAGAAATTTAGAAAATTTTACCGAGACCCAATAGAGATTTGTGATAATGTATCAACTATCAACCAATGAACAATGTAGACATTCAAGGCTCCATTTCTTTCGACGTAAAAATGGATGTAAAACGAAGATAAGACAAATTTTATGTCCATTTTTACGTCGAAAGAAATGGAGCCTAAACGACCTGGGTTGGAGAATGCCATTCTTGGAGGGATTAAGCATACTAAGAAAGGGCATTTTCTTCGAGAAGCATGACATGCTGGTGAGCGCACATGTAATGTTTTTGTCTTTACATTTTTTTTTCTCTCTTTTTGAAGTATGCTTCCTTTTATTTTGTGGATCCCAATTTCTACTCCGATGAAATTAGAAATTTAGAAAATTTTACCAAGACCCAATAGAGATTTGTGATAATGTATCAACTATCAACCAATGAACAATGTAAACATTCAAGGCTCCATTTCTTTCGACGTAAAAATGGATGTAAAAATGAAGATAAAACAAATTTTATGTCCATTTTTACGTCGAAAGAAATGGAGCCTAAACGACCTGGGGTTGGAGAATGCCATTCTTGGAGGGATTAAGCATGACAGGCTGGTGAGCGCACATGTAATGTTTTTGTCTTTACATTTTTTTCTCTTTTTTTTAAGTATGCTTCCTTTTATTTTGTGGATCCCAATTTCTACTCCGATGAAATTAGAAATTTAGAAAATTTTACGGAGACCCAATAGAGATTTGTGATAATGTATCAACTATCAACCAATGAACAATGTAAACATTCAAGGCTCCATTTCTTTCGACGTAAAAATGGATGTAAAAATGAAGATAAAACAAATTTTATGTCCATTTTTACGTCGAAAGAAATGGAGCCTAATCGACCTGGGGTTGGAGAATGCCATTCTTGGAGGGATTAAGCATACTAAGAAAGGGCATTTTCTTGGAGAAGCATGACAGGCTGGTGAGCGCACATGTAATGTTTTTGTCTTTACATTTTTTTCTCTCTTTTTGAAGTATGCTTCCTTTTATTTTGTGGATCCCAATTTCTACTCCGATGAAAATAGAAATTTAGAAAATTTTACCGAGACCCAATAGAGATTTGTGATAATGTATCAACTATCAACCAATGAACAATGTAGACATTCAAGGCTCCATTTCTTTCGACGTAAAAATGGATGTAAAAATGAAGATAAAACAAATTTTATGTCCATTTTTACGTCGAAAGAAATGGAGCCTAATCGACCTGGGGTTGGAGAATGCCATTCTTGGAGGGGTTAAGCATACTAAGAAAGGGCATTTTCTTGGAGAAGCATGAGAGGCTGGTGAGCGCACATGTAATGTTTTTATCTTTACATTTTTTTCTCTCTTTTTGAAGTATGCTTCCTTTTATTTTGTGGATCCCAATTTCTACTCCGATGAAATTAGAAATTTAGAAAATTTTACGGAGACCCAATAGAGATTTGTGATAATGTATCAACTATCAACCAATGAACAATGTAGACATTCAAGGCTCCATTTCTTTCGACGTAAAAAATGGATGTAAAAATGAAGATAAAACAAACTTTATGTCCATTTTTACGTCGAAAGAAATGGAGCCTAAACGAGCTGGGGTTGGAGGATACCATTCTTGGAGGGATTAAACATACTAAGAAAGGGCATTTTCGTCGTGTCAGTAGGTCTCTATTGGACTTTGAAAGGCCTTAATGATTAGAGAAAGGTTTTGCTACCCTCCTTTCTTTGAGAGTCATATTATGAACTCATGTGGGCGAAGAATCTCTTTGCCCCATTTTGTCCCCTTTTGAAAAGAAAAAGGCAGAAAGGGGGACGAATAAAAAGGCCGATTATTCTTCCTTTTTTTGGGGCGGAGAGTAAGCTAATTTATTCTATTTAATCAAACCGTAACACCACATATGTCATCTCGGATGCTTCTTGGATGACGATTATTCGGTGCACCTCGTGAACTCTTTCATTTTATACTGTTTAAAAGAGGAGTTAACAGAATTGCCCTTGTTTATTCTCACAACATTAGGAATATGTGAAAAATATGTGCTCTTCATTAGTGGTGCAACTTGGGTCGGGCCCACTCTGAGGCTGTGTTATGGTTATGGTTATGGTTATGGTTGACCCTCCTTGACCCTGAGGCGGCTCAGGTTCGGGTTAGGGTTGAAGGTATGCTATCTCGGATTGGACTAGAGTTGCCCTTGACCCGACCCAACTTGGCCCGAGTTGCACCCCTAGTCTTCATCTTAAGTGGGTATTTTTCGACATCTTGATATTTTTTTATTAATTAAAAAAGGAGTTTGAAGAAAGGGGAATGATAGTATCAAAAGCTTTGAACGTCAATAGTGCGTGAGGATTGGATCTTTACACGCCTAAATGATGTCAGTGAGACCTTTATCTTTCATTTGAAAATCACTTTGTTTAATACTTCTAACCATTCTATCATTTGATAAATGCAATCTTTTTGTGATTTCATTTCTACAATATTTCTAAATGATGTCAGTGAGACCCTTATCTTTCATTTGGCTCTGTTCACTTGTTTTCCCGGGAAAGGAAAAGAAAATGTTTTCCGGTAATTGACGTGGCAATAGGAAAAGAAATTCAGGGAATCTGTGCAGGAAAAGGTTTCCAGGGAAGTTGCTTGCCCTTCTTTTTGCACTGGTTTTCCCGGGAAACGAAATCCGAGTGTTTTTGTTCGGAAATAAAATCCCTAAAGGGGGGGAAATGGGTTTTTCCATGTCATTTTTTGACTTATTGTAGAAATTCCACATGCGTAATTCTATTTTCCTTGGAAAGCAAGTGAACACCAGAATTCTGTCTTGTCAAGGTCTTGTCAAGGAAAAAAGATGTTGTTTTCCAGGGATTTGCTTTCCCATAAACGCAAGTGAACAGAGCCTTTAGAGACTGCAGAACATTAGTGTCATTCGTGTGAATCCAAAGTTGTAAAGCTGTCGATAAGAAAAGTTCAATCAGACTAAACTATGCCTAGGTTTTGGATTCAATTCCGACAGAACAGATCTAAATTCGAGTCAGTTCCAAATACTACCAAGTGAATCCTAACTAATTCGGACTTCAAATATCTAGATTTGACTAATCAAAGAGAGGTGTAGTTATAAAACAAGCGACTAATATTTTAGAAACCAGGAAAAGATAAGACAAACGCGAGCATAGAATTAGTGGAGATAAAATACATCATTCTTTCATCCTGAATCATTTTTCAAAATAGCTGCCAGGAAGACGAGGTTCTAATTCATGACACGTGCCCAATGCGTGCGACTCTAGTCCTATGTTTGGCAACCATGGATTTTTTTTTCATGATAAACTAGTTTCTCAAGTGGTGAAGAAGGGTCGGACAAGGAGAGACTTGAGAGGGAACAGATGAGTAGAGGATGAGAAGTGGCTAGAAAAAATCAATCATATTTTGGGTGCATTTTTTTGTTTCCCTCACCACAGATAAAAGCTAATATTCCAAGGAAAACAAAATTCTTGGTAGCCAAACATGCCCAGGACTTTTTTGTGCAGTTCCATTAACGATACTCACGGAAAGCACTCTCTGGTTGATGAGAAAACTGTCGGTGGATTTCAAAATTATGGTGAAATCCCCGTACTACCCTTGTCTCCAAGTAAACGACAAGTATCTTTTAAAGGGTATAAAGGTAATAAAAAAAATAGAAACGAGAGGATAAAAGGAAAGAAATAGGTAGACGGGTATCCATCTTATCTTCGCTTGATCGTGATTTTGTGGATTTTGGGATATTAGATTTGTCCGTTTGGGGGAAATCCAACAAGTGTCTGCACACGGAATTCCCATCCCAAGCAAACTTTTTATTATATTAATTTGTGATATTGACACCTCACACTTAATCAACTACTTATCTGATTAGCTGTTGAGAATTGCAGCTACCTGTTAAAGCAAATTAAGAAGTACGAAATAAACCTTACTGACAGGAGTACGGATATCAATTTCCCAACATAAAAAACCATCTTAATTATAATAACGATTTTTTAATACATGGCCCTGGCCCATCCATTCTAAGACTGAACGGTTTTGTGTAAAAAAATGGACTACTAATGCCATGTAAATAAATAATAATTGCACCACCATGTTTCAATAATTGCACAAACTCAGCTTGTCTTTTCCTTTTTTGGGCTTTTGAGAACTGTAAATAATGAAAGACAAGATGAGCTAGTGCAATCATCAAAACATGGTAGTGCCAATACAGGTCACTTTAAATAAATCAGGTCTCTCTCATGTGTCTCATGGCAGTTGAATCCAGCTAGGTAGTGTAATGCTCCACAGTCAAGAAATAGACTTCACACCAACAACCATTAAATCTCCCATGCAACTATTTAAATTCCTCCTACACCTTCACATTTTTTTTATCTCCTTTTTCTCTTCTCCACATCTCCTCACGACAAAATGGGGTACGGCAGGCTCGGATGTTCCGAGTCTACAGCTACGGGACCCGAACCTCCTCTCCCGGACCAACTTCCGGCTCAGTTCCAGCCAAGCCGAAGTCCAAAATCAAAGCGAAAGCTCCTCATCTTCCTCACCTTAGTTTCCATCGTCCTATTATCCGGATCCGCGATCTCAGCCGTTCTTTTAGTCCGATCACGAGCCAGAGGCACAGTCGGCTCCGAGCCGATACTCACTAAACCGACTCAAGCCATATCCCGAACCTGTAGCCGAACCAGATACCCGAGCCTATGCGTCGACTCACTACTCCAATTTCCCGGCGCGCTCAAGGCCGGAGAACGGGATCTCGTCCACATCTCCGTCAACATGACGTTACACCATGTGGGGCAGGCTCTCGACGGAGCATCGGCAATATCCAACGTGGCAATGATGCCACGTATCAAGGCGGCATACGATGATTGCCTTGAGCTTCTAGATGACTCCGTGGATCAGCTGTCTCAGTCGCTCCTCTCCGTTACTCCGGGAGGAGGAGGAGGAGGAGGACACGTGGGATCACCGGAAGACGTGATGACGTGGCTGAGTGCGGCGCTGACTAATCAGGACACGTGTGCGGAGGGGCTTGCTGACGTAAGCGAGGGGTTTGTGAAGGAGCAGATGGTGAAGCAACTGAAGGATTTGGCTGAGCTGGTGAGTAATTGCCTTGCGATATTTGCGGTGGCGAATGGGAATAATGACTTTGCCGGAATTCCGATTCAGAATCGGAGGAGGCTGCTTGAGTCGGATGATGGTGGTTTTCCGGCGGGAAGAGGTGGTTTTCCGGCGTGGGTGAGGAGGAGAGAGAGGAGGCTGTTGCAAGTGAATTTGGGGGCGATTCAAGCAGATATTGTGGTGTCAAAGGATGGGAACGGGACGTATAAGACGATTGAACAGGCGATTAAAGCGGCACCGGAGAAGAGTTCTCGTCGCATAATTATTTACGTGAAGGCAGGAAGGTAATCTCACACAAAAATACGTAACAAATTATATGGGGCGGTGATAAATTCACCTCCTTCTAGGATGAATTCACACTGTATTTTCCAAATTAGACTCACACTATCGAAACTTCTATAGAACGGACGGTTGGGATCATCCTATGGAAATGATTTTTTGGGGCATAACCATCGAATGGACAGTTTGGATCATCCTATGGTGTAGTCTGTATAGTCCATTTTGAAAAATACAGAGTGAATTCATCCTAGAAGGGAAGGCACTCTGCACTTAATTTTGGATTAAAGAGGGAGAAAAGATATCAGCACTACCATGTTTTGATATTTCACTAAAGCATCTTGTCTTTTAATATTTAGAGAGCTGTACAGTTCTCAAAAAGCTCTCATTAAAAAAGAAAAGACAAGAAAAGTAAACTATTAAAACATGGTTGTGCTGATATCATTTCCCTAATAAAAAATAAGTTAAACATAAGTACAAGTGGAGCCACGGATTTAGATAATCTAAACTATACATTTGTTGAATCACTCATAGATAGATCCCTCAAAAATCATCTTCATAGCATTCTTCCTTCTTTTTTTCCATTTGTCCCCGAATTACCCCTTCCCTTTGAAGGGAAAATAAGCTATTTTATCGTTTATTACCAAAATGCCTCATCCGGTAGATGACAATATGTAGAAATTGTATGTACTTGTTTTATAGAAGGTGTCTTGATAGAATATGTGTTGGGGATTTCAGGTACGAAGAGAATATAAAGGTCGGGAGGAAGAAGACGAACCTGATGTTTATAGGAGACGGGAAGGGCAAGACGGTCATTTCTGCGGGTAGAAGCGTCTTCGATAATTACACTACGTTTCACACTGCTACTTTCGGTAAAAACACACTCAAAAACTCTTTTCCCCTTTTTTTTCCTTCACTGCATAATTCTCGGTTCCCTTATGGGAGATGATATTTTCACCCCCTTCAGTACGCATTCGCCCCCTTATAACGTGAACAGCGTGCAACTGTAATGCTTTTTGACGTCAAATTTAAAAATGGGGCGAATGCGTACTGCAAAGGGGGTGAAAATATCATCGCCCTTTCTTAGTATTGCAGTTTTTATAGTAACCGAAAGGGGGGTGATATATTCGGCCCCTTTTCTCCCCTCGGACAGCCTCCTCCAGTGTTGTAAGACTACGCTTTCACACTACAAGGGCTATCCCAAGGAAGAAAAAGGGATGAATATATCATTTCTCCCCACCAAAGATGAAAGTTAAAGTCTTCAAAGAACACGGGTCTACACGGACGGGCGAATGTTTTGTTTTTTGCTATTTTTTTCCGACAAGGTCACTGGATTTGTCTTGGGAAATGGTTTTGTCCATCTTTTATTTTGTCTATTTCCCACTCGTCTCTTTATTAATAAACCGAATAATGAACGGTTCGGTTTTTTTCCTTTTCGGTTGAGTTTTGGCTTTTTTTTTTTGGAAATTCGGTTATTCGGTTTCGTTTATCTCAACAACAAAAAAATTCGGTTAACAGAAATTATGATAAAAACCATACTTTTTTTCAAAAAAGAGTGCTATATGGACACTCCGTAGGATGATAAAAAAACGTCCATTTGATTGATCACAACTTAATTAGGTTGTGCTCAAAAAATCATTTCGATTGGATGATCCTAGCCCTCCGATCGAAACCAAGATTTTACTTTTCCTCCCTCTTTTTCTCCCACTATTCGGAATTTTTAATCGGTTCGGTTTTTAAAAATTTTGATTTCTATTTCGGTTTCTGAAATTTGATAACTGAAAAAATTTCAGTTATTTCGGTTCAGTTATAACCGAATAACCACCCCTAGTCATTAGACTCAATTCCATCTCTAGTTTGTCATTATATTATAAGAAAGGACATCTCTCCATGAACCTTGTATAATATGAGAACTTATATGGTGCCCGACCGTCAAACCATAAAGGGCAGAGAGAGACAACCATCTCTCCCTTGATTTTTAATCCAAGAGAAACCTCTTTTTTGACTTTTCCTTGGTTCGGAAATCAAGGCAGCAGGTTTTGTCTATATCTGCCCTTTATGTTTTGACAGTCGGGCATCATATAAATTCTCGTATAATATATGTAAAAACATCCTCGTAAACTTAGAAATTATAACTAAGGTTATGCTTTTTATATAATTTCAAAAGTATCCTTATCAAGTAAAGAGATAAATTCTTTAATTTACAAAAATGCTTGAATTATAAAAATCAAGGTTATTATAGTTTTTTTATATATAAAAAAAAAATGTTAGCACAATATAACCTGAATGTGGGCCTTTTAAAAGTGCAACAGGGTGAGTAGAAACCAAACTTGGGTCTTTGGAAAATATGAAAAAAAATGAGATTTCCAATGAAGATGGGGTCATTCGAAGGCAGCTATTCAGATAGTTGGGATTCATTGTGAGCCACATTTGATATAGGGTTTGGAGCATTGTACGTGTAGCCATGTGCAGTGTACTGATATGGGTGGCAGATAGAAAATGACCTTATTATTGTCTTTTGCATTATCTGAAATGCTAATTTCACTGCGCATCCTCCGGGCCTTTGCTTTTCATATGGGCTGTATGGGTTTCACATCAGTTTTGGAAAAAATTATTTCATGAAAACTAGTTAATTAACCAAACGCAGGATAATTTATTTTCTATGGAAAAAATTTGCCAAGAAATGTTTCCCTACATCCATACATTGGGGTCCGTTTGGTTACACCAATAATTATTTAGAAAATCAAAATAAAAGGATGTATTTTTCTTTTTCTATCATTTTAAAGTTTGATATTCCTCAAAAATCAAGAGGAAAAGGAAAGAAAAAAAAAATGAGAGTCCATTTTCCTTCCCCTCTGCTTGCATCCAAGCATATCAAAGGAAATTCTTTTCCAAATTCTATTTTCTACAATCCAAACAGGATCTTGGTGTACGTTTGAACTCTTTAGAAATGGAGAACAACTGGATTGAGACGGTCAGTTTTAGATCAATGTCCTCACACTGCAAGATCAATGGTCTCGGTTGCACAAATATGCCCGCGTGTGGGACCCAAAAATTTCATGTTACAATTGATCTCGAGAAACATAGAGAGGGAGTGTGTCCATCAAAACAAGATCTCATTTTTTTTTCGAAATTACTAATCTGGACCATCCATCTTTCTCCTTCCGCAGCTGCAACCGGAGCCGGGTTCATCGCGCGTGACATAACATTCGAGAATTGGGCAGGCCCCGCCAAGCATCAGGCAGTGGCCCTCCGCGTGGGGGCCGACCACGCGGTGGTCTACCGATGCAGCGTAATTGGTTACCAAGACACCCTCTACGTCCATTCCCAGCGTCAATTCTTCCGAGAATGTGACGTTTATGGGACTGTAGATTTCATCTTTGGCAATGCTGCTGTAGTCTTTCAAAATTGTAGCCTCTACGCCCGTAAACCCATGCTCATGCAGAAGAACACCATCACCGCCCAAAATAGAAAAGACCCGAACCAAAACACGGGCATCTCCATCCACAATTGCCGTGTGGTCCCGACCACAGATCTCGAGGCATCTAAATCGAGCTTCTCGACTTATCTCGGCCGTCCGTGGAAATTGTACTCCCGGACCGTGTACATGATGTCGTACATGGGTGACCACATAAACCCGGCAGGGTGGCTCGAGTGGAACGCGACATTCGCACTTGACACATTGTATTATGGTGAGTACATGAATTATGGGCCGGGCGGGGCCGTGGGCCAGAGGGTCAAGTGGCCCGGGTACCGGGTCATTACGTCGCCGGTAGAAGCGGGCAAGTTCACCGTGGCACAATTTATATACGGCTCGTCATGGTTGCCATCGACCGGAGTTGCATTTGTGGCGGGTTTATCAGTTTGAGATACATGTATAGTGGAGGGGGAGCTTTTTTTTCTTAAAAAATATATATTTGGATATATATTTTTTATTTTTACTTTTATAAAAGGAAAATAATTGCTGCAGGGCCCACAGGCTTTCCATTTGCTAAGTGGACTGTGTCATTCTGTTTACCTCCTTGTAAGGATAGCTAATTTTACAATTTTTTTATCTTTCTTCTGTTTTGTAATTTTCCCATTGAAATAATTAAATTTTTCATAGCTTCAAGCAATTCACATCTTATAATATAATGGAGAATGGGGGAATGGTCTGCAAAAATATTGGTTTTGCATTTCACATAAGAGGATGGTTTTTTCTACTTTGAAGTGTAAAGATAAAAATGGTACTGAGCTTCCTTCTCTCTCTCTCTCTATATATATATATGTTAAGTGAAGCTACACATACGTGTAGCTAACTTAGCTACACCGACGGCTTAAAATACAGTGGGCCCACATTATTTGGGTGATCCAAACCATTCAATTGATAGGACCTCACATTGATAGGGTGTGCCCAAAAAATCAGTTCCATTGGATGATCTCAACCCTTCAAACTGTGGAGGCAAAAATGGACAGATTTGTGAAGGTTTTTACACGTCCATTTTTGCCTCAACAAATCGTAGGGTTGGGATGATCCTATGGAGCTGATTTTTTGGGCACACCCTATCTATGTGAGGGCCCATCAAATGAATGCTTTGCATCACCCAAACAATGTGGGGCCCACTGTATTTTAAGCCGTCGGTGTAGCTAAGTTAGCTACACGTATGTGTAGCTACACTTTTCTCATATATATATATATATATATATGAGGAAAAGGATTGTACGCTCGACCGTACTTAACTTTAGGTACGGTAGAGTGCCAAATCACATGGGTCCCACATTTTTGGTGAGCATCTAAACTATTCATTTGCAAGGCCCCATCATAGATAGGGTGCATACCAAAAATCAGCTCCATAGGATGATCCTAACCCATCCATTTGTGGAGGCCAAAATGGACAGACAGTGTTTGTCCACAAATCTGCCCATTTTGGCCTCCAGTTTTGGAAGGGTTAGGATGATTCAATGGTGCTGATTTTTGATATGCACCCTATCTATGATGGGGCCTTGCAAATGAATGGTTTAGATGCCCACCAAAAATGAGGGACCCATGTGATTTGGCACTCTACCGTACCTAACTTTAGGTACGGTCGAGCGTACAATCTTATTCCTCTATATATATATATATATATATATATATATATATATATATATATATATATATATATATAGAGAGAGAGAGAGAGAGAGAGAGAGAGAGAGAAAGAATATATATGAGAATAGTATTCCTGCTTAGCTGCTTCAAAAACTCATGTGGCCCACATTTTTTGGGGTGATCCAAAGCATTCATTTGAAAGGCCCTTCCATGGATAGGATGTGTACCAAAAATCAGCTCTATAGGATCATCCTAACCCAATCAAAGGTGGAGTGGAAAATGGACAAATACTATTTCTGACCATTTTTTCCCTCCACAAATGGCAGGGTTAGGATGATCCTAAAGGGCTGATTTTTGGTACACCATATCCATGAAAGAGCCTTCCAAATGTAACCTTGTGTGGCCGCACATCCATTTAAGCATTCATATCTACGCTACACTCATCTTACGCACATGCTGCTTCTTGGTGGCCCAACATTCTGAGTCATACAACATGGCTTGGCCTTACAAATGTCTTATAAAACTTTCCCTTCAACTTGGTTAGGATTTTACGGTCGCACAGAACTCCTGAGGCAAGCTTCCACTTCAACCAACCCGCTCTTATTCTATGGTTAACATCCTCTTCAATCTCTTTCTTTATGTAGAATTGAACCAAGCTAGCGAAAGATATCCCTCTTAGGTACCTCCTGTCCAGTCATATTTACTACATCCTCGTCCCGCCTCCTTACGTTACTAAAGTTGCACTCTATATACTCTGTCTTAGTCCTACTCTGTCTTAGTCCTACTTAGTCTAAAACCTTTGGATTCCAAAGTAATTCTCCATAACTCTAACTTAGCATTTACTCCTGCTTTGATTTCGTCGATTAATACTATATCATTCGCAAATAACATACACCACGGCACCTCATCCTGGATACCCTCTGTAAGCTCATCCATAACTAGCGTAAAAAGACAAGGGCTTAGAGCTGATCCCTGGTGCAGTCCTATTGTAATTGAAAACTCATTAGACGTGTCATCCATGGTTCTGACACTAGTTACTGCTCCATCGTGTATATCCTTAATCACATCAACATATTTAGTAGGCACTTTTTTCCTTTCAAGGACCCACCACATAACACTACTGGGAACCCTATCATACGCTTTGGATCACCCAAAAATTATGGGGCCATATGAGTTTTTGACGCAGCTGCGCAGGAACACTTCTCTCTCTCTCTCTCTCTCTCTATATATATATATATATATATATATATATATATATATATATATATATATATATATATATATATGTGTGTGTGTGTGTGTAGAGAGAGAGACTTGAAATGGCTAACAGATCTTCATGTCGCATTGATAAGGGTATTATGGGCATTCATGAATCATGGAGTTAAACAATTTGGTTAATCCAGTAGATGGAGTGTGGTGTGGTGATTATCTTTTAAATTATGGGAGTGTTTTTTTTTTTAATTTTTACCCTTTCTCTTAAAATTACTTGTGTTTTTTACTGTTTTCATTCTTCTTTTCTAAATGCCCTTTTGGTTTGAAAACTTTCTCCCATCAAAATTCAGACGCTCCACTTTTCTTTTCTTTTCTTTACCTTTTAGGAAAGTGATTTTTCAAGAAGAAAAGTGTAAAAGTAAAAACGAAATTGAATTGTTTTAACTGGTTTCCTTCTCATGTCTCCTTCCTCTTTATTTTTCTACTTTTTTATGTACTCTCCCTATCTTCTAAGATTCGAATAGATTTTCAAGCAGACCCTCATGTGCTGTGTCGGTGACAAGTGTAATAACTTATACAAACTTTCCCCCCATACAAAACGCATAAATACATTTTACTAACTGTGCCTTCACATTTTTTGTATGATGCTACCAAGAAACACGTGCCCCGTCCAATTATAAAGAAGAAAATAGACCCTTCGAATCACCGTTGTAGGGACTAGAATACTTAGATCACTGTCATATTGAGTTTCTCATAGCGAAACTGATAAACACGGTCAAATTAATCCTATTAACTTAGAAATTGACGAAGAACTCAAAAGCCTAAAAGTTAATTTTCAATCAATAATTCAAAGGATTTCTTTACAATGCTTTGACAACAACTATCTATAAGAAAAATAAATCCTAAAAGCTAACTTAAGACCTAAGAAATTAATCTTCGCCGTCTGAAAAATAAATCATGTGGATTAAAAGACACTAAAGGCATATTTGGCAACTATGAAAATTTATTCTATGGAATATTCATTGGCCCATATGAGAGAAATGGGCAGATAAGGGGAGAGAGGGAGGGAGTTGATAGGGTAGGAGTGGAGAGAGCATCAGAAATCCCTTAAAATGGTGAAAACAATTACTACTTAAAATTGAAATTTTATTTTTCCTGCTTTTAGGGCCTTTTTGCACTCCCCTCGCACCCACCCACCTCTCAAGTGGGTGCATCTCCCGCCTATCTCTTACATCGCCCTGCAAATATTTCATGGAATATTGTTTATGGTAGCCAAACAATTTTATTTTTCCCACTATTGCCATTATCTCGTAATTAGTCATAGGTTGGGGCATGTTTGGCAATCATGAAAAAACAATTCATGGAATTCTTATTGAGAGAGAGAGAGAGAGGGAGAGAGAGAGAGAGCCTATTTTAAATAGGAAATTTATCAACCCAATGACGTGCTCTCCTCACACCGGGAGTCGGGGTCCTTTCAAATCTCTCTCACCACACCAGCCGCCTCTACCCTCCTTCACCTTGGGTCAACAAATATTTCATGATATTTTTTTCATGGTTGCCAAACATTCGTTTCCATTCCATATAACCATGAAACGTCCAATCCATTAATGACATGCCGACCATAATCTGATTGTGTTCATACGTTGATGATCAAATGGCCCACCATATTTCATAGACCTGGCTAAGGGTGTCAATTTTGACTCGGGCTCGGAAGCTCGCTCGAACTCGGCTCGGTAAAAGTTCGGCTCGAATCCTTAACAAGCCGAGCCGAGCCCGAGCTAGGCCAGGCTCGGCTCGACTCTATATATATATATATATATATATATATATATATATATATATATATATATATATATATATAGAGAGAGAGAGAGAGAGAGAGTTAAGTGAAGCTACACATACGTGTAGCTAACTTAGCTACACCGACGGCTTAAAATACAGTGGGCCCACATTATTTAGGTGATCCAAACCATTCATTTGATAGGACCTCACATTGATAGGATGTGCCCAAAAAATCAGCTCCATTGGATGATCTCAACCCTTCAAACTATGGAGGCAAAAATGGACAGATTTGTGAAGGTTTTTACACGTTCATTTTTGCCTCCACAAATCGTAGGGTTGGGATGATCCTATGGAGCTGATTTTTTGGGCACACCCTATCTATGTGAGAGCCCATCAAATGAATAGTTTGCATCACCCAAACAATGTGGGGCCCACTGTAATTTAAGCCGTCGGTATAGCTAAGTTAGCTGCACGTATGTGTAGCTACACTTTTCTCATATACATATATATATATATATATATATATATATATGAGGAAAGTTTTTCTAGTCGGCCGACTAGAGAACCTTCTCTAGTCCGCCGACCAAAACACAGTGGGCCCATGTTGTTTGGATGATCCAAAGCATTCATTTGATGGGCCCTGGCATAGATAGGGTGTGCCTAAAAAATCAGCTCCATAGGATCATCCTAGCCCTTCGATTTGTGGAAGTTAAAAATGGATGGTGGAGGTTAAAAACACGGTGAGCCCACGTTGTTTTGATGATCCGAAGCATTCATTTGATGGGCCCTGACATAGATAGGATGTGCCTAAAAAATCATCTCCATAGGATCATCCTAACCTTTCGATTTATGGAGGTTTAAATGGACGCTTATAAACTCCACAAATCTTTCCATTTTTAACCTCCACAAATCACAGGGTTAGGATGATCCTATGCAGCTGATTTTTTGGGCACACCCTATCTGTGCTAGGGCCTATCAAATGAATGTTTTGGATTATCCAAATAATGTGGGACCACTGTGTTTTTTGGTCGGCGGACTAGAGAAGGTTCTCTAGTCGACCGACTAGAAAAACTTTCCTCATATATATATATATATATATATATATATATATATATATATATATAAAGAGAGAGAGAGAGAGAGAGAGAGAGAGAGAACGGTTCCTACACATGTGTAGAGAGTTCTCTACACACTAGCTTAAAATACAGTGGGGGCCCACATTGTTTGGGTGATCCAAGCCATCCATTTTAAAGGCCCTCACATAGATAGGGTGTCTACAAAAAATCAGATCCATAGGATCATCTCAACCCTACGATTTGTGGAGGTAAAATGGATGTCTTTAAACCTTCACAAATTAGTCCATTTTTTGCCTCCACAATTCGAATGGTTATGGATCATCTTTATCTGAGCAGCTGCTTCAAAAACTCATATGGCCCCACATTTTTTGGGTGATCTAAAGCATTCATTTGGAAGGCCCTTCCATGGATAAGGTGTGTACTAAAAATGAGCCATTTAGGATCATCCCAACCCTGCCATTTGTGGAGGGGAAAAATGGTCAGAAACAGTGTTTGTCCATTTCACCTCCACCTTTGATTGGGTCAGGATGATCCTATAGGACTGATTTTGGGTACACACCCTATCCATAGAAGGGCCTTTCAAATGAATACTTTGGATCACCCAAAAAATGTGAGCTACATGAGTTTTTGAAGTAGCTGCTCAGATAAGTTATCTGAACAGCTGCGCAGGAACACTATTCTCATATACTATTCTCATATATATATATATATATATATATATATATATATACTAGTAAAAAACCCCGTGCGATGCACGAGCCGACAAAGAACTGTACGGACCACATCATAGGTTGATCCAAACCGTCCATGTAATGAAACCCAAATTCGAATTTCAGGTTGGGTCGGGTTGCCCGACAACCCAACCCGACTCGGCCCGATTTCCAATTCGGGTTGATTTTTCCCAACCCAACCCGATTTGCGAAAAAGCTTAACCCGACCCAACCCAAATTCGGGTTGAATCCGACCTGCGGGGGAACATCCAAGTAACAACGATGGTTTCAAATTATATATAGTACTAATTAGGGTTGCAACTTTGGTCGGGTTTTACCCGACCTGAAAAAGGCATGGGTCAGGTTCAAAATGGCCGGGTTTCGGGTAGGGTCGGGTTTAAGATTGAAAAGCCCGCATGATTCTCGGGTAGGGCCGGGTTTAAAGCAAAAAACCCGGCCCAAATTCCTTGCCCGCTTGTTTTTCGTTTTTGAAAATTTATTAATATAATATCCTTACTCCTTAACATTTTAAAAGCCAAAATGTTAGCATATCTTTTCCTTAAATTCCCTCCGTGTCATGTTAATTTTTGGCTGTTCTTCCCACTGCCTCTATTTGATTGGGGTTATTTTCGCCATTTTCTTGGACTTCCTACCTTGCATATCGGTCAAAAAATTCTTGCTAGCTGTCAGCCTTTTCCCCAAGTAACCTTTTCCCCCAAGATGGTAGTGCATTGTTCCAGAACACCTCTCATCTCCTCACATCCCTTCCAGAGAGTTTAAGCTTATGAAAAAGATAAAAAAAACTCTCTTTTTTTCTTTTTTTTAATTGTATACCCGTGTCGGTACTTTTCGTATGTAGACTATGATTTTGCCCTCAAATAATTTCTCATAGAGATAGATGTTAGATATGTGGGGAGGACAAAAAAGGGTAAAAATCATCCACACTGACGTGTTAAATGGACAATAATTCTCCAATTTCTCTTCTGCTATATAGTATATTATATTAATATATACACTAAAAGGGTTGTCTAGGGAGTGAAAGGGGGAGGCAAAATATGCCATTTTTTTTAACCCCATTTGTTACATGACACCCCCCCGGGTGTAAAAAGAGTAGTCAAATTACACTAGATAGAGCTGTCCAGGGAAGATGAGGGGTGTGAATATATCATTGCCTTAATATATCCCGGCTCGGTAAGGCTCGCGAGCCTAGCCAGGCCGAGCCTAGCTCTTGAGCTTAACGAGCCGAACCAAGCTCAGTTCAGCTTGTTTACACCCCTAGACCTGGCAAGAATTGACCCTGACCCACATGTCGACCTGGCCCGCCCGTAATTTCCAGGTCCGGATCAACATTTTGTGACCCATTTCTAAGTTGACCCGCGGGTCAAAACTGGGAGGGTCCGGGTGGACCCGCGGGTGCCCGCAGAAGTGAAACAAATTAGTTTTTCCGTAATTGTCATCTTTCTACGTAATTGCCATATAAAGGTACCATTTTTTATACTTTTTCCCGTAATTTTTCTACTTTACAGCACTTCTTCTGTAATTTTCCTCCAAAACTTTAGTACCTTATGATTATTATTGCTAGCTTCTTTCGGTACTTATTATTGCTAGCCACCTTTTCAGAAATAGTATTTCCGTGCAGTTTTCACCACGTCTAATAAGACAAATCTCTCAACACATACAATTGCAAATGATGGGCGAGAAGTAGCCTTTGGAGAAGGTGGCTAGCAAATACCTGTAAAAATCTTGAAAAATAGAAAAAAAAAAAAAAAACAAAAATTCATTATAAAACTGGGTGACCAGCGGGTCGACCCGGCCATACAGGCCAGGTGCAGGTCCAAGCTTAGTGACCCGTAAAATTTTCAGGGTCATTTTTGACCCGGACCAGTACAGGCTGGGTCGCCACCCGTTTGCCAAGTCTAAATTTCTTACCACATGTCTGATATATCTTAATATTTTCCTGTTCCAATGTCATTCATGAGACTGTAGATAGCACCCCTCAAAGAGAAAAAAGAAAAAAAGTTCGAAAGGGAGAATTTTAGCCCTGAGAAGTGGAAATAATGGAGCTAGTCAATTCTCGGTTCTCCTATCGACTGGCAGTTCATGACTCTGGAAAAAAGAAGACAAAATGGGTGTGGCGGAAAGTACTTTTAGTCCTCTTTCTTGGCAATTGCCAGTAGTACTGTGGTTTTTGCATCTCTACATGTGGCCCTTTATTGTTTCTTACAAAGATGTGAAGGCTTTTTTGTTTTTCTCTTGAATTTGACGTCCATTAGAAGGAAACTTCAACTTTTGTTTGATTACACAAGGGAAAAAAAATTAACTCTAACAACTACCGTTTAAGCCTTCAATTTCATAATGATATCCCCTATAGAGAAGCCATAACCATAACATTTGTCTCAATCGTACAAACAAACAAAAAAAATCCCTGGAAAGAATTTTCCCCCGATAAACAATTTTGCAAGAATTATGTCGCTAATTTTCTTCAATAATATCTCAAAAACACATTTCATTTTGGTGTAATAGATCATCGAGTAAAGCACCCATTTTTTTTCTAACTTTTTCGATCTCAAGCCCTTTCCTAAAATGAAGATGAAGCACTCTTACTTTTCCTCTACACCCATCATCTTATAAGTTTGTAAACTGACTGCAAGGGATAATACCAACATCACCCATCATTCAATCAATCAAAAGGCAAGAAGACTTTTAGCACTGAGAAGTTGAAATAATGGAGCTTGTCATTCTCTTGAATGTAACAAGTCATTACTCCAGAAAAACAAGACAAAAGGGTTGTGGAGGAAAGCATTTCCATTAAGACTTACAACTATTTAGCCCTCTTTCTTGTAAGTAGTGCTCTGTGATTTTTGCTTTTCTACATACATGTATGGGCCCTGATGTAGACCAGAGAAAAACTGACAAAATGTTTAAAGACAAAAATATACAGGCCTTCAAACTTCTAACTTTCAAATCTTCTTACAATAAAAGCCATGGCAACCACTCCATTAGCTCCACTATACCAATCTCAAATAACAAAACTAGCTGACTATTTGGGCACTTCATTGTTTCTTACATGGATGTGAAGTCGTTTTTGGATATCTCTAACCATTTATTCTTATTATCCTATATAGAAAACCTTTAAAGTGCATTTTTAAAATTTATGAGCATGCAAAGGGTCAAGTTCCTTGTTGTGGGTCTTATAAAGATCTGTCTCCCTCTTCCCTACCCTCACATTTCAGTCTCAGACTCGAGAATGTACATTCACCCACCAATTGGCTAATTACCAAGAGTGATTGTTAGATTGATGAATTCCATGTAACTTACACACCAACTATGAACACGTCTTGAACACAACAGACAGTAACTCTGAGAGCCAGATTTTTACGATCATGTTCCATCAGTTTATTAGCTCTTTTTTTTTTCTTCCTAACCTAATTTTGCTTCCATAAATGCATGGAGCAATGTTTTGGGAAGAACGTAAATACATTAAAATTGCTTAAGTTTCGACATCAATAAAATACCATAAAACGGGAAAATAGATTGTGTAGATGTTTTGTATTCTATCAGGGACTCATCACTCTGGTGAACTAGTTTGCACGACACAGACGCTAGTATATATTGATACAGTGACATCAATAGATACAAGCCACATATTGGGGCTACGAGTATGCGAGTTTTGGTGCTTCTTGGCTAAGAGAAAGGCAGAAAAGAAATGTTGCAACCCTAGTATCAAAAGAGGGGAACTCTTCTCCTGTGGACGTAGGCACTGCCTAACCACACAAATCTTGTGTTTCTTGCTTTGCGTGTCTGTGTTTCTTGCATCTCATCCTGTCATTGATTGCCCATTGAGTTTGACCATTGTCTTGTAGTGTTAAAAGGAATCATTGCAATAAGGGGGGGTGATAGGAGGGCCTTGTAGTAGGGCATAATCGGTTGTCTTGTAGTGTTAAAAGGAATCATTGCAATAAGAGGGGGAAGGGGTGTAGGAGGGCCTCATAATCGGTTGTCTTGTAGTGTTAAAAGGAATCATTGCAATAAAGGGGGGGTGATAGGAGGGCCTTGTAGTAGGGCATAATCGGTTGGAAGGAATGCCATTTGTCAACCGAAGGTTTGTTCAAAGGCTTTGGGGACCACAAGTTTGCCAGGTCAGCAACCATGTGGCAAGTAGAGGATACCATGAAGAAATGGGATCACCTAGAAAGCATAAGAACACACAAGGTGTCACTTGATTGGGACCTTAGAGAACGGGGAATTTGGGAGGGGAATCTCCTTGCCATTGCTTGGATCAAGGGGGAGAAATTAGCGTGAGAAGAAGGGAAAGAACTCTGAATTAGTTAGGAACCTCTTTCCTTCTTGTCCTTCTGCTACAAGTTTGCTTGTAGAATTGATTCTCTCTTCCTTCTATACTGTTTTGTTTCTATTATATTTCTTTATCAAAGCATAGAGTTGTACGTTGGTGTACTGTGTTTCTTTCTTTCTAAAGGGTGTCCTTCCTTCTTAGACCTGTAATAGTTAGCAGAGTATTACCAATTAATTTCTAAATTGTGTTATTGAAAGTAGCCTACGAACTCTCTGTTACAATCCAATTCCTCACTTGTGTTTTAACAAGGAACAAAATCCATTCAAATCGTATGGATCCTTTAGTATCACAATGTCTTTGATTAGCTTTCCTTCTTTTGAAAGTGTCTTTCATCTATTCTCTCTATAACAACAGTAAGTTCTAACCAGCTTCCACAGGCTTTCTCCAATATTTCTCACACGAAATGGTTGTTGGACAATGTAGTTTTCCTTAAATGCTAATGTTACAGCAACCAGATCCAAGAATCATCTCCTTATCACTCTGTTTTTTTTACATCTACCTACAAGACTATGATGGTTAGATCTACATATATTTCATGGCTTTGCTTATCCAAACCTTCCTTAGCTTCTGATTGTTAAGGCAATCCTCATTACAGCCAAATCATGTTCCAATCGTTTAGACAGGGTCGGTCAGGATCCATTTGGTTTGCAAATTAAAGGTGATCCCTATCCCCATCACCAATAATATAATTATCAATATAACCATCATCTGATCATCAATAAAGTATTTGTGATAAAAACCAACTGGTGCACAATTTTCTTAATAGTTTCTCAATTAATTATATTTATTAAACTCTAGTTTGAATGAGGTTTAAAAATGAGATTTAATCATTTCAGCCAAAATATTAATGATCGTTTTGCAAATTCCTGCAACATAATTATACGAGAAAATATAAATATAAAGAGATAAGCTTATCTGCGCTCGAGTGCAAAAAAAAGAGGTGGGCCCACATTGTTGGGGGCATCCAAAGCATTCATTTGGAAGGCCCTTTCATGGATAGGGTGTCCACCAAAAATCAGCTCCATTGGATCATCTTAGGGTGTCCATTTGTGGCGTGAAAAAATGGGCAGATTAGTGGACAAACAGTATCTGTCCATTTTCACCCCCACAAATGGACACCCTATGATGATCCAATGAAGCTGATTTTTGGCACACACCCCATCCATGATGGAGCCTTTCAAATGAATGCTTGGGGATCACCCCAACAATGTGGCCCCACCCTTGTTTCCAGCACTCGAGCACAGATAAGCTATCTGCGCTCGAGCGCAGGATCCCTTTTCTCAAATATAAAATGATAGATTAATTTTGAAAATATTACATCACTAATTTTCTTTAAGAATATTTCCATAACACATATTTCATTTTGGTGCAATCGATCGTCAATTATTATAAGAATAACTATATCTAATTATTGTGCATCCGTTGAACGCTTTAAACACAATCAAATTAAATATAATTAGGGATTTGCTAGCCTCCTTCGCGCCCGTCCTTTGCATGTGATGACAGCCATCTATGTTGACTTTTGACAGATTTTGTCTTATTCATTGATGTGGCTGTCATCACATGCAAAGACGGGCGTGAAGGTGCTTTCAACGAAGGAGGCTAGCAAATCCCATATAATTAATTATAAAGTAATTGAATTTATAATTAAAACTTCACAGCTAATTCCTTAACCAATACATGTATGGCCTATGACATGTCAAAATAATCCTATGATTTAGCCGACACTTCTAATTTATTGGTGCCACACGTGTCATGCCGTGTCTGACACTACACGCATGTCCACACGTGTCGACACTACTTCGGACACTTTTAAATGTATTGCTAGGAGTGTTAGAATTAATGTGGGTGTATGGACATGTATGTGTAATAAACAATAATTTTATGTGTATGTACATGTCATGATTTCTAGATTTTTAGACGTCGTCATGTCAGACAACTCATATTTGTGTCGAAGCTCGACACACGACTCTGTATTGACAAATTATGATTATATGTACTTTCTATTTTAGCCGTGTCCCCGTTTCTAAATTTTAGATGTTTGCCGTGTCCGACACTCTGTGGCAGTGTCGACACACGGCACCCGTGTCCGTGTCCACAAATCATAGAAATAATCTTAATCATTTCCTCGTAATTTCATCCACGAGAATCTAGACTACACCCCTAACATCATCAAGAGATTGGGAACATATTTTTTGCACCAAACATTAAAAAAACCTATGAAAATATAAGGAAAGAAGTATAAAGCAGTAAAGAACCCTTTTTTTTTTTTTACTTTTTTCCTCTGAAGCCCTTTCCCATTCCTAAAATGAAGATGTGGCGTTCTGACTTTTCCTCTACATCTGTCACCTTGTAAGTTTGTAAATTGCAAGGCATAATACCAACAACACCCATCATCCAATCAATCAAAAGGCAACATGACTTTTAGCACTGAGAAGTGGAACTAATGGAGCTAGTCATTTTCCTATCTGCTGACAAGTCATGACTCTGGGAAAACAAGACAAGGGTTGTGGAGGGAAGCATTGCCATTAATACTTGCAACTGTTTAGCCCTCTTTCCTGTAAGTAGTGTTGTGGTTTTTGTTAGATTTTAATCATTTAAAGCTTTAAAAGCTTTGTTTTTTTAATTTTAATGTCTTCCATACAAAACGTTTTAGCGTTCTGAATTTAACGTATTTAATAAGTTTTTATGCATTGATACTTTTGGTTGCAACAATTGGGATTCATGGTTTATGGGAGAGATATTGAGGAGTGTACATATACTACTTTCATAGTGTATGCAAGAGGACTCTTCTTCCTCTTGGTTACAGATACACATATACACAAAAACCTCCCTCTCTATTCTCTTGATTTTCCCTCTTCTAGACTTGTCTTTACAACATATTAGTTTTTCCCTAATTTCAAAGGATTTCAAGAGTGTTTCAAGTGGGCAAATTGTTAGCATCAATCATGTTCGCAAGGTCCGAGCCGGTGTGTGCACACTGTCAACGACAAAGGATAGCAAATTGCATACCGATTGTGGTAGGGCAATAATCTATCTTAAGGGTAGCGTTAATCCGTAAGTGCCTCTACCACTCAACTCTCTTTCAATTTCATTTAATTTAGAGCATATTTGGTTTGAATCTTGCTTACGGATTTGTAGATTACATTCAAGATCATCGTCGGTAATTTTGTATTCTTCATTATAATTACATGCTATATCACTTGGTTTTGTTGAATTGATCTACTTAACCCCAACTTTTCCCAATAGTTTTTGCATTTCTGATTTCTACATCCATGTATAGGGCTTAACTTCGACCAGAGAGAAAAGATGACAGAGTGGTTGAAGACAAAAATATACAGGGCTTCATAGTTCAAACTTTCAGACCTTCTTACAATAAAAGGCATGGCAGCCACTCGATTAGCTCCACTACCAATCTCAAATAATAAAACTAACTCATTATTTAGGCATTCTATTGTTTCTTACATGGATGTGAAGTCGTTTTTGGTTTTTCTCTAAGCATTCATTCTTATTGCCCTATAGAGAAAATCATTAAAGTTCATTGTAATAATTTAAGAGCACAGAAGGGTCATTTTCCTTGATGTGGTTATTATAAAGATCGTTCTCCCTCTTCAGCCCGACTAGTAGCCCTCCCTCCCTCCCTTCCCCTCCCTGAAGATCTAAAATATCCCCTTATATTTTCAGTCTCAGCGCAGGGAATCCCAAATTTTTGGTGGTTTCATGGTTTCTACGCTTAGCTCTAAGTCCAAGTCAGTTCTGCGTATTCCGTTTTAAGCAAAAGATCGTATTTTTCTCATTAGATAGACAGTAGATATCATCGTTTTTGGTATTTCTAGTGCTATTTCCTGATGCATGTTGTTTTCCCCCGATTTAATGTGTCGGGAATTAAGCTAAATTTAATGTTGGATGTTGGGTTATGATAACACAATGTGTGATGACTGATGTATTTAGTTTTAATTTATTTTTTTTTATTTTTTTTTTACTTTATTTCATTGAGAATTGGGTTAGGTTTTGTGTTTTTGAGTTGACGTGGACATGTTCCTTGTGAGATTCAATAGATGCATGTGTGGTTTTTTCTTTTCTATTGTGTAAAATATGTGGATATTGCTTCATTTATAGGATAATTGATGCGTGTATGGATTTTCCTTTTAAGGTTTTTGCTTCTTGTTTAGGGATTGGCTTTAGATTTTTGTCCACTGTTTGTTCTCAAACGTGGTCGAATAGCTTTTTATTTTCTTCTATCCACGATCAATTCATGTAGATTTCATCTTGTATGGAAGATGATTGGTACTTATTGGTTTATAGATTGAAATAGTTGTAAGTGGGAAGTGAGCGCTATAGCGAAACAAGAAGCATAAGGAGTAAGCGGTTTAGAAATGAGAAAATGCAGGAAATAAAAAGCTCTAAAGTAAAGAAAAAACTTGTGAGAAGTTTCGCTCAAAGTCAACATGAAGAATGCAATAAGTTTCATTTAAAGTCAACATGAAGCATGCAATAAGCAGGGTAGGATGCAAACAAAGGTTGTAACATAATAATCAATAAATTTTTAAAATGTTTACCCAATTGTACTCGACAGGTTTTCGTATTTTGGAACCGATGCATGATCGCCACATTTTTTAACCATCTTGAATGTGTCCTCAATAAATATGGCCAAATTAAATATCCATTGATTTCTCATCCTGTTGTGTAATCGGACTGCTTATTAATCATCGTTTGAATATTTTGACTTTGTTTCATCAAATCTTCACATTTCTGACGGGCTTGGTTGTGCGCACTATTATGCCCTCCAACATGCTTTTCTAATTTTTCCTTTTTTTTCCAATTTTTAAATCCTTCGATAATAAATGAATCTCCTCCTCCCTGAGCTCCAACATAAGGCTTAAAAAGATAACAATATAAGCAAAAAACGGCTTCTTTTTCTATACTGTATTCTAACCAACCGGCATGCTCCTCAAACCAAGCAGGGTTGAAACGGCGTGACACTTTTCCAAACTGCTTTTGTGGAAAAATATGATCCTTAGGTTGATAAGGCCCTTTCTGTAAATAAGCTCTCCGAATTTGATCCCTTGCATTGGGATGATAATCAGATATCCGAATTCTTAATCCAGGATCTACAGGAAGATCTACAACATTAACCCCCACTCGGGCCCGCTTTGAATATGATTGTGCTAACTCTTCAGTAGCGTCAGAGCTTTGTTCAGGGTTCTCCACTACCTCGAAATTACTTTGTTTCATCAAATCTTCACATTTCTGACGGGCTTGGTTGTGCACACTATAATGCCCTCCAACATGCTTTTGTAATTTTTCCTTTTTTTTCCAATTTTTAAATCCTTCGATAACAAATGAATCTCCTCCTCCCTGAGCTCCAACATAAGGCTTAAAAAGATAACAATATAAGCAAAAAACAGCATCTTTTTCTACACTGTATTCTAACCAACCGGCATGCTCCTCGAACCAATCAGGGTTGAAACGGCGTGATATTTTTCCAAACTGCTTTAGTGGAAAAATATGATCCTTAGGTTGATGAGGCCCTTTCTGTAAATAAGCTCTCCGAATTTGATCCCTTTCATTGGGATGATAATCAGAAATCCGAATTCTTAATCCAGGATCTGCAGGAAGAACTGCAACATTAACCCCCACTCGGGCCCGCTTTGAATAGGATTGTGCTAACTCTTCAGTAGCGTCAGAGTTTTGTTCAGGGTTCTCCATTACCTCGAAAGCTACATCATTAAAATAAAATTATTTTTAGTTTTTTCAGCTTGTTAAATCAAATAACTATTGAAAGATTTGTCTTTTGACATAAAGATTCTTCAGTAACAGAAATGGAAAACAAAAAAAGGCTTGAGAATTATGAGAACACAATGACTTCCCTTTTTTCTCTTAATTTAAAGTTTGTAGTCTTTCTCCACAGATTTCCACTTGGTTGTTCTTGTTAGCCAGACTACATGGACTTGCAGTTCTCCATGGTCATAGGCAGTCAAAGTAGAAGTTAAAGTATATTAAACACTAATTGTGGAATAAAAAGGAATTTGCTTTAGTTAACTAAACACTAGAAGTAACAAATTCTTTAGTTAACTAAACACTAATTGTCTGCATGACTGCATCTTATCTGTTTTCAAATATGTACATATAAAGAGAATAAAAATATTTAAAAATTACTTTTGGGGCCTTATGTGAGGAAGAAAGATTGATTGATAATCATAAATAAGAATAAAAAATAAGGAACATAATCAAAATTATAGCCAAAGGCACCATAATATTGTACCAAAAAAATTTCAGGCTCTAGTAGAGAGACATTGAGAGGCCGTGAGATATTGAGAGATAAAGAGGGAAATGATCACTTTGTAAGCCATTAACTATGGTCACTTTGGAAAACATTAACTATGCATCACTTGGAAGCCATTAACTTTGGTCACTTTGGAAGCTATTAACTATGGTCACTTCGGAAGACATTATGGTCACTTTGGAAGCCATTAACTATGTATCATTTGTAAAACTATTTTAACCATCATTTACAAATGATAGTATTCAACTTCAAAATCAAGTGCATAGAAGGTTATATGAAAGCAATTTTTACAGGTATCCAAAGAGGCCCTCAGTCATCAACATGGCCATTTTAATGAAGAGGGTAAGCTCCATTGAGTGGGAGCTCTGTTGTACAAGAATCAGCCATTCATTTTTTGGGAATGGCTGAGATTAATAACACAAAGGGAAAATATTGACGTCAAACATTAACAACAGAACTGATTTGGACACGGAAGCCAGATGAACTCTTAGGCCCTGTTTGTTTTGGATTTTTTGATAGGTAAGCTGGATCGAACCTCTGACCTCAAGGTCGAAGGCCAGAGCCTTAACCATTGAGCTAGAGGCTCAATCCCCTGTTTGTTTTGGATTTTCAGAACCGATTGTGTTCAAAACTAACTTGTGAAACAACCAATTACTCCACAAGCTTAAGCTGTTAGAGTTGGTCAATCGTTTATACTTCGAGATGATTATTGGTCTCAAAATTACTCCATTTAGAAAAAGGTAGTAGCCAAAACCACTGAAACCTCATAATAACCTTAACCCTATTTTTATTCCCAGTCATTCATTATCATCCTAAAGCAAAGTTCTTTCAGTCATTCTATCAAATGGTTGAGATGCCTCTCGTTTCTGGTGAGAGAAGAAGGCTGAGACTTGAGTTTGAAGGACAAAACCAAAGGAAAAACGCAGAAAAAAACGAAAAACATGGAAAAATTGCAGACAATACAAGAAAATGCAAATAAGAAATGGTAATGACTTACCCGGATTGATTGAGCATTCGGCTTCTTCGTAAGGCTTTCTCGCACGGAGGAGTAGGCTAGAAATCGGCTAGGGTTTTTTGTGAGCTGATGGGATAGAGATGTCATAAAAATCGGAAGTGAATATAATGGCGCCCTTTTCTTCCCCGGGCAACCCTCTTAAAATGTAAAAAACTAAAAACTAAAAAGAGTAGCCATACACTCGAGGGGGTGTCCCGGTGGAAGAAAAGGGGTGAATGTATCATTTCCCCATAGAATTTATCAGTCTTAGGTCGGATTAAATGAAGGCCACACTGGCACCACCGTGTTTTGATAAGTGCACTAAGTCATCTTGTCTTTTACTATTTAAGCAGCTGTCAGCCTGTCAAAGACCATTGAAGTTCCAAAGAAAAAAGAACATAGAGGCCAGTTAAAAAGGGAATTTGCTAGAGTCCATCATAGAAGGCATTTCGCGGATGGCCTATTGCATGTGATGGCAAACACACAGGCTCACTTTTCAGCAGATTTTGTCTTCATTCATGAGGTGGCTGCTCTCACATGCAAGAGGCATCAGCGAAATGCCTTCTGCGATGGACAACGAGCAAATCCCTTAAAATTTGTGACGAGAAGTTTGTGCTTCCAAAGACATGGTGATGCCAATATAAGTAGCCTAAGGGCCCGTTTGGATGCTAAGAAGATTTTGATTTGAATTTCTCACATTTGCAGCCCTTTTTACATTGTAATTTGGATCGGATCAAATTCTTGGATTTCTAATTCAGCACCTGACATTGAAAAAAATCAGATTTCTAAATTTGCTGTGGAAATAAGAAATCAGAAATCCAAAGAAGTGGCATTTTCCTTCACCCTCTTTACTTCTCAACCTCTCCCCTCCACTAGGAAGTATCCCCTTCCCTCTCAGTCTCCCTCTACATGAGTTGCCGGATCTATTCAATTTGTATTCAAAACTCAATACCAAATCCAAATACAAAATGGAAGGTATCCAAACGGGCCTAAATGTATTTTTTGGTTACATTCGTATTTATATCATTGCTTTGTAGTTGGTAGCAGTCGAATACTTGGTTTTTCTTCAGACTCATGGTACAAGATTTCATTGGCCAAGAGTTTAGTGAACTGATATTTGCACTACCAAGTTTTCACAATGAGACAAACTCACCTTGTCTTTTCCTTTTTAATTCGCGTTGAGAGCTTTTTGGGAATAGTAATAGCTTTTGATATTTCCCTCAGTAATAAGACAAGGTGAGCTTCTGTCATTATGAAAACATGGTAGAGCAAATATCAATAGCCTTTTTATAATAATTTAGGGAGATGATAAATCAGCCGCTTTTGTTTCACACTCCGCCCACTTTTACGGATCATGTGACTTTACAACTGATAAGGTAATCCCGTTTCTATCCTCTCTCAAATCTCGTTTTCATATTTTCTCGTCTATTTGGGAGGGATAAGTCATGTAAGAAAGAATGATAATTGATCTTGGGAATTTGCTAGCTAACTTCTCACAAGGCATTTCGCGGATGGGCTGTTGCATGTGAGAGCAGCCGCATAGGCTCATATTTTGTCTTTTTAATTTAATTCATCTGAGGTAGCTGCTCTCATATGCAACAGCTCATCCGTGGCCCTTATTTAATAGTTTTAAGTTTCACATTTGCGGTTTAGCCTCTAGCTCAACCGGTCAAGACTTTTTCTTCATTCTCAGCTTACCCACCAAAAAATTCACATTCATTAGGGTTTAAATAACCTTGAGGACCACCCAAGTTTTCCCGTTATAATTGAATATAAAAACTTGAGGAATGCTAGACTCACAGGAGCCCTTGCAAAAAATCAGGCAAAGGGCGCCTTCATTGGTCAAAACTGCTTACTGGTTTTGACCAATGAGGGCGCCATTTGCCTGATTTTTTACAACGGGCTCCTCTGAGTCTAGCATTCCTCTAAAAACTTATTCTTGATTAATTGAAATGGGTTATTAATTTAGTTTTCGGTAAGACTAAGAAGTGATCAGTTTGAAAAGAGATCTAATCCAACTGTAGGCCCCATAGTTTCCCCCGTTGGAAAAAAGGTAACAGTCCTCTTGGCTTTTCACATGTTAAAAGGACCGATCTCCCATGTGATGTATGAGTATGACTACCAATGACATACCATACGACAAAGACATTTATTTGTTCATAGACATAACCCAACCCTACAGCGCGTGAAACACCATAGCTTTAGAGAACAGATGCGACTCTTCTTTGGGAACCCCACACAGAAAGAGGACTCCAAGTGCAATCCAATTAGGCATAGTTTCAAACAGGCTACTGGTCTTCAAACCTTTAAATTATAATTCAGCTTGCCTTTTTTTCTTTTTTAAATTGGTTTCCTAAAGCTTCTTTTTTTTTTCTTTTTTTTTAAGACGTAGGATGTCCCCACCCCCTTCTGGAGTAGAACTAGTCCGTACGGATACACGCAACGACACACTCACCACAGGTATCAGGTAAGTCGGAGGCAGGATTCGAACACTCGTCAATAGGGAGCAAACCCATGACTTTCTGCCGAAGAGCCAACGCCTCGGTGGTTTCCTAAAGCTTTTTGACAACTCTAATAACCCTTGGCTTCATCAAGGTGAATTAATTCTTTAATTATTTTTAAATTTTTTAGTGAGTTTTCATTAATTCTTGTATTACTTTTCAATTTTCTTGTGCCACTATAAATGCATTTTGATGATATGGATCCTGTGGGGGGGGCCTTATGGTTGGTTTTTTGATCGGGCGCCCTTCAGTTTAGCATTCCTTGGACATTTTAGTTAGCCATCGAGAATCATGTTATAGCAAAAAGTAAGTTTTAAAAATATATTTCATGTAAGTCTCAAAATACAACCATTTAACATCCTTTTAGTAATTCTAAAGGGCATTTTCAACAACAAAGAGTTTTATTTTAGATTGCCATGATAAATAATCATAATCGGCATTCTCCTGTAAATAGAATGGGAACAAAATTAAAATTAAAATACTAATTCAAGAAATTCCTATAAATATTTCATTCCGACCAAGGCAGAATCAGATTACCGCCTCTCAGGACTAGAAAAAAAATCCAACATTTTCACGCTTTAATTTCTAATTTCGCCCCAGTGTCAATTCCACCCTTGATTCCATTCATTTTTTTTCTTGGCACCAAATGTTGGAATCTGGCAATATTGGGATAGGAAGTCGATTCCGGTATCTAATTCCAGCAATCCAAATGCACCTCAATGGCATGTTTGGGTTCAGGGAAAAGGAAAATTATGGAAAGTAATATTTTCCTAGAAACTTTCTTATAGGTTTCTTCTCTTTTTTGGATTTTCTTTATCCTCTGTTTGGTTCCAATGCATCCAAGAAATCCAATTCGCACACCTAAAAAGGAAAATTCCCACGTAAAAAACAAAGAAAAAGAAACAGATTCAGCCGGAAAACCTTAACAAACACAGAAAATATCGGTATGTTGAAAAAACAGGATCTCCCTCGTTTCTCTCGATATCTCATAAAACAACACCCTAAATTGGTATGTTCAAAAACTAGAATCACATTTTTGCACTAATCCTATTGATGAACACCATGTCCTCATCATATTTTATGAAAGAAAAATACTTATCTTGGTTTTAGAAACTTCTTCCAATCTGATGATATCTTCTTCCAATCTCAGCAAAGATTTATAGGGTTTTCGTCGAGTATCTTCTACTGCCTTTGCTGTTATTTGTAGGAAGTAGAGCAAATGTTCAACCATGTTGGATATAGTGGTAGAGGGCGGAGGGATTTGTTGTGTGTGTGTGAGAGAGTTCAAACCTCCCGGGTAGCAAAAATCCACATGCAATGGTCAAGTTCAAACCTCCCGGATAGCAAAAATTCACATGCGATGGTCAGCCCAAAGTGGGACCACATGGGCCACACGTGCGGGGGAGTGTTAAAGTATAAAAGATAAATAACACCTTTCTCCAACAGCTTAAGCTTTTGGAAAAGTTGGTAAGTTAACATCGCCGACCACATTAGATACGCACACCCGACTCCCACTCGGACTACCTAGCATTTCCTTTGTGTTCAATTCTCATCTTGCTTCCTCGTGCTTGACTTGAGTGTCATAAGCTTTCCTAGAGTTCCAACTATGTGCGCCTACCTTTGTCTATCAGGACACAGGACGAAGCCAACTGTCTCCCTGCCCGAGCCAGATCGAGGACGGGGCCCATCCGTACATTCGAACATATTTGAGCAGCATCAACTTCTATAGACTCTTTTAAAGACCACCAGTAACGACGCCCATACCAGTGGTCGCACTAGCACGACGCCGTCGTCACATCACCGGCTCATGAGACACAGGACCACCATCTAAAAAACAGAATCCTCGACTCCATTTCAATAACAATTAACAACAAACAAATCCCCAAGCAGGTCGTTCATTTTAAGAGATGTGTAACCCATAAAAGGAGTCTTTCCCTCGGGTTGTGAGGCATCGCCTGTTAAAGTATAAAAGATAAATAACGCCTTTCTCCAACAGCTTAAGCTTTTGGAGAAGTTAATAAGTTAACATGGTATTAGAGCCCTCAGAGACCACTTTTGTTTTTTTATACTTTCATTGAACAAAACAAAAGCAATCCCACTAAAAAAATTAAAAATAAAATAAAAAACAGACCAAAACACCTTTATCTTTCCCTAAAAGCATCTTTGCCTTTCGCTTTCCTTCCTCTAATCCCTATGTGACTCTCTATTCGAATTAAAAGGTCTACTGTCAAATCTGCCGAAAGAGTTGTTCACACGGTGTCTCTACATACATGCTAGTACATAAAAAAGAAAAAACATCTAAACCATTCATTTGTCCCACAAACCCACTTAAATAGGCCTGCCCTAAAAAACATCTCCACAGGATGAACCTAAGGCCATGTTAGCTTTGGATTTTGAGAATTCATTTTTAGCCAAAAACGGATCATTGAAATTTCATTTCATTTCATTTTGACTCCAAGAATCGGTTTGAGGCTCACAATCAGTTGTCGTAATCTAAAACCAATTCTAAAATCATAAATTTCGGAGCACTGCCTATTTTATTTTAGTCAGGGCCCAACTAATGAATGGTTTGGAAGGGGAGTAATATATTCGGGGCCCAACTAATGAATGCTTTGTAAGGGAAGTGATATATTTGCCCCTCCTTTCTTCCCCAGACGACCCCCCTTAGGGTATATATGACTACTTTTGTACAGTAGAAGCTGGTGGCCCCCATCCAACAATGAGGGCCCATGCTTGTATGAACATGGGACACTATAAAAAAATAATAGAAAAGAAATTTATAAATTTACCCTTAAAATTCGGTAATTACACCCATGCTTGTGCGACAAGTTCTGATAATGGGACGAAGTCACCTTGTTAGCATCCAAAGAAACAAAGCCAGTCGTCCAATTATCAAATTGGGATTTGCTAGGGACCATCGCAGAAGGCATTTCCTGTTGCATGAAAGAGCAACCATCTCAGATGATTTAAATGAAAAAGACAAAAATCTGTTGAAAAGTGGGCCTTTGTGGCTGCTCTCTCATGCAACATCCGGCATGCAAAATGCCTTCTGCGATGGTCTCTAGCAAATCCCAAATTATAAATCAGCTTTTTTACGATCCCAGAAACTCCGTTACATCATCTCCATGTCACGTGACCATCACGTGCCGACTAAGTCCAACCTGATTATTATCTCCTTCCGACATTTATAAACGCTAAATACAACCAAATTTAACACGCTTTCACTCTCAGAAAAGCCCACTCAACACTCTCTCAAAATCGTAGAGAATGAATAAATCTCAAAATCCTCCACCCCAGTCAGGGCGAGGGAGAGGGGGTGGACGTACCAATTTGGCGTCGTGCATCGTAGCCACAATCTTTCTAATCTTCGTAGCTATCGTCATCCTAATCATCTTCTTCTCAGTCTTCAAACCCAAAGACCCAAGAATCTCCGTTAACGCCGTTCAGCTCCCTTCCTTCTCCGTCACTAACGGCACCGTCACCTTCACCTTCTCCCAATATATCTCCGTCCGAAACCCTAACCGTGCCGTCTTCACTCACTACGACAGTACTCTTCAGCTCCTCTACTCCAACAATCAGGTCGGTTTTATGTTCATTCCCGCTGGAAAAATCGCATCCGGCAAGACTCAGTACATGTCGGCAACATTCTCCGTCAACTCGTTCCCGTTCGCCGTGTCTCCGGCGGGATTAGAGGAGCATGGTCTGGATGGATTCCACGTGGGGCCCAGCTTGGTGATTGAGTCGAGATTGAGCGTGGAAGGTAGGGTTAGGGTTTTGCACTTTTTTACGCACCACGTGGAGGCTGGTGCCGGTTGTCGGGTCTCGATTTCCGTCACTGATGGGTCGGTGTTAGGGTTTCATTGCTGACAAAGATCTGAGTTTTTTTTTTTACGAGGAGGAGAAAATTGTAAAAATTCTTTCTTGTGCTTTACTCTTTTGTTGTTTTATATTTCAATTGGGTGGTGTTTCGAGTATAATTTAAATTAGATGAGCAAAATTACTGCGATTTTGCTGCTGTTTCAAAATTTTCATCTTTTTTTATCAGTTTGAATTTTTTTTTGGTGGGATTTTTCTAACTATTTATCTGTTTCTGAAATTTGAAGCGGAGGGGAAGATAAATTTTTAAACTTTTTTTAAGATCTTGGAATTTTTCCTTCTTGTCAGTGTTTCGAATCGGACCGTAACCTTGAAAGGACAAAAATGCCCTTCGATCCCTTGAACAGTAGTGGACCGGGTATTTTAATTTTTTATCCCGGGATGGGTCGGGCCCACCAGAGTCATCATGAGAGGGTGGACCCTCTCATGATGACTTTCTTCAATTCCATTCCACTGACAAATTTGGCCTACTGATATTTCCACTAGAGGCCAGGACCGTGTTTTAATAATGAGACGCGAACTCAGCTTGTCTTTTATTGTTTAACCAGCTGTCAAAAACTATTCAATTCCCTATAAGGTCTAAGCAGCCAATTAAGAAAGAAAAGACAGGGTGAGTTCGTTGTAGCAAAAAAAAAGAGTAAAATGATATCAGCATAACCATGGTTTAATAATTACGCAAAGAGGAATGCTAAACTCAGGGGCGCCCTTGCAAAAATGGTGTGAAAGGGCGCCCCCTTTAGATCCAAGTCATCATAATGTATTAATAATAGTTTAGGGAAATGATAAATGCGCCCCTTTTCATCGCTTGGGACACCCAGCTACATTGTTTTTTGGTCGGTAAGTTGGGGTTAGGCAACAATATCAATAAAGGAAGGACGAAGATCCTCGAGGGGAAGGTTGAAACCAGAACAAGGGCCCTCAATCTTTGCAAGGAAATCCGCGGCCGAGTTTGCTTCTCTCCAGGTGTGTGAGAGATGTGCCATGATTTGAAGGAGGAGAGGAGCTCTTTGATCTTGTACATAGTGGTTAGTTTCCTCCATGGGCATTGGTATCTCCCTTCGATGACTTGAATGACGACTTTGGAATCAGATTCAATCCATAATTTATCATATCCTCTCCTTTTTGCCAGGAGGATCCCCTGGTATATTGCTTCAATTTCCAGGCTTTGGATGGCATCAGGCTGCATTGTACGTGGCAATCAGGTCACTTTATTCCTTAAATGTGAAGACATCCCCTTTGCACTCGTAGATACACTGTAGCCGGGCGTCCCAAGTAATGGAAAGGGGTACATTTATCATTTCCCTAAAATTCAAAGGATGTTTAATGCATACGGTGAGGTGGATCCAATAGGGTATCCTTTCATCCCATTTTTGCAGGGCACGCCTGAGCCTAACATTCTTCTTGCATAAGGGCAGCTTATCTTGTAAGAGCTTTTTGGAAACTCTAATAGCCATTTGACTTGACAGCTCTTTAAAGAATAAAAGAACACAGATGGGTCGGTGCAATTATAAAAAACATGGTTGTAGTGATATCATTTCCCTTATTTATTCCTATTTTCTACTTCTTTTTAGGCATCTATATAAAAGGGAATGATATATCACCTCCCTTTCTTCCACGTGCCACCCTTTATAGTGTAAAAAGAGAAGCCAAAAATACGCAAGAACGGGTGGCCTGAGGAAGAAAAGGGGACGAATATAACACCTCGCCTAAACGTGACAGAGCATCATGTGTGAAGTGCGGGAAGTCATAGGTGGCACAATGAGAGGCAACTCGGGTTTTATAAGCTAAAACCTGGATTTTACAATCCTTATAAAATCCAGGCTCTAGCTTATAAAATCCAAGTTTTAGCCTGTTTAGATTATAAAATCCATGTATCCAAATGGGTAGTTAGGGTTTTAGGGCAAAATCTCTACAGGTGATTGGACTGTACTGGCTACTACAGAGAGAGCCTCAGCAGCATCCTCATTTTCTCTCTGATTTCTTAGGGTTTTAGGGCAAAACCCCTGTAGATATTATCTTGCAAAAGAGAATGCCTCCGTTCTACAAGGAATTGGAGTGTACTGGTTATTGCAGGTTTCTCTCTCTGTTTCCGTCTTTATTTATTTTTTGTTACTTCATGTTTGAAATTTGTTTCTTTTTCTTGGTTTCTCATCTGATTTTGTTCTTCTTTTATCTTCATATTGGAATTGGAAATGCAGTTGTGGATACTGTTGTGATTGGGAATGGGGGATGATTCTTCCAGGTCCTTTCTATCTTGGGTTCTCTCCAAAAGGCTTTCCTATGCGCCTCCAGGGAAGAAAGATAGGACATATCGATAAGAAATTACCCTTGATTTCTAGGTATTGGTCCCAAACAACCATATTTATCTTTGAACTATATTTTGATTCTATCCCTTATTCTCTTTTTCTTTCTTTGTCATATGTGTTGAATCATGCTCAGTTTCTTAAGTCTGTTGCTGTATCGTGAAAATTTAATCTGCTTTACTTTTATTTTATCAGCAGATGTGGATTTCAATATGTGCTCTTATTTTTTAGTATAACACACACATCGTTTACCTTAAAAAATTTTCAAAAAAATATGTGCTCTTATTTTAATCCTGGGTTTTTAAGGTTAATCTTGGATTGCTAGTCTTTTCACTTTTGTGGTCCCCTAGAGATTTTGTTGATAACTTGACATGTATGAACATGAGTGGGACTCAGAACGAATTTTAATTGTTTTTTTTTTTTTTTGAAGATTCAAGATGTAAAGGATCAATTGGGAACCCAAGAAAGATTACCTAAGTTTGTGTATCCTGCACCCACTCAAACAGAATTAATAAAGTCAAGTCCTTTTTCGTGCTTCATAACATCATTTATGGGTTCCAATTGCAGTCATTACCCTATTTAACTTGGCTAAATATTTCTGTCTTCTGGGCCTTCCCTCTAACCACAAGCTATTAAGCTAATCCCCAAGCAGTAAATTTCATTTCTAACTCAATCAGAAAGGAAATGAGGGAAATATTATTCTATGTAACTCAATTTTGTCTCCGTCTTTCTCAATGTCACTATTTTTTTTTACGAGGGAAATATTTAATACAAATTGCATCTGATATGTATAATCCTCGTGTTCTAGTTGTTATCTGAGTGCATCTCAACGTTTATGGAAATTACGTTTATGGAAATTAAATAGCTTATTCCATCCGGTGTCTGGGATCATCTCGACAGCGTGACAATCCTCCTACGTCAAAAGACCCATAGAAATTTCTAACATATAATGCTCAGTCATCAACGTTGTACAAACTCTGTTTTATTTTCTTGTGCTCTTGTAAAGCTGGGGGTGACCATCTCGGTCTCTCCCTTTTATTAATGAAATTTGCTACCATTAAAAAAAATAAATCAACGTTGTACAATCCACGCCAACCTTTAATAATTTGATTGATAATAATTTCCTTTCCAATGTAAATCTGTTCTACAGAATAGTGTGAGCCTGCTCCACTGCCTAAATTTGGGGAAGAAGTGTGAGAACCTCCCTTTAGCTATCATATTGCATTCAATATCTCCCTTTAGCTGGACCATCGCTTGGGGTGCTTCTTTTTTTTTTTTTTCTTTGAATAGGTAACGAATAATATCTCCCTTTATCTGGACCATCGCTTGGGGTGCTTTTGGAACTAGCTTTGTCGTATTCCAAGGGTGAGGACTGTTTCCTTTGCTTTTCATTACACCATTCACGAGGTATGTGTATCCAACCATCTTCTCTTCAAACAAAATGGCTGTTTTGCTTAAATAAGGCCTGCAAATTAATGGATAGTTGGGCCAAAGAGAACCCATTAAGCAGAATTGTCGGATAGATGTTTCTGAAATTTAACCATGTCATTTGCATCTAGAGAAGACTTTGTAGGATAGACTTTGTAACTTTAAATTCTAAAAAAACTAAGAAGAATAGGATTCACCACAAACATTCATCTTTCATTTCCGATTGGTTGATGAAAAACATTTCATGTTTCAACTTTAAGCACAGAATTAATCAAAGGTTATATTACTAAAGAAATCAACTAAGAGTGAAAAGCCTCAGTGAAGATGTCAAAGGTAGTTACTGGTGGTGTTAAGTGCTTAGGTGTTCATTTGCAGTGGTTGTACTTGTGTAAGCCTCATTCGCCGAGCAATAGAAAATTATCTATTAATAAAAATAAAAATATGCGAGGAAACTTATAGAATATTCAAGGCAATCAGGTAATCATTTACTATCCCTGTTAGGCTCATTCATGTCATCTTCTAATTTTGCTCAGTGTGGATGGTATTTCTAAGAAAAATCCCCACAACCAAATGTACTTATATTTAGTTAAAGGAGAAATCGGCAACAATAATGAATCTAAGTTAATAAAATCCTCAAACTACGATGATCATCATCAAAACAAACATAAATGAGTTACCATTCAAAAAAAAAAATATATATATATATATATATATATATATATATATATATAAATGAGTTTAATTAGAAATCTATGACTATTTTTTTTTTGAAATGGCAGAATAATATTATAAAAGAAAAAAAAAAGGGAGTGGGCTGAGGAGGACCACAACAAAAAAATCTATGACTATTTTTTTCTTTCTCATTTCAAAAGATAAAAATAAAAATAAAAATCTATGGCTAAGTCTTTAATATGACAAGTTCTATACTCTCACAATCTCATTATTAAATGAGTTTAATAATGCAAAAACCGTTTCAACAGCTCTTAGCCTTCCATGAACATTATTATGAAATTCTTGTTGAGCTTTGCAGTAGACCAAACAGTTTATTTCAACATGCTTTTTTGTATGTATAAATGCAGAAACTCCTTACCATTGTATGGGGGGGTTACATAGATCAAATAATTGACATTTTCCTTTGGTATGAGATCAGATTAAGGACTTCTGGTTAACTTGATTACTTATTTCTTTACTAAAGATTTGTGTATGGCATCAATGATGGGGCGTTAACAAGTTTGCTTACTCAAGATACATATTTTGAGGCAGGTATTGGACAGCAACAGAGTTGATTGGCGCACCTTACTATGGATTTACTTCTAATGGAAGTGTTCCTGCCCAGGTTGGTTTGTCTTTTAGTTCATGTGGTGAAGTTGGTAACTGGGTAAAATTAGTTGAGGTTGCGGTTGTGGAATAAGACTACTGCTAAATGAATTAACACGGATCACTGCTTTCCTTTTTCTCATTAGGGTTGTATGTCAACACATGTGCTTATTCTTTTGCTCTTTTTCCGCCATAAGGTAATAAAAGTGAAATTGTTGATGGGTAATGAAATTATCCACTTGGAAAAACCTAATGACAAAGGCTATATTACTTGGATGAAATACAGGTGCCCGACGTGTACTGGGTGCTGGCATGTTTAGTACACTGTCAATGTTGTACCGAATCTGAAACACCCATCCTTTCAGTCTCTTACTGATCTCACTTTGTACTACACTAAAGTTTGGGGTTGTTGAGAGCTTATAGAGTGTAAATTAGATTTACACTAACTATCCATGCTATTCCTTTTTTTTAATGGCATCCATGTTATTCCTTTTAGTAGAGTGTTTTTCTTAGACCGGAAAATGCCTGCCATTGTATCTGAGGCATTTCACATTTGACAAATTTCTGTATGTAGAGGTTCCCTCATTACTTTGAAGTATGAACTGCATATATTTAATAGTGATTAGGTGTAAGATTGATAGATGGTTTGAATTTCCTATTGCATCTCCAAACTACAGGGTGAAATGTGTTGGTCAAAAAGAGTATGGAGTTAATAAAAAGAACGAAATGAAAGAATCTTCAATGGGATAAAATCTTCACCAAATAAGTTATGCACTGAGGCGAGTAGGGGGTTGGGGTAGGATGTATCTCTTGACCTTCCATTCTGAAGGTTACCATATTGGGTGGTGGACGAAGAGTATTCTATCATATCCACTGCAATGTTGTATTTGTTTTATTTTTTTAACTTTTAACCATAGAACTTTGTCTGTTGGGTGCATAATAAGGAAAGTATTTCTATGCAACTCTTAACTGTTTAGCTTTTGCTTTTCAATCTATTTGAGTTTACTAGGTACACTGATCTTTTTTTTTAATGGCTACTCTGATCTATTTCTGGAGTGCATGTCCATGAAATTCAGTGATAAATTGACTCAGTTTAATTCTGAAACACATACCTATAAAACTTGATGGATCATTTTGACGACTATTGTAATGTAATAGCACTATTAATAGAAAAAAATCCTCACGTTTGCAGGCAAGGCCTCCTATTCTCTCCAAAGATGCATTGCTACAATACCAAAAATTACCTGGCCGCTTGTTGCTCCCATGGAGGCTATTTCCGAGGCATGGCACCATCGCAGCAGATACAAACTTCTATCCTTTCGGGACATGCATGCATATCCCTGGTTATGGCTGGGGCGAGGTATGAGATATTATCAGAATCATTCATTAAAGTGAATTAAATTCATTGATAGAATGCGAGTAATTTGGTTCGAGATCGCTGGAACAAGCTAAAATTCAAATTCTGAAGCGGACCTACAAAATATCTTGTATAAAGACAGACTTTCTAATTTCACGGCCTCTCTTCTTCTTTCTTTTTGCAAAATTAAAACCCTCCTGGTTGTTGCAGATCTCCTGGATCAGAAAGCATCCCCTCTAACAATAGTTAATTCATTTCTTCATGGTCATGAATAATTTTCTCATGATTGAAATCCTTAAAAAATGGATTTTTGCCTATTAGTTCCTACTTTGCAAAATATTATCTAATTAGTCATTAAAAGTCGTCTATTTGCTAAGAAGTTTAAGTTTTCAAAAAATTAATTTCCAATGCATCCTTATCACTAACCTCCATTAATTGCTGTCTGCTTTTACTTTTAAATTTAAATATTTACCCTTTAACAGAAGACACCTACTCTATAGATGATGGAACCCACACAAAGCCGTGAAGAATGGCGGAGTCAAGGTATGGGGCATGGGTTTTGTTTTGGGTGGAGGAGAAAGGAAGGGAGAAGAGGAATGGTCTAGGAAGAGGAACAGTTACTCGGGAGGGAGGAGAAAATGTGTTTAAAATTCCAATCAAGGAAACTAATGATTTAAGAAATATGAGTAACAGCTAATGGACGGAAATGTCAGTTAGGGATGCTTTGAAAATTAGTTTCTAAAAATGCCACTTCTTAGCAAATACATAATTTTCAATGACTAACTGGATAATATTTTGCTGAGAACAAATGGCAAAAATCCATAAAAATGTTACTTTCTCATGATTGAAATCCTTTGATTTCTCTCTATACTTTCTTCTGTCTTTGTACGTCTTTCCAAGTGGTTAACCAACTACATATGTTTGGCTTTTCCTCTATTTTAGTTGTGCTTTGTCCTGTTTGCATCTTGAGCAGTGGAATAGCTTATTGTGGATATTAATCTTTCTAGTTGCAAAATTATGTCCCTGAGTTTGTTCAAACTTCAATTGAGATGTCACAATCCTTGACTATTTTTTATGCTGTCATACAAGTACTATTGATATTTCAGGTTGAAGATCGCGGTGGTGCTATTGTTGGACCTGATAAGATAGACCTCTATCATTGTTCCCATAACGAGGCACTAAGATGGGGTCGGAAAAAGCTTCAGGTAGAGATTCTTGTACGACTCCAGGCTACATTCGCCGCCTCCTTTCATTCCATAATGGACAAGTACATGTTTTTAACTAGTTTTTTTTTTTTTTTTTTTTGAATAGTATGTTTTTAACTAGTTTCATCAGGATAAGTTCTAGGATTTAAAATCTATTATAAAGACTTCTGTCTTTTGTCTTTCATTTTGATACCCACACGCATAGGATCCTTGTACAACTTCATTGCTATATTTGTTTTTCAGAAAACCATGGAAGGTGCCTGGTTTGATGGAAAGCTTTTTGTGCCAACAAATTTCAGGTGAAGGTCGTTTTGCCTGGAGAAGGACCAATTGACAACTTAAAAATCCCAAGACCCGTGAAGGATGTGCTTAAAGGATTAGCATGGGTGTACAATATCGTGTTCTAGCTCTCCCAGTCACAGTTGCATTGCTTCCTTGTTGAAACCTACCCATCTGTAAACTACTTCCTTGTCCTCCCTGGTGGACCGAGGACATGTAGATCTCTAGCGTTGCTTCGATTCCTCCTGAAGCATCAGCCACCTTCCTCTCCTTCATTGCCATGATCCTCTGTATGGATTCCCTAAATATCTCAATCTTCACAGTGTCCTTGCTAGTTTTTTTCGCTTGAGGAAAACCTAATGTCATCAGTGTGTTTAGTACTAAACAAGAGTCCTCATCGATCTTGTACTTGTGCAGCCTCATGTACTTATTCATATTAACCCCATTGCCTTTTCCTCCCCAAGCGCGCTAGAACTTAAAAAACGATCCCTTTTTTTGAACTCTGAAGCATTTAAAAACATATCTCGTGGAATAAAAGAAGGAAATGATGGGAGATTTTTGTGTCCCTTTGGACGTAAAATATTCTCCCAGTAAAAAAAAAAAAAACCATTGCGCTGATAACAAAAAAGCATAAAGGCTCCTATTTCAACATGTTTAAGTTCAGCATGCATAGTTTCGCAAGACCTACTCGGCTCCATCGTGCTTTGCAAGACCTACTCAGCTCCATCGTGCTTTGTAAAGGAAAAGGTTTGTCATCATTCTCGGCAAAGATCCCTTGAAAATTGTTTATTAGTTTTGGGAAGGTGGGGATCCAACTCCTTTTCTAGCATTTCCACCCCATCCACGTGTTTACATGACTTTTTGTGCAGTGACAAAAAAAAATGGTCTTTTTCATGGATGCAGTTGGCGTTTTCTTACCTTCTCTGATCTAGTGATTTTTTGTATGTTTCCGTTTATTTCCTAAGAGAGCAAGAACCAGTTATGGTTATGGTATTTGACGATTGGGTATTTGTGTGAAATAAAACCCCTTGTTAAAGAGGAAGGAAAGTTGGTCCGGGTTGGGACATATCGTATCCTGTCCAATAGTTGCCATATGTTTATCCTGTTGGGTGTCTCTTAAGTTGGGTCTGTTACTGGGCCTCTCTTCTCTTTGAGTTACTTGCATGTAGTTCAGAGATCGTTTATTTTGGCTTCAATGAGAGAAGAATAGCTCCTTAGGAGGAAGTTCCTGTCTACATGAACATTCTTCCATTAAAAATCAACTGTTGTGTTGCTCAATGCTGTGAAGTGGTCTCAGAGCAGGATCTGATGAATGGTGGTTACAATCTGGTATATGATGGACATTGACATCCAACAGTTGAAGGAAACAACGATAACTATAGCCACAACAACTGCTCGATTGAAGAACCAGTTGATCGAGCAGGTGTTACAGAGATCGTACAAGCAATATAGGTGCATCAGGAATGAGAAAAAGGGGCGAAATGTCTTGTCATGGTTCTGGACCAGGGCTCCAATTTGCATCTAATGGTGGTAGGAACCCTTTTACAGAGACTCAAATGCCTTCAGACTGGAGGACCCCTCTAGAAATGAATCTGCTGGCTATTAAGTTGATGTTTCTAAGCTACAAGGGTGAAGAAGATCCCAAATGTTTGGTTGCAAATGGTGGAAAATTTCCAGCGAAGGTAAATGCTCAAATTTATGAATCACATTGCATGGTGCTATGTTTGAAGTAGATTCTCATGAGCTACCATTGGAGGGATGCGATGTTGTATCAGGTGCTCAGTGGCTACAGACGGTGGGGCCATTTTAGTGAGGTTTTTCAGTTTTCACATTCAAGTATGCAATTCCAACTCATGGATGGGCAGTACACTTTGAGAGGAAACCTGAAAGGTGACTATGGAAATGGTAAGAATTCATTGAATGGAGTGCACTCTGAAATCCAACTTAATGTCATTTCAGTACATAGAGATTACAGCCAGAATCAGAACTGCAACATTATACGTCTGTATCTCTGCACTTTCTGCCCCGTGCCATCCCCGCGATTCTGCTGAGAATAAATATGGATTAAATCAGGTTATTTTGATCTTGGGCTGCTATTTGGATCGCTATGCAAGTCATCAATTTCTGAATACTCCACTTCCGATCTCAATGCAAAGCTTGGAAATGGGGTAGGAATGTCCCTGAAAAATAAAATTTCAGACTATGTTACTAGAGAAAGTGACAGTTACAGAACATCATCATCACAAGTATGGATTATTTGTTTGTAACAAAGTACCAGTCCCTGGCATAGTATGGATTATCTGATATAAAATGCTTAAACTGCGCACATGAACCAATTTACCTTTGTAAATATTATTCATCTATCATTAAATGTTAAATTAAGAAAAAAATTTACTTTAAAAATTCAACCATATAATTTTCAGTTCATTCTGTGAATTTTTGGTTGTGTTTTCTTTTATTTATTCTCAATCTTAAAAATCTATTAAGAATTCAATTGAAAAATAAAATGATAGGATTTGCAGAAATCTGATATGAAGCTCCAGTTCCGAGCAGAATGATTTTCCAAGAGACAGAAGAAGATGTCCTTTTCACAACAACCCCAGGTCTCTTGGGTACTGATTTGTAAGGATTAGCCCGAGGGGAAGTGAATAATTCTATATAGATGAAAATGTGTGAAAGGAGAACAGCTAACAGGATGGAAGATTTACCCATCATCAGGATGAAAGATCCCTTCACTTCTTAATGTGAGAGTAAAGAAATATGAAATGTTTATTCATTTTGAATGGTAAAAGAACTAATAAAAACACATTGCCATAAAAAGAACTATGAGAATAAATACTTCGTATAAGCATTAGTTGTAGCAAATCTTGCATTAAATCCCTATAAAAAGAACTATGCTACTTATTAGTTATTACAATCTCGGTCAAGTACTTGAAAAAGTTGAGTCGATCCAGATTAAGTCTGGCTTAATCTGGATCGAGTGTTTACCTCCTCCCGTTCAATGTAGCCAGTTTGCCATATATCGTACAATTGGAATGTGACTGCGACATCATTTTGTTTGTGGGTGAGATGAAAATTATTAATAGAGGAGAATGAAAACACAAACGTATGAAGAGGTATGTGTTCATAAATCTGTACCTAACATGTAAGATCCATACAACATATGAGAAATGGGAAAAGATTTCTTACATGAAACTTTGTCTGCTTGGGGGGAATTTGGATGGAAAATGCTCAATGACCTGACAAACTCTCCAGAGTCAATCACCCCATCATGTTTTGTGTCGAACAAATCAAATATCTACAAAGATTTATGACTTTACATGCATGCTTAGCTAGTTTAGTGGCTTTACATGCATGCTCAGTGGCCATGGCCCCCCAATGACCAATTCAGGCAAGTGTAAATTAGTCCGCCCCCGTTGTAAATTCCTTGAATCAAACTGAAATGCTTATGAAAATAATGAACCCAGAAAAATAAGAAAGAAAATTATAGGCTTACAACATGTCTGGCCTGCAAGAACAACAGGGTCCTCATACCCTGGCCGACTTTTTGTCCAAATGCAGCCCATTAAATGAAGAAAATGGTTCTTTTATTTTTTAAGTAAAATTCCAATAATAATCTCACTTCAAATGTAGTTCCAGGCTTTCCATTTTCCCCCGGCAGATTATGAGAAAGCAGTTGAGTTTTTATAGACTTCTTCACGAGGTCATGTTCAGGAGAATTCCAGGCCTTTAAATACAATTACAAAAGCATCATCTCCGTCCACATCTTTCTTTACTACCCTCAGCTTTTAAAAAATTGTTCCCTTTTCTTTTGGTAGTCCTATTGTGAGGATGACATCAGCTTAAAATCGCACTTACGGATTTTGAGAATTGATTTTGAGTTCAAAACTGATCTTCGCAGCTATAGAGTCAATTTTGGACCAAATATGTTACTATCCTAAGTGGGGGCCTGCCTCGGTATGAGACTAGGTGGGGCCAGCCCTGGTGTGGGACATGTTCAAAGGGCCTAACCTAACGTGTTTTATAAATCCTGAGGCTTTTGGCGTATTGTTGCAGATACCTAAACTTTGGTACCAAAGCATCTACCACGTCACATGTTCAAGTCATGGAAGGAGCAACCTAAGGATAGGACTACCTGGAAAGGGCTGCCGCCAAAGTTAAAGCAGCCACAGGGTAGGCCGATGAGGATGATGAATGCAGAAGCGTGGTGGAATGTTACAGTAGTAAGTAGGGTACTGCTTCGGTATGTGATTATGTGGGACCCGGCCAGGCATGGGACATTGTTAAGGACGACAATATTTTCACCCCCTGCAGCACTCGCCCCCCTTTTAACGTGATTTAACGTCAAAAAGCGTTAAAGTTGCCGACTGTTCACGTTATAAGGGGGGCGAGCGTATTGCAGGGGGTGAAAATATCATTGCCCCGTGTTTAAATGGCCTAGCCTAATGCAATCTATCAACTCTAGAGCTTTTGGCGTATTGGTTAGGCACCTAACAAAATCGACTTCAAATCCCAACAAAAATACACGTTATTGGAATTTGTATTCAATTTGAGTTCCAAATAGATTCTATACAACAAACCAAATGCCTCGTTTTGCCAAGAATCAGTTTTGGCCTCAAAATTCATTCCCAAAATCCAAAACAGACAGGCCTCTCTCTCTCTCTCTCTCCATCATTAAAATGCTCCTATATGCGGTATGCCTGTATCCACATTAGTCATCATTAGGTTCGTTCCAAAATCTAGACCCTTCTAACAGGCATAAATCTCCTAATGAGTGGAGTCTCAAAGTTATGGATCCCAAAGATGTCTTATTATTTCTGCCTACGCGTTTCAGTTGTGACACAACTTGGACTGCAAAAAGAAAGATACCCCATTGATGAGCAATCTTTGATCGAATGAACATCAATTCCTTCTATAGCTATGTTTGTAAAACGAAATGATACTAAACAAATGGCTACAGAGTGTTAACTAGGAAAAGCAAGCACAAGAGAGATTAAAAGCTGTGATTTTGAGAAGAATCTAGCACAGGATAAGATGCTTATTGGGTAATGAAAGGTTGGGAGAAATGGAATGATTGAGAGCCACCCTTTGCCATTGAGGGAGAATCTATAACCCATGTGCTCTGGTTCTCTGCTATTGCTGTTGTAACTTGAAATTCTCCCCGTTGACTACTTATTCCACTACTCCCAGAGGCTGTGCTGCGCTACCAAACAGACCTTTGTTTGGTTGCAGGTTTTTACCTTGTAGATTAGCAGTGTAAGTAGTCAACAGAGAGGAGGCAAACATTGGATTTACCTAGGACTTACCTTGTAAGTAGTGGCAGAGGGTGTCATTACCAATATAGAGAGGAGAAAAAGAGAGAAAAAGCATCATTCCCAAGAAATCCGAGCAAAATTACACATTTCTTGTGGAATTTGGCTTGAAGTTTATATGGAGGGACAACGCTGACACATCAGCAGACATGCAATGATTAACAAGGAGACATCCCTGGTAGTCTCCAGGGATTTCACTCCATTGCCAACCAAACAAGAAGTTTTTCTGACATGGCACCCAAAGGCCAAGCAAAACCCCTAAGCTATCCCGGCTTTTGTGCAACCACACTCTCAATTCACCGGCACCTGTAACCTCTACCAATCTTTCCATCAGAGAAATGATGAGAAGCAGATCGATGCCGATCCAGGCTTATATACGTAGGAATCTAAGCATCCGTGGATGAGTGATCCGCCTTTGAATCATCAGCTAAATCCGCAGGATACGGAATGGCTCAAGTAGAACTAGTCCAGTCCCGCTCCTATCTCTAAAGGGCTGTCTATTGTCTTCAAGCCACTCGGGCTAGCTACCCTGCTATCTCTTCAAGCCACTCAGGCTAGCTACCCTGCTATCCCTTCGCTGGCTTACGTCTCACTCAAGAAAGATTCTCTATGTTCTGCTGAACCTACGGGCCTTTGAATTTTGAGAATTGACTTTGAGTCCAAAACTGATTATTGAACTCAAATTTTGTTTAATTTTGAAAAAGAAATAGCTATTTGACATAGCTTAGAGTGTATCGAATCATTTTGAAAAAAATCAAGAACACATCTCAAAAGTTCCTTTTTTAATTACTTTCCGAATGCATTTCCACAGTTTCATTTTAGTCCTGCCAATCTCAGGGAATGAGAGATACGCAAACATGGTGAAACAGGCAGGTCCAAACTGTTTTTTTTTTTTTAAACACAGCTACATTGAAACAAAATTCCACAAAGAACAGTAACCTTTTTTCAAGTATCTATAGAAGCACTTTACACAGCAATTAAGCAACCTTGACAGCAGACACAAGCAACCAAGATGCCAAGAATAGCCCCAGCAATGACCTGAGACGGAGTGTGACCAAGGAGTTCCTTGAGCTTCCTTTGACTGATAGGATGCCCTTGAAACAAGTCCTCAACAATCATATTAAGAACCTGCACACACCAGAAATTTTTAAACCAGCCAGTAGAAACCATTTAACAGGTTGCAAGGTATAAAAAGCATAACTAGTCCAGACGAACCACCAAATCAATCACAACGTGGAAAGAGTTTAAATTATTTTGACTATGTACAATTTGAAAAGTTCCACGGTTGATACAGCAAAGCACCAAAATATAGAAAGAGAAGTACAAGGGAAAGAAATAGTTCACAGCTGAATGCAGAAACTGACACTAGAAATCTAAACGAACTATGGTAGACTAACAACAACTTGAGAATTGTGCTGAGCCCTCACTACAATTTGAGAGGCGTTTTGGAAATTTCCTCTTATGTTCTACTATACTCCATTCTTTTTACATCCCTATACTATGCTCAGTAAGTTATAACTAGAATGTTGAGACATTAAGTCTCAATGCTATTGAATTCTTAGTTTAGACATCAAATAGTCCTCACCTCAAACACATTAAACGAATCATTGGAGGAACTAGGATATAAAAAAAGGCACTCGTCATGATCAATGTTGCTATGAAAATGTCAAGGATCCCATTGCCAGGAGTACATCAGGATTTTTTTTTTGTCCCGGGGAAGCAATCGGATATCATGGTCCAGTAAGTATAACTTTTTGCTGGCACTCAAACAAAAGTAGAACTTTTTGCAAGATCAAGTGGGGAGGTAATATGACAATCCATGGGAGCATCATCACTTCCCTGTTAAGATAAATTTTAAAGAGAACAGTCAATTTACAGTTGAGTCAGTTGCAATGTATTATACTATTATGATCATAGCTGTGTAAGTACTAAACATCTCCTTCCCACTGAGAAAAACATAACGGCAACCACAAATATAAAAATAAACCTGAAACCTAATGATACGGAAACACGCCAAAGTGTTATTAAGACTTATTACATGAGAAAAGACAAATAAAAGATGGCCCAACAAGGCCAACTAGCTTTGACATGATGATGTCAACGCATGCCATTGTTAATGTCAACAGAGGGGCCGTGTAATCAAAGCTGAGTGAAATGCTGCATGGCCTTTTTTTATTGAGGAATTGTTTGAGCATTTTTTCTGGAATTTCTAAGTATACTATGGTAGATTTAGACATTTCCTATTTGGAATAAAAATCTCGCTTTTGTGCCTTAATGTGCTAAAAATAAGTGTGTTGAGAATAGATTTTGAAGGGATTTTATAGGTTTTAGACTATTTTCTTATTAGGCGATAGGATAGTGTTGATTTTCTATATAAATAAGGGCTATAAGAAGCTTCATCAACTCTTTTGGGGTATCTTATTGTCAATACAAGATTACTGTTTTCAGCACCAAGTATACCAACCTTTGATGAGCCTTCCCTCTCCAGATCATGGCTACTACTACATGTTTTCTTCTTCTTCATGTCGAATGCTTGGAGAAATCTATGAAGCTTGTTTTCCTCTAGGATTTGAAACCACATTGCTGGATTTTTATGAACTGAATCAGATTGAAACTTATTTTGAGTGCTGCAATGGATGAGGAAATGGCTGCTCTTTAGAAGAAGAACACCTAAGAACTGGTTTCCTTACCTCATTAAGCGTGTTGTTGGGCGAAGGTCGTCTTTTCGGTGAAACACAAGGCACATGTCTCCATTGAATGGTACAAAGCTCGGGAAGGTGTAAAGGAGTTTACCCAAATGTATGGTTTAGACCACAGTGTCACATTTGCTCCAGTGGCTAAGTTTTCTTCGGTTCTTGTAATTATGTCCATATAAGCATATTTTGAATGGCTTCTCCATCAATTTAAAATTAAGAATATGCCGCCTTCTCAAGTATGTCGCCTTCTCAAGTCCATCTACAGGCTCAAACAGCCCCGTTGAATCTGGTGTCAACGTTTCAGCCGCAACAGCCTCATGATTGGTTTCCTTCATTGCCAATCACACTCGGTTCATCCGATCTGGATCTACTGGGAGGACTATACTTCTAGTTTAAGCTGATGATGAGGAGTGTCGTCACTGGGGATGACTGTGACTTTATCTCTAATGTAAAGTCTGGTGACCGTGACTTTTATCTCTAAGGCAAAGTCTGATCCAGCAAGTGTCATTGATGTTAAGGACCTGGGTCCTCTGTGATACTTTCTAGGCATCAAGGTTGCCTGCTCCCCTCGGGGATTGTTCCCTCTCAACACTGATATGCGCTTGATCTTCTCCTAAACACTAGCATGTAGGATGTCGTTCATCTAGCTCTTCGGTTTGAGTAATTTGATTGATTACTCAAACTGATATCTTAAGATTTTTTTGAATGATATCTCAAACTTAATAAATATATGATTTATCGAGACAAGATGATGAGTATCTTAAATGACACCCAAATGATGATGGTTGTTTTGATTTTTGAGTGCTTTAACACTACTCATGAATGGACTGATCTCAACTCAACTAAGCCTTTGTCCCAAACTAGTTGGGGTCGGCTAATGAATCCTTTAGAAAATTATCATGAAGAAGGTGAAAGGATCTACCTGGCTCAAATTGACGAAGTCTACTCATGACACTAGTTGGGTTCGTCTACATGAATGGACTGATCTCCCCTTCAAAAATTAGGAAAAGACTAAGGTAGAAGCTTTATGCTTGGTATGCCATGTAATGTGCAACAGAGCCAAACTTCAAAGCTCTAATTGACCTTCTCCTCTAACAAAAGTAGACTCTCCGAAGAGAGGGTCAAATACAATTTGGATGTGAGGGAAAGGCACACCATTGGGCGGAGAAAACCAACATAGAGATGACCCAAATCTTGGAGGGAGATTGAAACCAGCGACATTTTCACTAATGAATTTTGAGTGAACATCAACCTTCAAACCTGGTTCATGTTGGGGGTAAATATGCCACCCAGTGAGAAGCTAACACGTGGCACACAGAGACCTAAAGTCACCGAGGGTAAAAGGGTAACTTCAACATGCTTTCAGAAACCCTAAAAACCCTAGCCACCTCAGCAAGATAAAATCAGAAACCGATATTCCGGAAACCGGCCTAATCAAGAGACCCGGAAAGGCAAGATTCCTAAAAGACTGAGTACTCTAGTCTATAAAAGTGGGACAAAACTTTGAGGTATGCATCTCATAATACATCACTTTCATATTCTTAAGCAATCAGAGAGCTCAGCTCGTACTGTTGCCGCCTCTAACTGAGGCACACTTTTCTGTGTTCACAGGTACAGCTCATCTTCTGGGAGCCAGCACAGCACAGTCCATTCTCCGAGAGCCCAGTCCAGATTTCAGCGCCAACAATTCAAATAAAGGATAAAACCAATTATGCATAGAACATACACATAAACCAACAATAGCAAATGTTAAGATGAAAATAGATATCTCAAAATTTCAACCAAAAACACAACAAAACTTGAAATTTCAAAACAGTCTGTTTCTGTCTTATGTACTTCAATGAATCAACACAAGAGAACTTGAAATTCCCAAACACTCTGTTTGTGTCTTATGCACTTTAATGCAAAAAAAATAAAATGAAAATGACAGTTATTTCACCAACATAAGCAGACCCAGCACAGAAAGCCAAACACACATACCTCTGCTTGCATTCCGGCATGCCGCCGGACTCCGATCGCATCATACATGACAATGAGGCTAAACCCTAGACAGACTGGAAACAATGAGTCCCCAACTCCATGACAGAGCGCCACTGACGTCGTCAAAGCCATACACAGCGCCGAATGCGAAGATGGCATTCCCCCTGAACTAAATAGAATCCTAGAATCCCATTTCCTCTCCACAAAGAAATACAAGAACAATTTCATCGATTGTGCAATCGCCCACGCGATCAGACCCGATACGAATGTCGGGTTCGCCGCCAGAGTCGCCATCATAGGGCTAATTCGAACCTTAGCCATTGCAGTCGTGCTCATTAGGGCCATACCAAACCCCCCACATTGCAAATAATCACTATCTTTTCCATTTGAAGAAACCCATTTCGAATTTCTCATTGCAAAATCGCTGTTTCCAATGAAATCTTTGATGTTCTGCAAAACTGGGACTAAAACCCATAAGGGATTGAGGGGTAGACTGTAATTGCATGGATTTTGGTGGGTTTGGGGATTTGAATGTGTTTTACAGGAAATTGAGAAGGTGGGGTTTCTGGGTTTTTTAATTTGGAAATTGAATTTGAAAAAGGTGGGTGGTTTTCGGTTCAATAGTTCAGTTCTAGGGTTTAGATGGTTGGGAATTGAAACCCTAGAAGAGGTGGAGACATTAACGTATTCCATGAGAGAAGCTACTTATCTCCTGCTGCATTTTAGATATAGAAAGAGCGGTTGTGGAGAAACACAACTGAAATGTCAGATTCTAATCCAAGTTTTCTGCTTATAATATAGCGAATATACCTTCGGGAAGTGATATATTCGCCGCGTCAGAGTATACTCTACGTCTCTACTTCTCTTTTTACGCTAGTTTAGATGCCCTTAAAATTAGGTACGACACCATCTCAGTTTGTCCTATATGATATGACTTGCAAAACCAAACAAGACAAAGTGACACCGTGGTGGACTGCTGCATGGCTAAACTTATGGGTGTCAATATCAATGCTTTTTATGGTTTTCCACTAAATGCCATCATACATTAGACAGTGATGAGCAATTTGGAACCGTTCATTTTGTGGGGCCATCGAAGCATTAACATGGAAATAATATTTCGTGAGTGGATTCGAGCATCTAACTTGGAAAAGAAAGAAAAAGGTATATAATATGGAGTTTTTATATGGTGTAAGCCCTTATAGACCCGTATTTTTTAAAATATACTGTACGGCCAAACTATAGGATGATCCAAACTGTCCATGTGATGGGCCATAACATAAATAGGTTGTGCCCAAAAAATCATTTCTATAGGATAATCCCAACCATCCAATCTATAGACTAACTGCATATTATGGAAACCTCTATAGATCGGACGGCTAGGATCTTCCTATAGAAATGATTTCTTGGGGCATAACCTATTTACGTTGTGTTGCATACTTCCATCACATGGACGGTTTGGATCATCCTATTATGCGGTCCGTACGGTACTTTTTGAAAAATACGGGACGATAAGGGCTTCACCGTATAAAATCTCCATACGAAGCGTTAGCATGCTTCAATTTCTCTAAGCAATTGTGGGTACAGGTCAGGCCCAGGGGTTTAGCCTCTGGCTCGATGGTTGTGGCTTTGTATCTCATCCTTGAGGTCCCACGTTCAATCCCAACTTCCCTAGCAAAAAAATCTACGTATCAAGGGCTTAGGCTGTCCAAAATAAAAAGGGGTGAATATATCACTTCCCCGGAATAAGGTTTAACGTATCAAGGGCTTAGGCTCTTCCAAAAGAGGTATTGTTCATGTACCTTGTTTTTTCCATCCAAATAGGGGAAATGATATCAGCACAACCATGCTTAGATAATTGCACAAACACAGGTTGTCCTTTCCTTTTTAATTTCTTTGTAAGAGTTTTTTGGGAACAGTAATAACTATTGACACAGCTCTTTAAATAATAACAGATAAGATGTGATAGTGAAATTATCAAACATGGTTGTGCTGATATAATTTCCCTTTCCCACCCTAGTCATTTAGATCATTAGGTGGGACCGACTATGGGTAGGTCATGTCTAAAAGAGACGAGACGACCCCACTTTTACTCGCGAATCGAGATTAATAAAGGGAAATGATAGCAAAAAAGAGAGTGCGAATTAGGGGAGAGGAGAGTCCCCGTTTCTTCCTCTGCTTCGTCATCAAAGAGGAATGTCTGTTACCGCCACCTTCAGGTAACGCTCTGCCCTAATTTTCATTTCTTCCCCGCTATGAATTCCTGAAAATCAAATCTTTTGTTATCAGCTTCTTACAATTTCTTCTCATTTATTTTTTGTAGACGAACGATAGAATCTATCGTAAAATCCATTGTCCCGTTCCCATAAAACCCTAGTTATTTAGGTGGCACCTGTAGGAAGAGATAGTCGCGTTTAAATCACATTACGATGACAAAATTCAGAAAAATGCAATCTAGAGATGCAATCCTGATCAATTTGAAATTTCTTGAATTTAGATGCACATATATCTCCTTTTTCTTTTCCATATTATTTAATGTTTTGCCTGTTAAATTTATTTCATTGTCATTTTCTTTTCTTTGCGTTGTTGTAGTCGCAAATCACTGGATTGCTATATTTAAAGAGGAAGGAATGTAATTTCATAGTGCTATGCACACACTCTCTCTCTCTCTCTCTCTCATTTTCTTTTTCTAATTGAAGATTCTTTCTGAGCAGTATAAATCCTTGCTGTGCATTGTAGTTTTGGTGTCCATTAGAGGATTTAAAGCTTTTGTGCACTTTTACTGATGATCTGGATCAATAACTCGTGCAACATAAGATGCTCTTTCTTTGCGCTCTTTTGTTTGCAGATTAAGTGGAACACAGACGCTTCTACAGACAGCATAATGGAACTGGAATTAAACAGCAATGTCAATTCAGAAGAAGCTGCCTTTCAAATTGGGGATGAAATTGTAATTTTCAATTGCCACTTGTTTTTAAGATTTATTTGTTTATGTACTATTGGTAACTGTGAATTTAGAACACTTGCTTGCTATTTCAATATTGTCAAAGTATTCATGTCTTCAGAGTTCAGAGATTGACCCCTGGCCATCATTGCACCAAAGGGCAGAAAGGGGTTGGTTATATGTGATGTAGTCGCATACAGTGGAAGCCCGAAAATAAATCACAAGAATTAGAAATCGTAGTCCTACGATAGCAAAATAGAGAGAAAAAGAAGAAAACTCCAAGAACGGACGTTTCTCTTCAATTCATTAATTTCATAATCAAACTCAGAAGTCCCATTACATGTCTCATCTACCCACATAAAAAGTAAAAAAAGAAAACATCTAAATTGATACTACCGTATTAATGGCAACCCACATAAAAAGTAAACTCAGTCCTAAATGACCTTAATTAGCTATGCATAGGATGGGCATGTGCCTTATTTGGCCATTCATGAAAATAGAAATGAAAGTCTCCTAATTGGCATGCATGAAAATGAAAATAAATCTATCCTAAATGATATGCAGGAAAATAGAAATAAATCAGCCCTATGATTTGGGCTGCATCAGCCTCCCCGGGTTGGAGAGAATCCATCCTCGGATTTGAATCTTTCAAAGTAAACATGTTTTCAGTGGTATTCGCCTCCATCATTTTTCCATGGTTAAAAAATACTCGTCCTCGAGTTTTGAAGTAACGAAGAAAGATCATTAACTGAAATTGATCCAACCACATTATATACTTTCCAAGATAAAAAAATATATTCTTTCTAGATCTTTAATGAGCTTGAAGCCATAAGTAACCGCCGTAGAGTTCAATATAGGATCTAATAAAAATGGGTCAAGATAAACTGATAAAGAAATTGACGGAATATTTTTCCATTCACCCATCCTTTCAATCTCTATTAATCCCCTTAATTTACTGTCAGATCTAATATCTTTTGGTCATTCGTTCATTATTTTATGGCCCTCATCCACCATCACTTCAAGTGACTCATTGTCTGAACTTTTAGGAAGGATTATATATCCTTCATCAGAATATTCGTCGTAGATTGCCGGTGACTCCCAATCTACGATTTCTTGCTCTAAGTAACAATATAATGGTTTCAAGTCTGGCGTTACCTTCCCAGACTTGAGACTAATGCCTAGAATTACCTCCGGTGGCCTCAGCCCTTGCTGGTCGTCGCGGAAGATATCCCTGACGTTGGCTCACAGTGTCTACGTCTGATCCGTCATTTCCGGCTTGAGAAGAAGCACAGACCGATCTCAACTGTCCCGTGAGTTCCTCCACTTGCCTCCTCAGTGCTAGGATCTCTTCTTGAGATTCTTCCACCGCATCTTGAACCGTTGATCGAGCCATCTGCCTCATTCTTGGTCCATCGACGAATACTCGATCGCAAACTCAAGCTCTGATACCAGATGATGTAGTTGCATACAATAGAAGCGCGAAAATAAATCACAAGAATTAGAAATCATAGTCCTATGATAGCAAAATAGAGAGAAAAAGAAGAAAACTCCAAGAACGGACGTTTTTCTTCAATTCATTAATTTCATAATCAAAATTAGAAGTCCCATTACATGTCTCATCCACCTCATTTTAAAGATTATGAGGGATTCTAGAGAAGGAATCTCATGCAAGTCAAAAAAAGAAAACATCTAAATTGATACTACCGTATTAATGGCAACCCACATAAAAAGTAAACTCAATCCTAAACGACCTTAATTAGCTATGCATAGAATGGGCATGTGCCTTATTTGGCCATTCATGAAAATAGAAATGAAAGCCTCCTAATTGGCATGCATGAAAACGGAAATAAATCTATCCTAAATGATATCCAGGAAAATGGAAATAAATCAGCCCTACGATTTGGGCTGCATCAATGTGTCTATATATATATATATATATATATATATATATATATATATATATATATATATATATATATATATTTTTTTTTCAGTTATATATACATTGTTGTGCATTAAGTGTACTTTTATAATACATTAAACCAGGTACGCAATGCTTCTAGTTCCCAGACTCAAAGATGGGTTTCTGGAGTGAGAATGCATTGGTAAGAAAATAATATGGTAGGCCTTTACGTATGATTCCAGGATTTCTTAACATAATTCTGATACTTGTAACCATTGGATATTGATGAGTTTGAAATTGAAATCCCTCAGACTAGAGGGATGAACAAAGTGAGAGGGTTCCCTGTCTTAGAGGTTGCCTCTTATTTTCCACTGGATTTGGTATTTTATCTAAAGCTACAGTGCTTGGTGTCTTATGTGCACAGAGTGGCATGCACCATAACCTGTATATTAGTTTTGCCCAGTTGTCGAGACTGAATGTGCATATTATGGTCTCATTGTTGTAATGCTGATCTTCATCTTCTTGGTTATCTTTTCTGTTTTGCATTTTTTTTTTTGTTAGTTTGAACCTTTGGCTCTTTCTATTTCTGTATTAGTAATGATAAATGATAAAACAGTGAATACTCGAGAGATTTTCATAGAATTGATAAGAGACAGTGAAACTGTTGGAAGGGCTTGATTGCTGACTGTGATGTCCCATATGTGTGATCAGAGTTTTTATTGTGCATATGTGCAGGATGCTGCTGCTTTTGAGAATGACAGATGTGGAATCTGCATGGATCTTATCATTGACAGAGGGGTTCTGGACTGCTGTGATCACTGGTATATTCCTGGAAATGTTATTAGTTTATTTTCTATGTTCTGAGCTTCTACACTATTTCAATGTTGTTACCGTGAAGCAATTATCTTTCTCTCTTTTTTTCCCAATAAATGCAGTGATAAGTAACTACCACAAGCCATCATGCCGTTACTTGCTAAGACAAACATCAACTAGCTACTGTTCATTTAAATTGCTTCTAGTTTAGTTTCATAGTAACATTTACACACATGAAATTTTAAGTTTTTGGGTTTCATCTTTATTTTGTCGGTAAATATTTCACTAATATGACCTGCCTAAAAATATTGTTTACAGTGACAGAAGTTGGCAATGTTGATGTTGTAACTGAGGTGTTTGTGGTGGTGGTGGTGGTTTTTTTTTTTTTTTTGGTTGGGGGGGGGGTATCTTATACAGCGAAATGGCGTATGTTGTTTTTTTTTAATTTCATACTTTTGTTAGGACTTAAGTTGGTTTAGGATTGCGCATATTTATCTTTTGTGGTAATTTTGTCGCATAAATTTATGTTTATTGACGTTAGCAGGATGGAGCCCATATTGATTGGCTCCTTAACGGCATTTATATGCCGGACTTGCAGACATAAAGTCTAAACTGTGTAATATTCAACATTAACTATCAAATTGATATCCAAGGGTGCCATCTACTCCCATTTATTCGAAACTAATGTTTTTCGAAAAAGCTGGATAAATAGGAAAATAGGTCTGATGCTTCAGCTAGCTGTGGCTGACTTAGGGATTAGACATGGCAGATAATTTGTCAAATCAATCCATCATATTCCTCCTTTACTATTATCTCCATATCTTTCGTACTTCCATTTCTCCCTCCCCCTCTCAAGCCCTCTCTAAACACGCCTACCGCTTGAATGTTTGACTTGGAATGCTGTTCGATCAAGAATGACTATTCACCTCAGTATTCTTCTTCGATTCTGACCGCCGGCACCACTCGACCTTGTCTCTGCTAATCCTCTTCTCCCTCTCGCTCTCTCTTTACATTGCACAGGCCAGCCCTCCCCCCTACCCGTCTTTCCAGCTGACTTGAAAAGCCTTTCTTCTCCTGCTTCGGGAATTGGTTTTGGTTTTTTACAAGTCTCTAATACAGATTCATTAAAGAAAGCTGCTCTTTTTACTATTTTTTTTATGTTGTCTCTTGTTTTTTTCCTAAACTCCGAACTATCGTTGTTAGAGATTAAGCTTCCTGCATGGTTTTACTATGGTCTATTGTTCTTCCTTGGTTAGAGATGATTGTTTGGTGGGTTTACGTAAGAAATATTAAGGTCTTTGGTCCTTTTCTTTTTCTTTTTCAGGGACGTGATGCATCTGTTCTCATAAATTCCACTTTAAAATTTGAATAACACAACAGAGAAGGATATAGATCCAAATCAGATGCTGAGGTTTTGGCTTCAGGACCTTCTTCGTTAGCTACTACTAATTCAAAATGAAAGACGAGGTCTGTTTGATTAACCTACATTAAAGGATCATACCAAAGACAGCCAAAAAAAAAAAAAACATCTCGGTCCTCCCTCTTTGTTGGAATGAAAGATCACTACCATTAAAAAAAAAAATTTTTTTTTGTTAAATGCTCAACATCCTCAGTCCGATCTGATTACCCAATGACCGGCCTTCGTCCTTCCCATTTCTGCCAGGGCAAAAAAAAATCTTTTAGTTTCTTAAGCATTGTGGTGAACCATTGAGCCATTGAAAACTAAAGGCAAAATGAGTCACATGGCACTATTTGAGCGTAAGTCACCATAGTCCCAGTTCTGACCCAATATGGGTTAGGCTTATTATACTGGTTAGGGCGTTGTACTGATTAGTGGTTTGTTATACAGGTTTCCTTCAAGGGTCAGCCAAACAAGATATTTGCAAATCTTAGATTTAATATCACAATCCTCACAGGGTCATTCAAACGGAACAATTTCCAAATCAGTGGATTTGAAATCCTTGATTTCTAATCCATAGATTTCCAAATCAACAAACCATATCCAAATCCAAGGGGGTATCCAAACAGGCCCTTAATGAGTAAAATTTTACAGTATCTAGTTGTCTTCTGACAGTTACTCGTATTGGTTTATTCGTTACCATATTAACTTTTCTCAATTGTCATTATCTGCTGTAAATCATTTGAGTGTTTTATGAGAAATTGAATTTGATTGCCTTTATTACACATTTACACCATTCTTGTCCAAAAAAAATAAAAATTACGTCATTCTTGTCTTGTGTACACCATTAATTCTGTAAAATGAGTTCAAACCATGGTTTTAAATTTCGACCGAAATTTCGGATTTCGGTGGAGACCGACACCGAAACCACTAAAAACCGAAACGGTCATTTATTCAGCCGAAATTTCGGTTTTTCCGAAATTTGACCCAAGAAATCTGTTTTTTTTTAAATTAATTTAATAGTTCACCGAAATTTTGGCCGAAATTACCGAAATTTAATATTGAATAAAATATTGATTCCGACTTTTGTACCAGATTTTGACCGAAATTTCAGGGTCCGAAACCGAAATTTTAAACCTTGGTTCAAACTAACCAGAACTCATGCAAGTTTCTACTTCATTTACTTTTGTTTCTTCACATGTCACTATAGTTCTTTTTTTTCATGTTTGAAGATCGCATTCTTTATCATGTATACTTGTGGGAAATTGTGTTGGGGAAGAATGGATGTTAGGTTTGATAACACAGGTTCTGTGTGTTAATTCTCAGGTTTTGTTTCCCATGCATTGATAACTGGGCCACTATCACCAACCTCTGCCCACTTTGCAAGAATGAATTTCAGCTGATCACGTGTATTCCAGTAAGTGATTTGCAAATTTCCATCCAGACACTTTGGTGTTGCAACATGGTGTTAATTTTTCTATCGTTTTTTTTTTTAATGGTAATAGTTTCATTATAGGACTGAGATGGTCTTAAAAACTTGGACCATTTCTATCGTTGTTTTTTCTTTATAGGAAACTGCTTGAAAACAGTTTATTTATCATGTTCCATCTCTGTGCTGTCTGGTGTCACTGTTGCCAGGATTTGTCACCTTCTTGAACAGAATAGAGTGCCAAGAGCTTGGATTCAATTTTTATTTTACTGGAACCAAATTGCGTGGCGACCAAACTTTTGGACCGGGCAGTTTAATGCGGTGGCTCGTTTGCTATTGTTTCTATTAAATGAAAAATAGAAAAGGGAAATGATATGCAGTCGCTTGTTATACACTTTTAATTCGACTGTCAGAGGCTTTACAACTCCTAAAAGCTGTCAACAGCCAATCAGGATAGTGTACAATAAAGAGAGGAATGCCATTAACAAAATTTTGGAGTGCTGTTATCATATATCCCATATGAAAAATATTACATACCAAATATTAAGGAAACTGGATTTGACATTTTGAACCTAACAAAAGTAATTTGAAAATTTGAAATTTAATATCATGAAAAACAATCAAAGAAGCACGTAAACCCCATAAAAAGGGTTTAAATCAGCCGATCATAGAAGTGTACAACAAAGAGATGAGTGCCATTATCAAAACAAGGGAGTGCCGGCACCATCTACCATGGAAAATATTAAAAGCATTAAGATACCAAATATTGAGAGAAGTATGCATTTTACATTTTTAACCAAACGAAAAAGAATTTAGAAATTTTAAATTTATATTATGAGAAAAATTTAAAGAAAAAAAGCATTGAAATTTGAAACCCCATAGAAATAATTGAAATCAGTTAAAAGAAAAAGAATAAAACATAAAGCTCTTTTTTTTTCCTAGTCTCATTATGTACATCAAAATAATTTCTACTCTGCTTTATTTCAAAAACTGAATTTTCCTTTTTGAGTTATCAAACTAAAATATTATATTTGTTAAAGTAAAAGCCCCAATTTCCAAATTTTAATAAATGTGAAGTTAGTTAAATATCCAACATAGAAAAGGTGACATAGCTTTCTTTCTTTTTCTTCTCTACTGTCTCTTTTCATTCCTCTTTCTTCTTCCTCATTTATTATCTATTCCTTCTTCCAAATGACAAAAATGGTCTTGATATCAATTTCTAAGTTTGGAAGTTTTCACGTTGGAAATTGAGTAAAATATGCTTTCTTTGTTAGGTTTTTTAAAATCTCGAAACTGCCGCTAAACCTATAGAAAAGCCTAATGTTTTATGTGATGTGAAGGGGAAAACAGTAATAACATAAAATAATAGAAAAAATGAAGATCTAAAAAGAAAGTTATGAATCTCTGATTCAAACTATGATTTGTGGACACGGACATGAGTGTCGTGTGTCGACACGGACATGGAGTGTCGGACACGGAAAACCCCCAAACTATAGAAACGGGGACACGGCTAAGATAGAAAGTATATGTAATCATGATTTGTGGATATGGATTTGTGTGTCCAGTTTCGACAGGATACACGTTGTCTAAATGAGTTAAACACAATATTCAATAACAAAACAGAATATCACACTTGACACAGTACAAAAACATGTCCACACACCCACATTAAGTCTAACACTTCCAGCAATACAAGTAAAAGTGTCCAAAGGAGTGTCGACATGTGTGGACACGGGTGTCGTGTCGGACACGGCTGGACACGTGAGTCGACAATAAATTCGAAGTGTCGGCCAAATCATAGGATTCAAATGACAGGCCAATCAAATGATTTTGTTAAAAAAAAAAACCATTTTAATAAGGTGGGATGAGTGTTTATGATTTTGAACTATTGGCATTCAGATGGGCATATGCTGGATAATGTGCGAGTCCTTTAACAATTAAACTTTAAACCATGGTTTATAGGACTACCTGCTCTTGAGTTTCTTGCTAAAATTGTCGGCACATTCCAATCTTCAACTTATCCTGAGCAAATTATTAAATTTTTGTGCAAGTTTATATAATTTATTCATGTGTTCCATTCAATAATTGAAGGTATATGATACAATTGGAAGCATCAAGGTAGTGGAAGACTCACTTTCCAGGTAGTTTTTTATTTTATTTTTCATATCTAACTTTTGAGAACATTTTGATGCATCTTTGCATTAATGGGAACGCTTACATCCTTGCCTCTATTTCTTGGAATGATCTATTTCTAGTTTTGGGATCCTTCAAGTTCTTAGATCCACTGCATTATCTTTTCTTTCCTTTTCTTATTTTTTGACAGTGATGTGGATCATGCAAACCTAAAACAGTCATCGTGCAAGGATGTGGAGAGTAACTCCAGCAGAAAATACACTTGAAATTGATGCCATTATATGTGATCCAGCGTCCCCACTTGTCCATACAGCATGTGACTTGGGAACCTCATTTTTTTATTTCCAATAATTATGGATTTTTTCAGGAATTTAGGAGTTGGTTTGAGTTGTTTCTGTGGGTCCATTTGGTTAGGACAGAAAAGGGAAAAAACAGGGCAACACCTTAGGGGCCGTTTGGATATGCGGATTTTACAATCCAGGTTTTAGTTTGAAAACAGTGTAAAAGAGGGTCATGATCAAGCTGTTGGTATGCTATCCTGGCAGCGTTTCTTGGATTTTAAGTAAGAAAACTAGGTTTTAGAAATCTCTCCCGTATCCTGTGATTTCTAAAACCTGGAAACATGGGACGATGGCCAGCTCTCTTGTTGTCGGAAAGAAGGGCTAGAAATCAGAAACCGACTGCTGCTCTCTTTCTTCTCTTGTCTCCCAACTACAATTTTGAGGAAATCAAGGATTCTAAAATACGCGTATCCAAATGGCCCCCTAGTTTTTTTTTATTGTGATTTTGGAGTGGTTAGGGCTTTGTTTAGGTTGGAAATTAGTGGTGTGTTTTTTTGTTGTGATTTTGGAGTGTGTTGTTTTCGTGTATGAAGACTTTGGTGATTTCTAATAAGTTGTTAGGATGTGTTTAAGGTTTTTTTTTTTTTTTTGGGCTCTGTAAAAGAACAATGGATATTATTTTTCTTTCTTAATTGACTTAATTTAGGAGTTGTTTTAGGGGCTGTTTGGAATTTGGGTAGACTGACTAGCGTTTACTGAAAGTTTCAAATTCACTGATTTAAAAAATACTGATTTTAAAATCCTGGATTATAAAATATGCTGTTCGGATGGCATCTTTCAATTTTCAAGGATGCAGTTTTATGCTGTTTGGATGAAACCCTGGAATGAGATTGCTTTAAATTTATTTGACTTATACTTTCATGCACATAATCAGTTAGCCAAATACCAGTTCAAAAAAATCAGTTAGCCAAATGAGTTGACAATTCAATGACTGCTCCAATGTGCTTTTAACATGACTACTCAACTCTCCAAAATGATTTCTATCCTATTTTTTTTCTTAAATGATTTGACGTAGTTAAATCAGCTACTTCCATGATTAGTAGAAACATCTTACATCATTCAACCCATGATTATCAATAGTATCACGGGACTCCATGATATGTTCTTATTATGCAGTTTATAAAAGAAGCTCCTCATGTAAAGGTCCCCTTCCCCCCCCAAATGCCTGTCTAAGTTCACACTCATGTAGTAAAATCCAGATTTGAAAAAGAAAGCAATTCAAATCAATGGGTTATGCCCTCAACCACTTTGAAAATCACAAATAATTCAATTTTTTGATGAACTGGTATGCAACAGGGGACACCCCACGTTACATAATATGAGTGAGTTGGTTCGTAGCAAGTGGGGACATCTCACATGAATATGAGATGCATGCATTTCAGACACTCGTCGATTCTGCTTGTCATATCAGCGTGAATCCGGTTGTCTCCACGATGATCTCATAGGCTAAAAATTGGACTCAACATATGGCCATAACCACATAGTTGAACAATTTCAAACAGAAAATGAGAGAAAACAACCAACGCAACCAAACCCTCTTTGCGTAATTACAGTAGTACACTAACCTCGAGTATATGCAGCTTTTCATTACTATTTACTTGGTAATTGGAGATTTACACTCACCCGATTGGAGAAAATGGTGGGTCAAGTACAAAATATGCTGGGATTTCGTCTGTTCTTTGTCAGTTTCCTCTGTGACTGCTTCGGTCAAGAATCTTTCTTCTTCCTCAAGCAGATTGCACTGCATCTTCTCTTCCTTTCTTGCCTAACTTATGATTTGTGGACATGGACACGAGTGTCAAGGGAATTTACTTTAACCTATGCTTCTTGTAAATGAGTATCCAAGTACAAAATTACTTTAACTATTTTTTGTTTCACTAACTTGTCCTACAATTGTTTATCTACAGAGATGATGATTGGTGCGTTCAAGGGAAGAACAATACCCTCTCCTTTCCATCATACTATATCGATGAAGATGTAATAATGATATTCTATTTGTAGTATTTTCAATGTGTTGTTTACTTGTTTTATTTATCTATCATCTCATTTTTATATTGTTTTCATCTTCTAGGCGGTTATCTGTTTGGATGGTGATGGTTGCAAGGTACGAAGTGCACTGACAACAGCTGAAGAAGATTCAACACTTGATACATCAATTGCTTGTGATTCGTGTGACATATGGTATATACATTTTCTTAGAAGAGCTACTTAGGAGTTAGGGCCTCGTCACTTATTATCATACATATGCTTTTTCGAGGACTTCATGTTTAAATAATTAGATAGATTGTGGCAGAACTCTAATATCATACATATGCTTGTTTCCATCTTCCTATTCGTGTCTTCTAGTCTTTCTTCCTACTATGAATTGTCCCTGTGATAGCACAATGGCACATCAATATAGTTAGTGACTTAGTTAACGGAGCTGATTCTGTAGGTGACTACTGAAGGACTGTTGATGGTGCTGTCAACCTCTTCATGTGTCTTATAGTCCTTAAAACTCAACTATGGATTGTCCCTGTGACAGCACAAGGGGCTTTGGATATTAACGCACGCTTTTAATAGTTAAAAACTCATTATATCTTAATCCGAATCCCATATATATATATATATATATATATATATATATATATATATTTATGTTCCTTTTGTTTTGAAATTTGAAGTGTTGTTCCATCAATTTTTATTTTATGCTAACTGACATCTTGCCTTGCATGGAAACAGGTATCATGCTTTCTGTGTGGCATTTGATGCAGAAAATACATCTGAGAATTCATGGTTGTGCCCAAGGTAATTCAAAAGAATGCAGATAGTGTTGGTCACAGACTTTATCAATTATTTAAAAGTGTATGCACTGTCAACTGTTATTTCCTTGCTCTTTCCAGTCAATAATGAATGAGAGTGGTACTTTTTTTTCTTATTTCCCGCTTTTGGGTCTTCCTTTAGGTGCATAATTGATGAAGTGCCACAGAAATCTGATGCCGTTACGACACAAGGACTGGACGAGCAGCAGTGTGGTCAGGAAATTGGAAATCTTGAACATTCTTTTGAGACCGCTTTTTCTGGGAAGGTATCGGTAACAGTTGCCGATGCCGGAGAGACTGCCTTGGTTGTCTCAATGGTTGAACAAAAACAGCGGACTAAAGCTGGTGAGGGTTTTCTATCGGAGATTACACTAGATTATAACAAGGATGAAGAAACTGGAAAATCTTCATATAATTTTGATGCCAGTAGTGCCAAGCTGGAAATGCAACTAAAAGAGAGTGATTTTAGTAGCTCAATTTTTGTTAAAGATGAGACTGCCAGTGCTTTTGTTCGGGAGAATGTGGACAATTCTGAAATTGCCTTCGACATGTCATTCCATGGGACTCTTGGACAACCGAATATTGATCCACAGGAAAAATCATTGGCATTGTCCTTGTCACTAGATGCATCATTCTTTTCACCTGGAGATTCTTTTCACCAGACTAATAGTGTTGATAAACCACTGTGCAAACCAAGTAGTTCTGATGGGTGTAAAGTGTCACGGCCTCTTTTATTTGATTCCTTCAGTGCTATGAGTGGATCATCTGAAAGAGAATCAAATATTGATCTTGATCTGGGTTTATGCATGGGGTCTTCTTTGCCAGGTAATTAAAAATGAGTTTGGTATCAGTTAATTATACCCTTCTAATGATTTTCTTATCCTAACTACAAGACTAGTCTTTTGTTTGGTAGAGGGGTGAAACATTATGGGGCTATTTGATTTTTGGATGGGATATGTGGGAACTCCTGGATCCTGCATATCTGCTGTTTGGTTGTACTTAAATATTAAAATTGTGAGTCCCACTCACCCCTCTTTTCCCACTTATTCCCGAAAACTGTGCGTGATCACAATTTCGTCTCACTCCCGTTCTGGGGTTGAAAACGGGGATTGTAGGATTCCTATTCCCGCTTTCCTATCCGCAAACCAAACAGCCACTATGTGCATTTAGCATGTTTGCTGCATTCTCATTGCATTTTTTCTTCATTTTTTCACAATTTCGTCTCACTCCCGTTCTGGGGTTGAAAACGGGGATGTGCAGGATTCTATTCCCGCTTTCCTATCCGCAAACCAAACAGCCACTATGCGCATTTAGCATGTTTGCTGCCTCTCATTGCATTTTTTCTTCATTTTTTTAAGTTGACAAGATGGGCAGCAATGTGACTGATAATCAAGTGGGTAGTGGTGATACACATCAGAATAACCCTTCAGAAGCATCTTCTTTATCAGGTAACTGGAAGCAAGTGGTGTATATATATATATATATATATATATATATAGCTTAGGTGCGCTCGACCGCACCCTCCTTTTCCTCATATATATATATATATATATATATATATATATATATATATATATATATATATATATATATATATAGGGGAAAGTGATTGTGAGCGGCCCCTCATATAAGCTTATATGAGGTGACCGCTAAAAACATGGTGGGCCCACATTTTTGGGGTGATCCGAACCGGTCATTTGATAGGCCCTGACATAGATAGGGGGTGCCCAAAAAATCCGCTCCATAGGATCATCCCAACCCTTCGAACTATGGAGGAGAAAGAGGGGGAAATGGGCGGGTATAAATTTGCCCACTTTCCCGTCCATTTTCCCCTCTTTCACCTCCACAGTTCGAAGGGTTGGGATGATCCTATGGAGCTGATTTTTTGGGCACCCCCTATCTATGTCAGGGCCTATCAAATGACCGGTTCGGATCACGCCAAAAATGTGGGCACACCATGTTTTTAGCGGTCACCTCATATAAGCTTATATGAGGGGCCGCTCACAATCACTTTCCCCATATATATATATATATATATATATATATATATATATGAGGAAACTGTTGGTGAGCTCACCAAACTTATGGTGAGCTAGCTTGCCCAATCACATGGGTCCTACATTTTGGGGAGTGATCCAAACCATTCATTTGCAAGGCCTTATCATAGATAGGGGGTGTACCAAAAATCAGCTGCATAGGATCATCCTAACCCCTCCATTTGTGGAGGACAAAAATGGGGCAGATTTGTGTCTGTCCATTTTTGTCCTCCACAAATGGAGAGGTTAGGATGATCCTATGGAGCTGATTTTTAGTACACCCCCCATCTATGTAAGGGACTTTCAAATGAATGCTTTGGATCATCCTAACAAAGTGGGCCCCCATGTGATTGGGTAAGCTAGCTCACCATAAGTTTGGTGAGCTTAAGCTCACCAACAGTTTCCTCATATATATATATATATATATATATATATATATATATATATATATATATATATATATATAGCTTAGGTGTGGTCGAGGGCCCAAACACATGGGTCCCACATTTTTTGTGTTGATCAAAACCATTCATTTGCAAGGCCCCATCATAGATAGGGTGTGTACAAAAAATCAGGTCCATTGGATCATCCTAACCCCTCCAAAAGTGGAGGGCAAAAATGGGCAGATTTGTGGCAAACGGTATCTGTCCATTTTGACCTCCACAAATGGATGGGTTAGGATGATCCTATGGAGCTGATTTTTTGTACATGCCCCATCTATGTAAGGGCCTTTCAAATGAATGCTTTGGATCATCCTAACAAAGTGGGCCCACATGAGTTTGGGGCCCTCGACCGCACCAAGCTTAGGTGCGGCCGACCGCACAATCTTATTCCTCATATATATATATATATATATATATATATATATATATATATATATATATATACTTATTCCCTTTCTTGATCACTTCTGTAACCTAAATGGGCAAGCCTAGTTTTTTAGCTATGTACATATATGAAGCTTTTATATTTTGACACTTTTCAGACTGCATCTCATTGGCCTTTCTGTTAAAAATTTTACAGTTGACAAGATGGCTATCGATGCTAATGAGAATGAGGTTGGAGATACGCATCAGAAGATTCAGGAAGTTGGTAGTGTGAAAAGAAAAAAAACAGAGAAATCCAGGTCAGCAGTCACTCGACGACCTCATTATTTCCTTTTTATCGTATATAGCTTCTTGATTGTTAACTTCCCTCATTCCATCATTAGTTAGATTGCGTAGAATTGAAGGCAACTAATATGGGGAATCTTGCAGGTTTCTGTGTGATGCTATAATGTCCAAACTATTGGGTTCAAAAACCCACATATGCGTGAACATGCATGCCATGTGTTTTCACATGGACACATTGCTATTGTTGTTATTTTTAAACGGAGATGATACCTGGACTTCTTTGTTTTTTTTGTAATGGCACTATCTCTCTTTAACACTTTTCTGATTAGCTATTGATAGTTGTTTTTTGGGGGATTGTAAATGACAACAAATTAAAAAGGTAAAATATACAGGATTGTCATTATTGAAACAAGCGAGTGTGGATATCATCTCCATTTTTAATGTGAAACAAGAGATTCATTAAGAAAAAGGTACGACTTAGTAGCATGACCCTAATCAAAGAATAAATGGACCAAATGCCCATTCCAAAAGATAGAAAACACACTAAATACTACTCGTGAAAACAAAGAAACAAAACCTGCTAGCCCAATACCATAACTGGCATGGCAGTCAACAATTTTTTTGTCTGAAGTAAATCATCGTTAGAACCTACTTCTACAAGTTGCTTTCTACCTACATAGACATAGCACTAGGTGTAGATATGTGTAGACACCCCATTTTGGGTGATCTCATTCATGTTCATAGCTTATTGGAAAATAGCTCCTTGGGTCTTTGTGGAAGTGCGGGTATGTGGGGCTAGTAGTTTTGTTGTTAGAGGAAGAGGCTGTGTGCTTGGTGTGTGTGTGTGTGTGTGTGTGTGTGTGTGTGTGTGTGTGTGTGTGTGTGTGTGTGTGTGTGTGTGTGAGAGAGAGAGAGAGAGAGAGAGAGAGAGAGAGAGAGAGAGAGAGATGGTACGAGAGTTTATTAAGGGAATTAGATATATGGTGATTGTAAGGGATAGGAATAGCTTTTTGGAAGGACCTTTGGTAAGGGAATGAACAAGCCCATGTCGGTTAGCTAGTAGGAGATAAAATATCATGAGGGAGTGTTATGAAGAGCTAGGGGCATGAATAAGAACAACGAGTAAGTTTTGGTATTATCACCCTTTTCCACTTAGGAAAATTTCCATTGGCTCTTATTACCCCACCACCACACACACACACACACTCACACAAAAAAAAAAAAAAGAAAGAAAGAAAAAAATACAACAAAAATGGCTTACCCTCCCCCAAAGTAGGGTAATGAGGCCTGACACTCCCAACTTACTCCTGATCCATTGAAATCACTCTTTGGAGATAACCCTGGTGGAAACATCATCTACTTAATGTGAGTAAGGAACACAAATTATCTGAATGTTTTAAAGGAAACCATTTCAGGAAGGCAGCTAGGATACCCTGATGCTTGAATGTACTTAAGGGGTGTCAACATGATTTGATATTGAGATATTTATACTAATATTGGATAGGCAGATTCTGTAAATATACTTATAGGATAGAGTTTAACTGCATCCTATTGTATTAGGTTCTTTATTTTCCGAATGCTTAACAATTTCTCTCCATGTTCCTGTGTATGTATTTGTATCCTGGATTTCGAAAATGCAAGTCATATCACTTCTCCTTCAATCCATGTTTGTGTCTGTTTCTGTATTTACACATCACAGAAACAAGGAAGTAAATCTTGATATATTTAAAGCAACGATGAAAGAATGGATTTGCAGTTCTTGAGGCCATAGAAAAAGAGTGGGATGGGTGAAACCCTAGGAATACGAAATTATGAAGACCTTTGCACAAAACTCTAAGAAAATGTGTTTTTCCCATGTTCTGATCGTAAGAGAGCTCTGTAGCCGTGAGAAATCTGCTTATGGGGAAGGCATTCCCAAAACAAAAGCAGTTTGTTTTCATTATTTACTTGGAGGCATCTTATAAGTGTCCGTGAAATGCTTGTGAAAAACTTGCAAAAAATGACTGAAATGCTTGCGAAGCATCTGTGAAATACTTTTCTAATGTTTCAGAAGATCTTATCTTTCAAATAAAAAAATATTTCAGATCTTTTGGATTCACAGTGAATAGTCCAGGCATTCCTGTGTCACAGGCTTCAAATATGTTTGCATTTGTTAGATTGGGTCTTGGGTGTCCCTAGCTTTTGAAATGTTCCACATTCTTTTCCTAAGCACTTGTCACTTCCCAAACTCTTCCTAGATGTTTCTAAATGTAGTTCTTAAACGATTGTCTGCTGCAACCTTTGTTCTTGTTTTCACCCACCCTTTTTTGTTTTTTCTCATGTTTCCTGTTTGTGTTCACTGTTTGCATCGTCTCATTAACACGATTGTACATAGGGCCTACAATTCCTAAATGCACATTAGATGAATTGAGATTCTATCCAAAGGCACTTTCTTTTGTGATATTTGCAGCTTACACATTTGTAAGTTCTTCTGAAACTATTAATCACGCTGGTGTATCTTGTGATTTATTCATTTTCTGATAAAATGACAATTGGTTGTCCCTCTGTCTCCTAAATAAGCCCAACTTTTTTCAGTTTGAAATTCCGTTTTCCTTTTACTGCTTTAGGATACCCATATCTATCCATAATATATAGTCCTTTTCATTTGGTTGTGTAATTTGTTTTTTTCCCTCTTTCCTTGTATTTGACCATCTTGGTCTTTATTAATGATATTTTTGCCATTCAAAAAACAATCCAATATATATTCTTGTCTTTTAATTTTCCCTTCTATTAGAGATGGCGTTCATATGAGTGATTGTATTGGACGTAAGGAAAGTGACACGGACATCAAAATGGAACCCGAGGTTCCCACAAAGAAAGCCAGATCAGATGGGATGTCTCAGATTTTCCCTTTGAAGCGCCGAATCGATACTTCTGCTTCTTCAGATGGCCCTCAAAGATGTTCCAAACTGGCAGCAGTTTCTAAAAATAAGACTAGGCATGTTCCTGAAAAGGAAATTACTGCTTCGGAGATCATAAGCATAGTTCAGGAAGTTGACCGTAGATTTTCCATGGGTGGGTCCACATGCCCAAGCGCTGCAGGTGAATCCACAGAAGAAAGAGACACTACCGTTGGATTGAGAATGAAAAAGATCATGCGAAGAGTTGCAGACGACAAAGAGTCATCATTGCTAGTTCAGAAACTAAGGCAAGAAATAAGAGAAGCCGTTCGTGATAAAGCTTCAAAAGATTCCGGCAAGAATGATACTATTGATATAAAGCTTTTATCGGCATTCAGGGCTGCAGTAGCAAGACCCACAAATGAACCGGTTAGGAAAAGCAGTCCTCCTATTGTAAGAGCAAAGAAGTTGATGCTCCAAAAAGGAAAGATACGTGAAAACTTAACTAAAAAAATATATGGAACAACCGGTGGAAAGCGGCGACGTGCATGGGATAGGGATTGGGAAGTTGAGTTTTGGAAGCATCGCTGTATGAAAACTAAGGCTGAAAAAGTTGAGACTCTGCAGTCAGTTCTTGACCTTCTTAAGAGGGGCTCTGGTACATGCTCGGAGAGTTTGGAGATGAAACAAGAGCCTAAGGATTCAATTCTTTCAAGATTATATTTAGCTGATACATCTGTTTTCCCAAGGAAGGAAGATATTAAGCCACTTTCTGCTCTTACAGAGTTACCTGTGGTTGGTAACAACGAACAGAATACAGTGCAGAAGTTAAGCAACGTGTCTGAAAAGGTCTCTATGCCAATTTCCAGGACCTCATCACAAGATAGAGCTCCCTCGTCTGGTAATACAGCTAAAAATAGCAATTCTCCAAGCTTCAAAGGGGAAGCTTCTCATAGAAAAGCATATCCAGATGGACTGACGGGAGGACCAACCTCCATTTTAATGTCAAATGGTTCCAAAGGGAGTTCACAAACTACGAAGGAAAATCCTGGTAAGTCTGATGATGTTAAGAGTGATAAAAGGAAGTGGGCCCTGGAGGTTCTTGCTAGAAAGACTGCCTTAACAAGTAAGGATGCAACTCAAGAGAAACAGGAAGAAAACACCGTTCTCAAACGAAACTATCCCCTATTAGTATGTTAATGCCTTTCTGAAACTTAAAGTAGATAATTTTTTGGACTGCCATTTGGTTTTAGTTTTTTTTATTCTTGTCCATCTAATTCAATTTTTTTTTTTGACAAATTGATGTGTGTAGGTGCAGCTGCCTACAGATATGAGACCGGTACTGGCACCGATTCACCATAGTAAAGTGCCTGTATCAGTTAGGCAGGTATGTGATGGCAGTGGCATAGACTGGGTACTAAACTATGAATTGATTCATTATTGTTCATGAGTTACTTTCATATGAGAGATTTGCCAAGTAATGGAATTGCTATTTTATGTTAATCCATAACAAGAAGGCCACGACAGATTGGATTATCATATGTAGTTGTCAATATCGTTTCTTTTGAATCTTTATTAGCTTTGGAAATCTACAACTATCTTGGCATGCATTTTTTTCTCATAATTCATATTTTACCTTTAGATATTTTAATATTTATTACCCTTAACACAAACACCATACATGGCCAATATGGCGGTTGGTTTGATGGACATGCAATGCTTTGTTTCGCAGTTAGCTACATATCATTATGCTCACATATTTGCACCTTCTGTTAATTGCATCTTCAGCATCATATTTTAAATGTACTGCTTTTATCTTATGGTTACGAAACGAAGTGCTACTACTTCTAGTCAGGGCTCTCTTTTTTTCTTTTTCCTTTTTCACAAATTGTATGGCATTCTCTATACTTGATATAAGATTTCTATTGGGGCATCTCTGCGGATGAGTGTTAGTAGACTTATGGACTCGGGTTCATTTGTTTATGCTATATTGAATTTCTCAAGAACCAAAAGACAAATTGTCAAAACAATTGTCATGTTTCAAACATATGTTACTCTCCGAATTAACTATATATTTTTTTTGAATGGCCAGTCTCCGAATTAACTCTTATGTGTTCTGCTTGTTAGTTTCACACCTTTCCAATCCATGTCATAAATTTCAGAAAATTCCAAAACGTTATTACTATTCCCGTGTCCTGATCTGGATCTTATCTCCATTTTCACCACCAGTACAGTTTGCTCTTCATAAGTAAAACTAGCACATATCGTGTTTACAAAATTTCTTTCTTAATGATATAGCATTGTTAGATCAATTATTCACAATTAAAACTAGCACATACCAAATTTACAACACTTCTTTTTCAATGATCTTGCACTGTTAGATTAATATATAAGCAGTTATCCTTTGCAGTTTCACGATCTGCCATGTTTTGGGATAAGATTAATCTAGAGTAATTTAAATATTCTATTTCCCAACTTAACTAAATTATTAAAATTCATTCTTTATCTTACAGGCACAACTCTATCGCCTTACGGAGCACTACTTGAGGAAAGCAAATCTCCCTGTTATTCGTAGAACTGCAGATACAGAGTTGGCTGTTGCAGATGCAGTTAATATTGAAAAGGAGATATGCAATAAATCAAAAAGCAAGCTGGTTTATCTTAATCTTTGTTCTCAAGTGCTATCTCAGCGTACAAATAACAGCAAGCCTACAACATTGGAAACAGATGCCCCTTTTCCCACGACAGAACCTGCTGAAGGTGCAGAACAAGCAGTAAAAAAAGCATCCTTTGATTTTGCAGAAACATGTGAAAATGCCGAAGCTGCACTGAAATTGGCTGGCCTTCTCTCCGATTCTCCCCCAAGCAGTCCATTTCGATTGAAAAATGACCTTGATGAGAAAGATGAGGTCAGAGAGGAAGGCCTTGAGAATGTATTTGACATAGATTCTCATCCGGAGCTGGACATTTATGGAGATTTTGAGTATGATTTGGAAGATGAGGACTATATTGGTCCTTCCAGCATGTCAAATGCTTTGAGAGCATCCAAGTTACAACCAGACGATGGGGACTCAAAAATAAAGGTGGTACTTTCCACCATCTGTGAAAAAACTTGTAATGCTCTGGACTCGAAAGATGATTTCATAGATCATTTTAATTGTAAAAATGAGGAAGCAACAGATGATCCTGACAGATTGGAGATCCCCGAGGCTCAAATGGATATCCCCGCCTCTAAAGACAAAGTCACAGGAAGTTCGATCTTGGAGGTCGAGATGGATAGTCAGTGTCCTCCAAAAAAAACCTTTCAAGGTGAAAGAGATGAAGAGCCTTCCTTTGCAGAGTGTGAAGAATTATATGGCCCGGACAAAGAACCTTTGGTAAATAGGATTTCTGACAATGTGTCAAAGGAGCCAAATAAAGTCATGGAAAAGGAAGCAACATCTGAAGAGATAATTCCTGGAGAGGCTGAAAATTATAGGTCGGATAAAGCAGCTGTGGTGTCCGAGTTTTTGACTGAGTCCTGTGCGGAAAATAACCTCAGAGGCCGTTTCCCTGTTGATCACAACTCCTCTGGAGGTGAAAATTCACCAAATCATTCTTTGACGAGTGAGAATGCCCCGAGAAAAGAGGCAAAACCCAACACTAAACAGCAGTCTGATCTCTGTCGCTCTATATCTAGAAAGGTACAAGGGTGCTGTGTTTTCACTGCATTGGTAATATTTTCCCAAATACAGATATATCCAGCCATTAACATTTTCTAATCCAAAAGCCTACTGGTTTATGTGGTTTCCCCAAGATGAGTCCATAAACAGTTTCAACCCCAATTCCCGTTCTCTCCTTTCCAATCATTTTGTACCTTTTTTTTTTTGTTTTTTTCGTATTAGAGAATGTTAATCCAAATTAACTCTTGCAGGTGGAAGCCTATATCAAAGAGCATATCAGGCCGCTGTCCAAAAGCGGTGTGATCACAGTTGAACAGTATCGTTGGGCTGTTAGGAAAACAGCCGAGAAAGTTATGAAATACCATTTCAAAGCCAAAAGTGCTAATTTCCTCATCAAGGAAGGTGATAAGGTGAAAAAGCTCGCGGAGCAATATGTTGAGGCTGCTAAGGAAAAAATATGAGCCATTGCTGTTCAAACTTCATGACGTCATCTGTACCTTCCTTTTTTCCTTTTTTTGCATTTTGCAGATTAAAAATCACAGGCTGCCACCTTGATCAATTTGGGTAATAAGGATCATCCATTTTCATGCTCAAAAGATCAGAATTCTAGAGGTTCTGAAATTAACCTCAACGAACAATTTTCTTGGATAGATACTGTTTGAATGTATATAAAATGTACAGTGATTTATACCATCTGTTTATTTTCTCATTTTATAGAATTTGGGCATCATCTTCAAACAAAAATAACAATTGTTTTGGGCAGCTTTTTTCTCATCCTTGTGCCTTCAAATAATATGGAACTTGAAGATCTTATAAATGCCGAAACAGGGAACCCCATTGTGCAGAAATCAGGGGTAACTCCATACCCTCTAATTGTAGAATCAGTGTAGTATCCACTTTACATAAAGCGAGTTAGGATTATCAGTTATTCATTATTTTAGCATAAATCAGATGGCTTTTCCTTCCATATCTGGGCAAAATGTAAAGAAAATCATGTTATTAGTTTTACTTACTATATTTGGTTTTTGGCAAGGGTTGATGCTAGTATCAAAGCTTGTAAAGATGTCTTCACTTGTAGGCTTCCTATTTTCATCCCAAAAGTTAAGTCCTTCAATCTCTCTATGTAATTTGGTTAGTATAGAGCCCTTTAAAGGGGTTTATTGCATATCTACTTATCTAGGGTTATTCTATCTTTATACCCTGTTTGTTTTGGATTTTGAGAATCGATTGTGAGACTCATTTATGTTTACTTTTGATTCGAGTAATCAGCTTCTGCTCAAAATCCAATGGGGGTGCCTAAATCAGCATAAGCAACATGAGTGCCTGAGATCTAAACTATTTATGTAGCCCAGAACTCATACTGATGGAACCATCGTGACAGTCCAATTGAAGGACTTTTTTAGGACTATAAATCAATGGTTAAAATAATGATCAACGCATAAAAGTTACTTTGATGGTTGCCATGGCAGATGATCAGAACCGTCAATCTGAATAGGCCACCATTGGGCTATACTGTTGGTCCAATCCCACGCTGAAATAAGATCCGTGTATTAGATAAAGGGCCCAAATTTTACAACTAAACTCTTCTGGGAAAGTTCCTAAAGAGATAGGGATTTAGGATCGAAGGGCTTGGATCATTCAATCACATCAACAGATCTGATTATTTGTAGCCCATTGTCGTTGGTCCCACCTTGATGGTGTGATCTTATACCTTTGATCGACAGGGATTTAAAATGTTCAAGAAAAATGAAACCGTTGATTTTTCATATGGACGGATGCATAAATACTGTTGGCCATTACAAATCTAGTCCATTGCCCTTTGCCTCACTCTCATCGCATGATTATAAACCTTTGATCGAGCATGATGGAAAAATTATCTTTAAGATGCCTTCAAGCCGTTGATTTTCGCTCTTCTGTTTAACGTCAGATCTGGGCCCACTTGGTTGTCCTATGATGGCTACCAGATCACGGTACCGATCACAAAGCATGTGATCGTGTGCACTGAGTAGGGGTGGCAACAGGGCCGGGCCGGATGTTGCATTCCCCGTCCCCGCCTTGGGGGAAATTCCCCATCCCCGCGGCGCACACTATGATGAAACGTGTTTGATGGATTTTTTATTCGAAAAATTCTACTAAAAAATGCATCTTAAAAAGATATTAGGGAAAATTTAAGAATACCAAAGGAAATTTGCTCGATGGCAAATGTGGCTACCCAAATTAAAAGCGGCAAACCCAAATTTATTAGCGAAAAATTCAATTTTGTATTGGGAAAGCGGGGCGGGGCGGACCAGAGCAATCTCCATCCCCGCCCCATCCCGCTTCGGGGAATTTTTCCCATCCCTGTCCCCGCTTGAACCGGGGAATCCCCGCCCCGCCCCTCTCTTTCGATGGGTTTAATTGCCAGCCCTAGCACTGAGTCATGATCATTTTCGTTTAAGAGGAGAACGTGGTCCTCTTTCTAGTGAAATGCCATTCCGCAAAACTTCCTAGCAAATCCCTTTAATAATTGCACAAACTCGGCTTGTCTTTTTGTGTTTTAATTGGCTTCTGACAACTCTAATAACCTTTGACAGTTGTTTAACTAATAAAAGACAAGACAGTTAGTGCAATTATCAAAACATGGTAGTGCCAATACGAGTACCCTTATTTTATTTCCTTGATTAAACTCCTGTTTGGTATGCAGGAATGAGGAAACCAGTGCGAAGGAAATATCACCACTTTTCTTTGTTTCGTGCATAGAAAGGCTTTGCAGAGTGGAAAGAAAAGACCCATTTTTCGGCTTGCCCCTAATTCACGTTCACTAAATGCTGATGAGTTGATGGTGTTCAGCAGGCGAGAAAGAAACATCAAACCTGAAGCCGTGGGAGGCCTACAAAAGTGCATCAGGATAGTACATCAATAAAGGCCCAGATCAAAATACACAGAAGGGTGTCAAAAGGACAATGAATGTAGATTGGCTCCTATACTCGGGTGTCACTTGGTTCCTGCCAAGACTTAACTAAGGCACCACTATTGAAAATTTGAAATGAAGATGAGCACCTCCATTGAAATGAAGATGAACATGTGAATTATTGGAAGTCCTCATCCAAAAAGTGCAGACATACATAGCTGGTGCGAAGCCAAATTTAGTTTTGGACTACACTGACAATCATTGAAGTTGACTTTAGTATTGACCAGAGACTTGGACTTGGATTTCAGTGCTTGGAGGATACCAAAGTATTTAGATTTTAGACAGGAATTCAAAATTGGAAACAAAGAGTTTCCAGTGTAACAGAGTGTAAAGATAAACAGTTGAAATAAGAGTCTCACCAGAAAATACCCAAAAATGATTTGTAAGTTTATTATGTGAAAATCCTGCATACCCACAATTCCAACTGTACACTTCCATGTCCGACCATACAGAGAAGGGTTAAGGAATGCCTCTAGTTAACCATAGAGAGAACTCGAACTGGTCTTATGGTAGCTCCTCAGCTAGTTAGTTTTCTTCACCCTGTAATAGCTCCTCTTCTGGTTTTCTCCTCCGATCCTCTCTGTTCCTTTCTTCTCCACGGAATCCCTTTATACCCATCTCAAACGTGAGGAATCAGATGAAGTTTCTATCCCAAAGTCCTTTGCAAATCTGAGAGTGGACTGGTCTCCGGGCTTTCAATCAAAGCATGAAGAAGATGGAACCAGCTTCTGCCTACCTGATTTGAGGGATGAAAACCTTCAACCTCCGACCTTCTCCCAATTCATCCAGTACAAGCTGAGCAAACCCAAAGTCCTCAGTGAGAGTCTCCTCAAGCTCAAACATTCTGCCATTGGAGAAAGCTTTGGAGAATCTCTGACATTAAATGGTAAAATAGAAATTCCTAAAGCATTGATTATGAGCTATCTCAGTCACCAACACACTCCAATCCATCCCTTTCTAATTACCCCAGCACTTCCTCCAAACAGAAAAAAGGGAGTAAGAAAAGTAAGAAGGCGGCCAAAACCTACCACCTTCAACAACACATTGTTGATGAAAAAGAAAATTTCATCAGTTGTGAAGATCGAGTAAACAATCTAATGGATGCTAGTCCCACTGGAAAATCTATCTTTGTTGCTTCCTTCTCCTCAATGGACAAAACCAGTACCTTGGAAGAGGGAACCACCTCCCTGGTTCGGTCAAAACCGCCCTGGACCATAAAGAATTGCACTCTGTGCAATACCCGCAGGCTAATGACTTTAATCCTTTGAATAGTCCAAAAGCTATCCCAACTCCTTCCTTCTCAGCTGACCAAGAAGAGACCTCAAAATCTAAGGTGAATCAGGGACTAGTCAAGCTCAAGGCAGCTGCTGCATTAAATGAAGAAGCTGGTTACTGTTGTCCTTCCTCTGACGTGGGGAGAAGACTCCAGCTTCCCAAGCCTCTCCTAGTACATCTGCTACAAAGGACAAGTTCTGCAAAAACCAATATGTAATCCCCTAGATAAGGAAATGGACAAATCCCCATCTTTCTTCTTCATCAAAGGGTGCTCAAGTCATTGCCGGGGGCAAGGGACCTTCCTTAACAAAGCAAAATCCAGTGTCTCCTTCTGAATATGTCCAAGTGGTTGGTTCTGTGCTTGCTCCATGGAAATCCTTATTTATCAGCCAAGCAACAACTACAGCTCCCATTGAGCTCAACTACATCAATCCTGAGGAGGAAGAAAGACAAAACATGAAAATTCTTTTCCAAGATGTGGAAACCCGAGAAAATGAAGATAAATGGGCAAATTGCCTTGTGGGCTACTTTCTAGGCAAAATGCCTTATTTCCTCTCTCTTGGAGAGAATCTAGCTTGAAAATGGAAGTTGAGGGAGGATTCTCAGTTGTTTACCCTTGAAAATGGATTTTTTCTATTTAAGTTTCCCAATTCGGATGATTGTGCGTGTGTCCTGGAAGACCCTAGTCATAACTATGACGGTCGTCCCCTAATCCTCCAAAGATGGGAACCTGATTCTTCCTTAGAAAAAATAAGCATTGAAGACATTCCGGTATGGATCAGGCTCCCTGGCCTTCACTTAAAGTTTTGGTCCTCCCATTGTTTGATAGGCAAGCCGCTGTATATGGATACTCAAAATGCCGAGGCAACCCATCTCATCTTTGCTAGAATGTGAGTTCAAATCAAAGCAAATCAGCACCTCCCCGACTCCTTCAAGCTCAAATCGTCCACAGAAGAAATTATTCAAAAGATTGTATACAATTGGAAGCCCAATGCTTGTAAGTTTTGCAACGATTTTAGCCATACCACAGAAGTATGCTCCCATCAATCCCATTGATGTCGGTTGAAGAAAAAAAAGAATGGAGGCAGGTTGAAAAAATAAGTGAAAATGCAGCCCATCAGCGCCCGGAATCAAAGACTACTCAAGTTGGGAACAAGGCCCCAATAGTACAATCTCCTTCCCATGCTACCAGATTCTCAGCCCTCCAAAAAATTGACAATTCCCAATGTTCCAAAGAAGGCCACCATCTTCGACATCCTCTAGTTTTGGGTTGCCCCACTTTGGAAGCTACTAGGGAAGATAGCCCAAGGCAAAATGTTTAAAGCAAGAAAGAAAGAAAAGGAAAATCCCTGGCTCTTCTCCTTCGCCCATCTTCTTCTTGTATTCTCCCCTCCCTATCCAAGCTTCCCCCAAAATTAGGTTAAAGTTGGGGTCTTGGCTGTTTTGAGGAAGTTATGTTATGGTTGTTGGATATTGTGCCCATTTTAGGTTTTGCTTGTTTTGCTTTTAGGGTCCTTTTTTCTTCTTGTGTTGCTGCCCATATGTTCTTTGGGCCCTTCTCTTTTTGGGTGTTGTGTGGTTCCCCAGTCTCTCTTGGAGATGAGGGTTGCTTTTAGTTCTAATTGTAAATCTTTCTTATTTTAATATATCTGGTAGGGGTCCGCCTAACCCCAGCTTACCCATCAAAAATGGAAAAAAAACAGTTGCAATAAGATATTCTGATAACATGAAGCTCTAAACCGCTTGTAATGGAAGATGACAAGCATCAAAATTCACAATCTAAAACAATAATACTAACATTGAAAATGTAATACTCAATCACAGTGAGTTGGGTATAAGCTGATCTAAAACCTAGGTCCTATACGCATCAACATTCCATTCAGACCCTAGAACATATTCCCAATTCCTGTGTACTTACTAAATAAGTCCCATAACAATAACCAGATGATGCTACATTTTCTGCTGCACTTCAGTACTACTACTTCAACAAAGAAAAGTAACATCAAAGAAAACAATGTGAGAACTCACATTTGCTAAGCCACTGTTACCTGTTCAGAAGCTTTGCCATCCCCACTCTTCAATTCTTCAACTGAACCATCATTGTTACTCTGACCATCTTCCACAGGGCTGGCCTCAACAGCCAGACTTTCAGAATTACCCTCTTCCTCGCTAGCCGGCACATCAATACTTGCTGATATAGCCTTAACATTAGCTGCAGCCTTCTCGGCCTCAGCCTCCTTTGCTAGAGCTTCAGCTCTCTCTTTCTCCTTTAAAGCCTCAGCCTCTTTAGCTAGAGCTTCAGCTTTCTCTCTCTCCTTCTCCTCAAACAACCTAGTCAAGTCCTCTTCCCTCCCCTCTTTCCTCAAAGCCTCTTCCACAAAATCGCGTATTTCAGAACTAAATACTTCCTCATTATCTGTCAGCATATCCCCAACCATCTTAAGCACCTCATCTAGCATCCCCGCCTCACAGAATCCCCTCAACATTACATCATAACTCGTCGCATCAGGCTTCAGTTCTTTCTCTACCATCAGATCAAAAAAGCGCTTTGCCTCGTTGATCTTACCTGCCTTCACCAACCCACCAATCACCTTATTATAGACAACAACATTTGGTCTCAGCCCTGATTCCACCATCTTCTTGAAATACTCAGCCGCATCATCAACCCGATTCTCTCCGAAACAAGCATCGATAATCAAAACATAAGTGAACTCATCTGCACTAACTGTCTGCTCACCCATCTCTCTATAAATATCCTCTGCCTCAACAACCATCGCATTAGCACAAAGCTGTTCGATCAAATTGTTATAAGACAACACATCTGGAACACATTTCTTCTCACCCATCTTCCTAAAAACCTGAATCGCCTCCGTAAACCGCCCTTGGACACAAAACATATCCACCATAACATTAAAGCTCCCCAAATTCACAGTAAGCCGCCTTGGCGGATCATGCTCCTCCATCATCCGACCAAACAGTTGTGCCGCCTCATCAAACTTCCCATTCTTACTCAACGCATCCAGCACCGAATTATAAGCAATTGCTCCCATCCTAACCCTAGAATCACCCAGCAGCACTTCATCACAACAACTCATTGCCTCCGTCTCCATCCCTTTCTTAAAATGCCCTTTCATCAAAGACCCATAAACAACACCATCTGGCACAAACCCACCCAATTTCTCTCTCAATTCAGCGTAAATCTCTAATGCCTTATCAGGGTTCTCATTCTTAACAAAACCCAACATTAGATGATTGTAGACAATTGGGTCAGGAGCAAGCCCCTTGGCAAGCATCTCGTCCTTAAGGGCGAGAGCACGATCGAGCTTGGAATTGTCGGTAGTGGCCGCAAGGGCTTTGATGAGAATTCGGTAGGTGGTAGGGGAAGGATTGAAAGGGGCATCATTGATGAGCTGTTTGTAGTGTTCTAGAGCAGTGTCGGTTTTGCGGCAATCACAATAAGCATTGATAAGGAGATTATGGGTTATGATATTGGGTACGACCGCGGCCTGAGTAATGAAGCGATGGAGGGAGAGGAGGTCGGAGTAGCGGGATTGGCGGAGGAGGGCGGAGAGGACGGAGTTGCAGGTGAAGACGGTGGGGCGGCAATTGGAGTAGATGGAGTGGCGGACGAGGAGAGAGGCTTCGTCGAGATCGTTTTGGCGGATTAGGGTTAGGATTCGGTTGTGGAGGTTGAGGCGGTTGCCGGAGAGGACGGAGACGGAATCGGGGAGTTTGGGGGCGTTGGGATTGGGAGGAGGTTGGCGGGGCTGTTGTGGTTGTTGGTGGTGGCGGAGGGCGTTGAGAGGTGGCTCGATGCGGAGGCGCCGCTTTCTCCGGCGGCGTTCGGCAGCGGCTTCTTCCGGGGAGGCGAAGGAGAAGGGGCGGAGGGAGAGGAGGGAAGGAGAGGAGTAGGGTTTGGGGGTTTTAAGACGGAGGAAGAATAGGGGTTTTGATAGAGCCATGGAGTAGGGTTTTGATGCGGAGAGAGAGAGAGAGAGAGAGAGAGAGAGAGAGAGAGAGAGAGAGATGTTTGACGAGGGCGTGATCTCGGGCTAATACAATGAGAGAAGCCTGCGATTAGGGTTTTCGGGTTTTGAGAAGGAGGAAAAACTAGGGTTTGGATAGAGACATGGAGGAGGGTTTTTGTAGGGTTTAGATATGGAATGGAAGAAGAAGCAGATATTAGAGAGAGAGAAAGATGGAGATATGTTTCACGAGGAGTCGCCCTAATACGATGAGAAAAGCGCCCCCCTAAACGGATAAAATCCCCACCCTCAATGGTTCACTGTTTGAGGATAAATTCACCCCTGTGACGGTTTTCTTTGCCTTTAAAACTTAAGATTTTATACTGTGTAAGCCTTTATAGTCCCTAATGTTATAATTAAAGAGTACTGAAAGAACCCACTATAGGAGGATGATCCAAACCGTCCATATGATGGGCCATAACCTAAATAGGTTGTGCCCAAAATATCATTTTCATAGGATGATCCCAGTCCTCCGATCTATAGAAGTCTCCATAATATGCTGTTAATCTTTAGTTCGGAGGGTTGGGATCATCCTATGGAAGTTTTTTAAGGCACAACCTATTTACGTTATGGCCCATCATATGTGATGGGGTATAAAAAGGTAACCCAATCACCAGTTGACACGTGGCACCAAGGGTAAAAGTGGGGTAGGTTACACACCAAGACGAGGATAAGCAAGTAATTACGCCCCAGGAGAAAATCCTAAAACTTTGTGCTACCCAGTCACAGATTGATACATGTCCAAAAACTCTGTAATAGACAGATCATAGCCGGCAATTATGTTAATCTCATGTGGGGGGCGCCTGTTGCTAATTTTTATTAATTATCTATGGGTTTTGCTTAGGGCACTTCGTAATTCACCTGTTTGGAGAATGTTTTGAGACTCCTTTTTTAATCAAAACATGTTTTCAATACACCTTAATGAAAACCCATTATTCACAAGCCGTTGATCGAGCAATTGGGACTGTCAGATAAGGGTAATTTTCTGGCCATCTCATCTCCCATGATAAGCTCTACTAACTCAACCAACTATCAACACCTCAGTAAAAACTTAAAGCCCTGTAAAAAAAAAAAAAAAAAAAAAAGGAGAAAGAATGAAAGACAATAAATTAAGAAAATTCTTCATTACTGAGCTCGGTGCATTTAAAAATACAAGTTCAATTTAAAATATCCCATCTAATATTGTCACTGGAGGAGGAAAAAAAAAGAAGAAAAAATAGCTTATTAGTTAATTAATAGAAGCTCACACCTCAGTATCCATATGTTTCAACACTCCCAACATCTCTATTCATAATTAAAAACCACAAGAGTAGAGTGCCAGTTGATACAAAAACAACCCGAAAAGCGATAAAAATACAACACACAGACACAATTAATACACTCAAGGGGGGTGCATTCGCGCACTTCAGGTACAATGGTTGGGTATACATACTCCATTATCAGGGTTCTGTTGCTCCTTCCAAATCCGGCCAGTAACCCGTAGCTTCAGCTCTTTCCTGTCACCGCCGGAGAAGAAGAGTGCCATGTTTCTCTGGATTATGAGACCATCGTGACTGTCACGGACTTTCCTATGGCTGTCTCGGATGCTCCGAGGGGTGCCTTCCCATATGAGCTTCCTACCATTCGCCCCGACCTCAAGACTGTAACTGAAATTCCTTGCATCGGATTCATCGCCCATGAAGCGGAGAAATGCCATGTAGACGGGCGCCGCCACGCCAAGCTGGAAAGCCTCAAAGTGCAAGCAGAAGTACTGCCCAAAACAGTTGAAGACCTGAAAAATAGAGAGCAAGAAACAGAGACGCGTACAACATATCATATTCACAACTCACAACAGTCAGGAAAAAAAAATCATGTAACTGTTCAAGAATGCAAATAACACCAGAGACGAGTGTTGTTTGTTTGAAGATACTCCAATGGTGTTATTCTTCTTTTTTCTGAAGATGTAAACAGGATCCCTCGAGGTGCATTAGGCAGAAACAATAGATGTAGATGCAATCTTATCAACTCATACTCTGTTTCCCTCTCTGCATCAACTAGTTCTTCCCAAATAATCCATTTATACAAAAGCAAAGACAGCATTGCAATAAAGTTGTCCAGAATTCAGAAGAAGTGGTTACCATAGTACTTGGTCTGTTCAAGAAAAAATCAGCTTGTTTTCATCATCTACTTAAAATAAAAAACACTTCGGACATTCTCGAAGATCAGAGCCCGAAACATCTTCCAAACCCAAACAGTGCAGCAATCAGGATTTCTTGATCCTCCCAAGAAATACATAAAAGTGTCTTAACACTAATCAAATATGAATATAATAGTAAGTAAGACTTTGCTTCCATTCTTGTTGTTTTAATAGAATCTAATGATAGTCAAGTATCCTTAAATCTATCAGAGACTTCAAACCGCATTCCAAACAATGTAACGTTGTTTCTTCTGTTTATTTTATTGATAAACTATGATATCATACACAGCATTTACAGTAGTAAAACATATGTATATATGTACTGGAGGAGGACCCACTAGCATGATTTTTGAAATATGCACATGAACATACCGTCAACATCCAGGTGGCATTCTCAACTTCGCGGGGATTAGACTTGACATATCGATGGTTGAACGTGCACCCAGTGTGCATGTCTACTTTGTGGTCATCCCTTAGATGTGCAACTAGAAAAGGAATATCTCCAACAACAGAGCATTCAGAACCTGCATATGGGCAGGTATATGGTCTGAAGTTACACTGAGCTTCATGTTTGAGCTTGCTGTAGTATGGGAAAATCCCCGGGCAGCCATGCGTGTGGTATTTGCAAGGTAGTTCGAGTGACTCAGCCACCTTTTCCAATGCTAGACACCTGATGTCTCCAAGCTCCTGTCTACATGTAGGGCACCTATTATGCACCCTCGATTTACAGGTGGAGCAGAGTGTATGCCCATTATGACACTGCAAGAAGAGCACTAATCGTTAGAATTATATATCTGTGCACCTGGAAAAGATGACCAGACACAAATACAAATATTTGAAAAAAAACCCACAATACCAATAATTTTGAGAAAACACAGTAAAATAACCCATCCATGTCTTGTTCCTAATTCGCTCTTGGTTCCAGCTAATGCCAGAAAATATCATGTGCAAGCAGAATAAAAAGCAGTTCTTGATCACCACATGTCCATGCACAATTCAACTAAATCCTTCTGAGTAACTCTCCATGCTTCCTGTGTTGAATAAAACTATAGATATGGAACTATGTCAAATAAAACTATTGCCACTAGGAGCATGTAGGCCTATGCAAATATGATTGGAGAATATGGCCAAGATATGCCAGTTGTTGTGGTATAGATGGATATTGAATAAATGTATCGAAAGTCTACAACACAGACCTGGGCAGGAAATAAATAAGCCCAGGACAAACCTAGAATAACTTTTTGTTTACTTTAATTTGCAAGTACAGATGCATAACTTGTGTTATTGTAGGTTTAATCAGTATAATTTTGGTTTAAAGTTCAACTTCCCCAATACGAATCATCATAGCAAGATGGATCAAAGAGGAAATAGAGTTAACATATTAGTTAAGAATGTTCCTGTTAGTAAACTGTCCAAATTAATTTTCTTTCGCACTTTCTGACTCATCAAATTGGTTTTGTTTTGGATTGCAGCTTACAACTTAGATCCATTATAATATGTAATCTTATAATAGCATGCAATATAAGTGGCCTACGAAAGTTTGAATACTGGTGCAAGTATTGACGGAGACTTGATTAACAACAAACATGATCCCGGGTCTACGAAAGTTTAAATACTCCTCAACATTTTGATAGAGACTTTATTAACAACAAACATGGTGTCTGGTCTACGAAAGTTTAAATACTCCTCAACTTTCTCACAACATTGCAATCTACTTCTGAATTATCTAAAAGAGATTTCTCTTTTCAGCCAAAAGTTTCTTATTTACAATTTTACCTAAGCAGCAGTAGGTAGTTTCTTATTTACAATTTTACAATTTAGAACTCTTTCCCAGCCCAAACAAGTTGCCAAATCCCCTAAAAAATTCTGCTATTCAAGGTAGAAAAGAAAATTCCCAAATTTGAAGTCCAAAACTCAAATAGAAGCTCTTTGTAAAACCCATCTCTAACTCATCAATAAGTCATTGCTCATTACAAATCCCCTGAATTAAAATCAGCATGATCTCCAAGTTTGCGGAGTTTTCAGACTATAGGGGGGTCTCTGCTGATGTCAGAATGATGCCATGATGATGCTATGGTGAACGATATGACCTATTTTGGGTCTTTCCTCTTTTCCCTGCAGCTGTAGGTCTTAAGAAGAGATTAAGAGGGGGTTTCAAAGGGATGGGGGTCCACTGAATTTGCATCGCAATCATACTACGCCTTTGGAATACATAGCAGAAAATGTCTCATTGCCAAATAGGAAAGCAAGCCAAGAAATCACTGATCGAGCCAGACAAAGATCCATGGATTGGTAAAAACCACTAGTCACTTGGGTGAGTTCAACTCTCCTGCCATTAAATTTCCCCTTGTTATACAGACGTTTCAAAATCACACCTCACAGGGTGATCTACATGATTCTTATGGCTAAATAGTTGCCAAAGTAATGAATCTAGGATTGCAGGATCAACCACATTAAGGGAGCTCTCGTCTTGTGTGTCAAATGGCCCGTAAAGAACTTTGGAAGATATAGGCAACCAAACCACAGAATCTGATAAGGACTAGTTACATCATATCTTTGGGGACTGGGTGCTGATGTTATCTCTCTCTTACAGAAATAACAGCATAACCACCAATTCCTAGTTTTGGGGACCATGCCTGCTTTTACTATGACATGAGGGATTCTTTCCTTTTGGCCAATCCATCCACATCATTTTTGAGGTTCTTAAATGCAACATCAATCATATAAGAGACATGAAAATAAAGCCATATTCGTAGATAAGGTCAACACCAGACATGAACATATAACCATATTCATAGAAGAGTTTGTAGATGAGGTCAACTCTGCCAGAAACCTTGTCAAAATCAGCAAGAAAGAGCATTCACAGCTTTTATAGCCATGACACAAGTGCCAGTAGCTTCTAGGACAAAACAATGACGATATCATCCATTATCGACAGTCAGAAGCACTTGTAAGTATGTTGCACATCTAGGCACATAGATCTTCAATTTTTCTATTAGTTAAACACAAACAATCAACCTTAACCATTACACATTCTACAGGTGATATATCTCATGAATCATTATACAAGGCATCATTAACAGCAGACATTCAGTGCAAGAAATCCAAAAAAAAAAAAAAAATCAAGATATTTTAGGATAGCAACACATTATAGAAGTGAATGGTTCTTGTTGAAGGGCGTTCTACTATACTGGGTTTACCAACCTCAAATACTGGTTCACCTATATGACTTATACTCATAGGTAGCATCTCAATCACTAATGCTTTTCTTGTGTCCACAGTTAAAGTAGATGTTGTCACTTGTCCATTGAGAATCTGAGATTACTAGGAGAAAAAGCGTAGGAGGCTGGTTATTATTGACAATAATTGAGAATATGCATTGGCACATATAATTTCGATGTCTAACAAGTAATAACATGTCCACTAAATGTGATATCATCAATAAGGTCTATCTTTTTTTTGAAAATTGAAGGTCTATCTCAGTTAATAAATTTCACAATCAGTGATATCAAACATATACTAGGTCACAAAGAGAAGCACTCATCTCAAGATTAGATTAAATGACTTTCAACTTCATCCTTTTTTCGTATGGAGATGATTTTCAACTTTTATTTTTCTGTGAATGGCTGATGATTTTCTACTTACATTTCAGCATGCCCATGTCTGGAATCCCTAGAAGTCTTACCCATATATTTTGAATGAGTATACCTTTCTGTCTTACTCGTATATTTTGAATGAGTATAACAAATTTTGTTCTTCAAATGCAAACATTCAACTGTCATATTAAATTATTGAAGGCAAATAACACATTTTCGTTGAAAAGAAATATTCTTGAGATGCCTTGGCAATGTTGTAGTCATACGTTCAAGAAATTAGCATTTCTCAAAACTTTTCTTGTCTTCAAATTCAAGGTCAAATGGGGTCTCATTGATCCAAGTATTGCAATACCAATGATTTAGGATGGTTCTCCTCTCAAGCTACAGGCACAAAAGCATGGTTTTACTCTCAAGCTATAGGCAGTTACGCACAAAAGCATGGTTTTAAATTTCCACTGAAACCGAGACGAAACGACCAAAATGTTTCCGTTTCCATCCCCACCGAAACGACCGAAAAGCATAAACCAAAATCACAAGTGTAACAGTGGTATACTATATCAGTATGTGTTACATAATTATATTTATATAAATTGCATGCGAAATGTGGTACACGTATTATGTATAAATATCATGTGAAATTTGATATGTACTAAATTATCAGACTGCGCAACAGTGTATGTCACTAGTTGTTCTATGTTTTTAAATCATTATGGGTGGTTGTCTTGCTTATGTGATGATTTCTTAAGTGTGTATTTATGTTAATTCTTGCATTTCCTGAAGTTTCATCTTCGCATTCTGTCATTTGCATATGTTTCCATATGTTTCTAGAATTTTACAGGATTTTCATTGAAATTTCCAACCCAAACCGAAACATTTCCGTTTCCATGGTGACCGAAACCGAAATGTAAACCTTTCCCAAAAGGCATCATGGCTTTCTCTAGGATCCATGGTGACACCTTTTCAGAACCTTTTGCTGAAGTTCCACAGTAAAACAGACTTCCACTACATGGCTCATGCAGTATCCAATCTTCTAAACAAATGAGGTCTTTTGTGGATGCATGAAAATTCACATTTGTGGATACAGTGACTAACATAAAAGGTTTAGGGTTTTCAAATGTCTACAAGCATATGGTTGCACATGGTTTAGCAATACATTTAGTGTTTTCAAATATCTACAAGGGGCTACAGGCACTACAATTCTATATAACTGTAAGTCCCATAGTTCAAAAGCTAGGTAGGTGATGCAGGACAATACCTAGAATAGGGAAGATCCTACACTCCTAATAGGATAAAGGTTTAGGAAATATTTAAGGCTAACATAGAATACTAGAAAACACTTAAAAGACTAACCTAAGACTGAATTAACATGTGATTATTTTACGGGTAGCAACAAAACGGGGTCAAATTAGCTCAATTTAGGCCAAAAGGGTGTTTTGGTAATTTCTGCAAATCTGGAAATTGGTTTAATACTGCTGTCCAAATCTTAGGATAGGGTTTAGAAGGTAAAAGAAAGGTTAATCTAGGGTTTAGGCTCTGATTTGGTAGTAGGTTTAGGCTACGGGTCTTTTAAAAGGGTTTTCGGGCTTGAAAATGGTGAAAATTGCAATAAAGCTCAAAAGGGGTTTAAAGCTAGGGTTCTTGCATGTTTAGGCTAAGGTTTAATCATAAAAACAATCCCTCAAAATCTCAAAACAAGATCTTGAAGAACGAGGGAGATCTATGGATTTTGGGTTTTTGTAGTTTAGGGTTCAAGAACAAAGAAAAAAAGAAAATTTGATCTACTAACCTTCTTTGTGCTGATTTGATTAAAGAAATAGAAGAGAGGAGATAAGAGAAGATGGTTCCAAACCAACAAGAGGAGAGGAGAAGAGAAGAAGAAATCCAAGCCACAATAGCTCTCACAAAAGAAAATTTCAATTTTATTCAATATTCCAAACTCTCTTTACATTGCTTTGATAAGATATATTTATAAGAAAAGAAACCCTAAAAACTAACTTAATACCCGAGCAACTAATCATAGCCTTCCATCTAAAATAACATAAATAAAACCTTGACTAAAACTTACCTAAAATAGTAAATCCCGTAATAGACACTTACCATATTCTAAAACTGCCTATAACTTAGCCAAATCAAGTCTAAATCGCGTAATCTTGGGCTCTTTAGATAGGTAATAGAAAAACCTTTCTAAAAATACCAAAATCAGCCCAAAAGAACAAGATTTGATGCCCTAAAAAAATACTGCAAATAAAATGAAGAAAATAGTACTTCAAATATAAAAACTTGTTCATCGCCAACGACTGGAACAATCTTTATGATTTTCATCCACATCAGTAGGTCTGGAGTTCAACCCTGGAGAAAGGGGGCAGAATGGAGGGAAGAAAGATCGTGAAAGAAAAGGAGGATACAATTGACTCATCCCTAGGCATATCACTTATCATAATTCAAGCACCTGCAATGAGTATTACAGTATTTCGAGAGTACTTCTAGCTATCATAATTCATAGGTTGTATTGGAACATATATACTGAAGTATGCTCATTATAGATTATACCATAACAAAGTTGGTTGAATAAGATTATGCATTGAGTTGTCAACATGATGATTTTTTAAAGCAATAACAGTTTATTAAAAGAAAAGGCAGTGAATTACAAGATGTGCACAGCTTGCCTACTACCATGGTTTTAAATTTCGGTATCGGTACCGGTTTCGGACACCACCGAAATCAAAATTTCGGTCGAAATCCGTCGAAACAATAAAAACACTATTTTATTTGATACCAAATTTCGGCTGAAATTTCCGAAATTTTGAGTAAAATATTAAATAAATAAATAAAAAAAAACAGTTTTTTGGGTGAAATTTTGGGGAAAACGAAATTTCGGACGAAATAAAATACCAATTCGGGTATTAGTGATTTCGCTGTCGGTCTCCACCGAAATCCGAAATTTCGGTGGATTTCAGTGGAGAACGAAACCGAAATCGTGTAAAACCCGAAACCTTACAAAATTTTGTTTTTCTCGTAAGGAAAATCCCAAAAAATCTGGAATTTTGACGTTATTTAATATTCTTCCGAAATTTCGAGCGAAACTACAGAAATTTCAGTTTCAGTGAGGACCGAAACACATTCCAAAACCGAAATTTAAAACCTTGACTACAACTAATACATTTCTATTAGCTCCTTCTTTGGCAAGGGCATCGGCAACATATTTTTTTTCATAGCAATCCTTAAAACATGGAAAGATTCTTCACAAATGTCAAATATCTCCTTGAGCACGTGAGCCAATCTCCAAGGAAACCATTACTTCTTCATAACGCCCAAGGCCCAGCCTATCATGTTCATGGAAACACCTTCAACCCATACAGCCCTCTTACTTCATATTTGAAGATACACAAATATGAACATGATGGAATCACCTTCAACCCATACAGCCCTCCCCTTTGATGGAAACCAAAATACTGACAGGATCAGAGAAAGCCAAACTAGCCTCCCCCATATTATCCCTAAAGATCACCCCCCATCCTAGCTGGCCCCAAATTCCCGAGAGAGCAACCTTCAAAATTCAGTATGAAAGCATGCCGATAGGGCAGATTCCACTTTGCTGCTTTCTTATCCTTTTTCACTGTTGACTCCACAATCTCCATTCATTTTCCAAATAAAGTATTGTGTTGAAACTCCACAAAATTCCTCCCTCATCAATGCCAAGCTCACCGTTTTATTTTTAATTTTGAATAACACCCTTCTTATTGGGACTTCATCTTCAAAAATGTATTGGTTGCTCTACACAAATGGTTCAACACATGGAATATGGGCCCATAACCATAAAACCTTGCCTTTGATCCCAAGATGCTTGCATCTCATTCTCCTCTAGAAGATCCCCCAAAGAATTCGGGAAGACACAATAGAGACCAAACCATGTCAAAACAGCATATCAAATTCTTTTAGCCACCTTGCAATGTATGAAGATGCAGTTACCCATCTCCTCCGCTTCCGTGCACATAACACATCTATTAGCTAGCCTTAATCTCTTCCTCTTAAATATATCCAGCGAGTTGGTCTTTTTAAGCATTGTCGCCCAACAGGAACTTTGCACTGTAAGCAGGAATGAGCCTTCCTAATCCTAACCCAGTTCCTCTCAAGTTTGTCTTCTTTTAACAATATGTTGAAGCAAGACTCAGCCAAGAGTGGCCAAGAGAATTCGACACCCAAATTTGTTGATCATATTCCATCTAAGAAATATGCCATCCTGTAGACTCCTAGGACACATCCCCAACCCAACCCCCCGCCAGGAACCTCTCAAAATAATCAGAATGGCTCACTCCTTTATCCCTAGAAATCCTATAGAGACTCGGGAAAGCTTGACACAGAAGGGACATTTCCTTGCCACCTATCCTTCCCAAAATTTAATCAACTCCCCATCCCTTCACCAATCCCCCCTCCCCTCTACTTCCCACCCTAAACCTAATCCCTGAAAGAAACTATTCCCTGAATTAACAAGCAGACCTCCAAGATCCTGAGCCTCTTCCTCTTCCTACATCTTACAATCCGAACCACCCTAGCCTAGCCACCTTTCCCCATATTTGTTCACAACTACCTTTCTCCATAGAACCTCTCTCGTCCCAATCCTCGACAACCACTTCCTTAGAAAAGCATTCTCCGACCACTTCTTGGGAAAGAAACTTCCATACGAAAATTTCCGCAGTTGTATTTTGTAGGATTTTCATCAGATCAGACTGCAGCTGTAATCAACCTAGTTTATGATCTGTTTTGCATTATTTCTTCATCTCTTGAATTTTTAGCAGCAAAAGGTGAATCCTGCAACTTTTTTGGATGAGAATTACTTCTTAGTTGAATCACGATTTGGATTTTCTGGTTGATACCTATAACCAAAAGCTTCCCCTAAAAAGGTAAGTAATGGAGCATGAATTATTCCATTACTTAGACTGATAAGAACCACCTTATGTGAACATTTCCATTCACAAGATACAGAAGAGCTTCTGATGTTTTATTTAAGCTATTATATGCTTTACAAGATCCATCCTCTCTTATCTTCTGAATAGCATTGCATTTACAAGGAGACAGAACAAGGTACTTGTTCCATATCACATTGCTTCTTGTGATCCACTGATCCACATTACATGTGTATCATGTCCAAATCACACGGAAGAAATAACAAATACCCTTGTCATGGAAACATCCCTTGTTCCACATATTCATAATTTTGTGATCATATAGGAAACGTTCACAGTTTTCTGGGGTAAATACTTAAAGGTTAAGTGCTAGGCCACTAATTCTATAGAAGGCCCATTACATGACAAGGAAGGAGAAACCTCCACCTGCCACATGGCAACACCAAGTTCAACATACGTTTCAAATCAAAGTCAAAGATATGACTCATCTTAGCAAGGAAATCCTGCACTGCTGTCCAACCTTACCATATTTGGATATAATTATTACAGCAAAGAATCATGCTGGGACTTAAGGAAAACTGATGTCCTGACTTGCTACATTTGGAGACTTGCATATATTTGAGCAAAGATTTGTCAACAGCTGTTGCAATCTATGACCATAGATTGGCAACTTACTATGTTTACTTTGATGAGTTTCCAAAGCTTACAAAGCAAACGTATTCTCCATATCCATTGTAATCTTGTAAATGTAGATCTGTGATTCTATAATTGTATATAAATATACATCATGTCAATGTCCAAAATACACAGAGAAAAATACAAAGAGCTGCTGATTCTTCTCTTTAATTCTTTGTATCCTAAAACTCTATAAATTCCACACCAGCACATGATAGTATATTATACCATGTAAAGAACACTTAATGGAAAAAGAGTCAGATGAACAGAAGCAAAGATATTTGCCAAACACGAAGCAATACAAACTTCTACACGACGTTTGTATGTAACACTACACATCTTCCAGTGGAACAGCGAGGCATAGAAAATTCAGCCTTTATTTGTGTGTGTTTTGGGGGGAACACTAAAATGGAACTTTGGATGCAAGTATACATGGCGCTGCTGAGGTGTCTAGCAGATTCCTGGGCTTTGGCAAATGACCTAGCCCCTTTCACGTTAGAAGAGCAACAGGCCCAGGGTATATAGCACGATGAACCAATGTGAATAAGAAAAAATAAATTAGTAACAAGCATGATCCATAATTCCAAACCTTTTGAAAGAATATATGAACATGATTGTAGTCAGAAAGTAAATCACTTTTTTTTAATAATAAAACACTTAGGGGCCATTTGGATACACGGATTTTAGAATCTTGGATTTCCTCGAAATCCTAGATGGGAGACAAGAGAAGAAGGAGACCGTCCGTTTCACTTCTCTCTAGAATCTTGGATTTTAAGTAAGAAATCTAGGTTTTAGAAATCTCTCCCCCATCCTGAGATTTCTAAAACGTGGAAACATGGGATGATCTCCTACTCTCTTGCTGACAGAAAGAAGGGTGAGAAATCAGAAAACGACTGCTGGGCTCCTTCTCTCGTCTCCCATTAACCGATTTTGAGAAAATCCAAGATTCCAAATCCACGTATCCAAACGGCCCCTTAAGAAATCTTTTTTTTTTATTTTAAAGATGACTTTATTAATGAGAAAATTGATAAGGGGACAAGATGTCCCCAGCCGGAGCCTGGGCCAATCAACCCGCGACCATTACAACAAGGAGATACAATATAAAACAGTAAGCAACTACCCAGCCCTAGCCCCCATTACATTCCCATAATGCTCATCGAGTCCAGGGAAAAGCCCTGTTTAGCCAATTCGTCCGCCGCTTCATCAGCCGAGCATCTCCTATGGTTGATAATTGTCCAGATTGAATGAATTAAGTCCTTTACTTCCGCAATGTAGTTCCTCAGCCGCCAAGGTCCCTTTGATTTTTCCGAAGCCCATGCGATCACATTAGCCGAATCCTCCTCTACTATTAGAGGTTTGGAGGAATATGATGAGTACCACTTGATGCCGAATAATAGCGCCCTCACTTCCACCTCATTTGCATCACATATTCCAATCGGTCCCGAATAAGACATCACCGTGCGTCCGTTTTCATCCCGAAAGAGACCACCAATCCCAGACCTCCCTAGATTTTCGATAGAGCTGCCATCAAAATTCAACTTTAACCATCCCGTCGGTGGAGCCTTCCATTTCGGGGTTGTCTGTTGCTTTGCTTTCCTTTTCCAGATAATTGCGGTCCAATACCTCATAACATCCCCTATTCGGAAGGTGCCTCCTTTAGTAATCTTGACCCAACGAAATCAACTCCACCTTTACTTCAGTACCGATACAGTCAAGAGATTTTATCTTGTCTCCAAATATGCGATTGTTTCTTTCTTTCCAAATATTCCATATGACGGAATATGGGAGTAATTTCCAAAGCAAATTACCGGTCTCACCAAACCCACCACCCGTCCAGTTAATGAGAGCTCTACTAATCGATTTCTGGAAAGGCCCCTTAAGAAATCTCAGAATAAAATTGATATAGCTATCACTGATATATGGAAAATCAGACAAGTCCTCTATGTTAACCATAACAGACAGACACCAAAACATCTAGAAACCAAAACTAAAATGAAGAGAAAACTAACATACCTACATATTCTTGTTAAATAGGAAGATCCCCTCCGATAGTCAAATGCACATTAAAAATTACTCACATCCTACACATTATCTTCATTGAAAGGAAACATGAAGCAAAACCCATGACCATCAGACCAATAACCACCACACAAGCTAAAATAAATAAAAAAATATCATATAAGCAAGTCCCATTTCAAGATCAGATTGAAAAAGGTACATGAAAAATAAGTACAACCAAAGGCAAAATCAAGATCAAATTGAAAATTTATAAAAACTCATATCCCATTTCGTCCCAATCCAATTAGCCAGTGACCCTAGACCAGACAGAAATCAATTGAGAACACCATATCATCAGATCAACGAATTCTTCAAAACCCATGTTCTTTCTTTATTTCCCCCAATTTTAGTCCCCTGTAATCCTACAACGATTTAGAACACTCAACCACCAAAAAAAAAAACCCATTCCCACAAACGAATTCTTCAAAACCCATCACATTCCCAAGCCAACATACACATCCAAACCAATATAAACCCAAAACCCAATAAACCAACAAAGAAACATAAAACCCCAAAATCATTAAAAAAAAAAAAAAAAAAAAACCGACCTGGTGGATTGGTGGGTACATGGAATTAGTGCAGACTGGGCATTCGAGGAGCTCATGAACGCTGGTCGCCGGAGGAATAATCGCCGGCAGAATCGCCGGTGGGATAGAGATATTGTAGGGTTTGGAGAACGGATGGTGATGGGTTTCATCCTCCTCCATCCCATCCGATGATGAGATGCATTCAATGTTATCCAATTCCATTCATAAAAAAAAAAAAACCTAATCCTTATTGGGTTTTTTTTTTTTATCTTTGAATTGCCTCTCTCTTTCTCTCTCTCTCTCGAGAAAGAGAGAACAACACAGACAAAGATCGAAACCAGAGAGAGAGAGAGAGAGAGAGAGAGAGAGAGAGAGAGAGAAAACCCACCGAGAGGTGCTTTTTGTTCCCTTATCCCAGTTATGAGGGATTGAAGCTTCACCGTCGAAAAACAATAGCAATAGCAAACTAAATGAAAATGAGAAATAACTGATCAAATATCCAACGAATTTGAGTTTGGGAGAGAGAGAGAGAGAGAGAGAGAGATTAAAAAGCGAAATGCAACAGATGCGGAGAAATGTAATAATAAACCTATGCGGGAGCATAGAATCTAAATATTCGCAGTATCCTTTTCGGACATTTTTCTCGTGATACGATAAATTAGGATTTGGTAATTATCGTTCAAATCTCGTCATTTGCCGTAGGATAAGAATAAGGTTTCAGTAAAATGAACCATTTATGAATCCTTTGCATCCTATGTTCCTATAATTTTAAGGAATGAGGTGGTGGCAATTATTTATGGATGACCAACCCATGGTTCGCAGTACCACTGGAAAAGTGCAGATACACCTAACATCGACCATTGTGATCAATAGGAAGTGATATAAGGTCCAATTAAGCCATCCACAATGACTCCAAAACCGAAGAAGCATTGTCACTCGATCATTATCAAACTGACTGCAATCTTTTTCTGTCCGTGAGGATCCCACCAGAGCGCTTTCTACTTCTAATTCTAATAGGCCATGAACTAGATCAGAATCATTCTCAACGAATCCATAAGAAGTGATCCCATTTTTTTCATCGGGTCCGGGTGGAGACCAAAGATCTTGAGCGACCGATCCGGCAGAACAACTCAAAAGATAAAGAAGTATCGTTAATTTCTTCATGCTCGTTCCAAGTTCGAAGTACCATTTGTACAAATAAGAGCTTAGAGATGACATTACTTAATCTTTTAAACTTAAGCAGAGTTGGGTTCCATCTTCCAGTGATATGAACTGCCCCATTTCATACTTCTCTTTCTCTGGATCTTCTAAAGGAAAATATTAGTGGCAAAAGAACAAGTTGGGTCTACATATTTGCATGGTCTAAATCATTTATTTGTTGGTCCTCGCGATAGGACGTCCCCCAAAATTATCTTAACAAAGTCTGCTAGAGCCCATAGAACTTCAATGGGCTTGTCTCATAATCAAAACATGGCAGTGGGAATACCGAATACCAGTGGCCTTATTAAATGAATGGTACTGGGAATATCAATGGCCTTAATAAATGAAGAGATTTTGCGGAAAGCCAATTCACTGTTGGCTTTTGCAGCCACATGGGTTACCTTTTTGTCAAATTTAGTCTTATTCTTTCTATTGATCTGAGGTGGCTGTTCTATCCTGCAAAAGCCAGCCGTGAAATGGCTCTCCATGAAATTGCCCATAAATCAATGTATTTTAATGATTTTGGCCCCCCAAAATATAGATTAAAATATCTGAAGTGAAAATAAAATGAGAGCGATCTGACCATTATTTTAGCTTTTGGATCTGGGGTTTACATTGTTTTGTGTGGATCTTATTATTTATAACTTTCATAGCTATTGTGTTTAGAGAGACTTTGATACAAATAAAATACTAATAAAAATAATAATACATGTCTAACAGTCTATTATGAAAAAATAAATCTAATAGATGCTAAGACCACTTAATCACATTAGTTCCCAACATGAAAATAACTCGACTGATCATATCCTCACGAAGTCTTGTGAATCCCAGATTCGCATCAATTTGGTATCAAACCCCTAGGGTTTGCATTAGATTTAATAGGCAATTTCGCAGAAAGCCATTTCGGGGCTCACATTTTCAGGAGAACAGCCACCTCTTAGCAGGTTTTGTCATATTCTCTTGAAAAAGTGAGCAGCGGAATGGCTTTATGCGAATTTGCCTAACAAATCACATTTGGAATAGGCTATTACATACAGGGAGATGATTTTTTTCGCACCCGTGTAGGATAATACACCCACTTTTAACGTCAAATCAATTTAAAAGGGGGTGTATTATCCTGTACGGGGAGCAAAAAAATAATCTCCCTTACATGTATTATTGTTAACATCAATTATGTATTAATTGGGACAACCGAACAGACACAGCAACTTTGAACTGACGCAACTTGAAACTTACTAATTGAAAGCACTCGAGAAAGAATCTTATTTTTATAGTCTCTATAAGGATCTTGGAGTTTCATTGATAAGATTAAATTAAATTTTGTGCAAGAAAACACTAATTCAGAAAACCAAACAGTATGTGTATCCTACATCTAATACTAAACCTCTTAGCTCAACACTTTTTTTTTGGTGACCAAGCTGGGATTGAATCCCCAACCTCAGGGTCGAAGAATAAAGCCTAACCAACTGAGCTAGAGGCTCAACCCCATCTCCTAGCTCAACACATCTCATTTTTCATCTGAAGGCCTTGTGAGACTGAAATTTTTTAATTAAAATTTTTTTTTTTTTTTTTTTTTTTCAAAACCATTTTAGTTCCAACTATGGGCAAAAACCCATCATTAATACATCTAGGAATTTAAAAAAAAAATCTTAACACATTTTAAAAATAAAAATCTAACACGATATGAGATATGAGTCTTGACTCTCAAGGGTGAGAATTAGGAGCTTCTTTTTTAGGGAAACTTATTAATAGTTCATAGAGTTCTGTAGAAGCTAATCTTGTAACATATTTAAAGTTTGACTGCTAAGTCTGTCCTCTATACAGTATACGAAGAGAAGCAAGCCTACTCAAAGAATTTGGCTTTTGTCTAAGAATCCAAATTTAAAACTTTACAACTTCTAAAACCTTAAGAAACAAGATACAAGAAGAGAATCAAATGGAATTTGATATTTACATTCCCTTATTTTGCTAGATACACCCTATTTTTATTTTAAACTTATTTTCAGCAACAGATGCAATTATCTTCTTCTACAACGAATGAAACAGGTTAAAAAGAAGAGGGTGTACCTATCAAACCATCAGGGATTGATTGAATTGTCAAATGGTGGTGATACATTTTAGCTATCATGATCAAGAGCCTTACCACAGTCACCCACTATCATTTCGATAGGGTCAAAATCAAACAAAAAGGTAGATATAGAAAACCCTAGAATCAATGTTTGTGTGATGTGAGTCCCAGAAGCCCAACATCAAGACATCAAAGAGCCCTTTTTCCACACTTAAATATGGTTCTCCTAGTTGTTATGTTTGATTTCCAGCTAAAAATGGTCCTACTTCTTGGTAAGCTTGTGATGGCGATTGTCAGCATGTTGGATACATTTTAGCTATCATGATCAAGAGCCTTAACCTGGCATGGGTCTTTTTCTTTCTTTCTTTTTTCCGAGTTCATCAGTATTGACTCCAAAAAAGTTTTGAGCCTAATAATCAGTTTTGGACCCACAATCGGTTCTCAACGACCAAAAACAAGGAGGACCTGAAAGTGTTACTCTTGTCAATCTTAAATTGTTTTTTACTTCTTTTTAGTATATTGATCATCCTGCACTTTATATTAATAAATTTGGGCATTTTGCTACATGTTTTTGTGTAAGTTTATTTGATTTGGTGTCATGCCTAATTTTCAGATCATCAATATTTACCCCCAAAACGGTTTACCCTTTATCTATTTGCCCATTTATTTACTTAGGACAGCCCCATACAGTGTAAAAGAGTAGTGGCCCCACATGAAAGAAACAAGAAAGGAGGCTGTGCAAAGTATTAAAAAAAACGGCTAATCGTTTTTCAACTAAGTAATTAATTTAACAAAATTATTGCAACCAAATGGTTCCATGGTCTAGTGGTCAGGACATTGGACTCTGAATCCAGTAACCCGAGTTCAAATCTCGGTGGAACCTTGTTTTTCCCAATTTTTATTCGCTGGGAGGTTCTCTCTTATTTGTTTCTTGGGATTTGCTAGTGTCCATTGCAGAAGGCATTTCGCGGATGGTCTGTTGCATCTAACAGCAGCCACGTCGTCAATGAAGACAAAATCTGATGCCAAATTCCTTTTGCGATGGACGCTAGCAAATCCGTTCTTTCCTAGTTTAACTAGCAACAGTTCTAGGTTTTGGAAAAGAAAGTAATATCTCTAAACCAAAACCCTCTCCGTTTGGTTGCCAGTAAATTTTTTATCTAAGGAGCTTTTTAATCCCAACAGTGAAGTCAACGGGATTTGCTAGGTTTTTTTTTTTCCTACAATTCCTAAAATTCCTGCCAAAATTTAGGGGTGTCATTACCAAAAATGAAAAGGGAAGAGAGAGAGAAAGAGAGATGACATCATTCCCTAGGAAAGAAAAAGAGGAGACAAAGAGTTCATATCATACTCATAAACAATCATTACAAGAGTGGGATTAAAAAGATTCTAGTGCTAAGGGTCTGTTTGGTTGCAGTAAAAGTTGTGTTTTTATATGAAAATCAAAGTAAAAGGACATACTTTTTCCCTTTCCCTACATTGTTTGGTTGCCAAATGCTATTCACGCGACAGTGACTGTGCAAATTTTGCAAATGCAAGTCATTTTCGCTCTCTGACTTTCCTCTCAAATCAAGAGGAAATGAAATGTAAAGAAAGGGGAATCTATTTTCCTTTCCTCCGAGGAATCTAATTGAATATTATAGGTGATAATCTTCTATGCATACATTTGAATATTTGTGACACTTTAGTGAGTGAGAGAAAGAGAGGGTTTGAGAGAGTGTGTGTGATGCTCATCTTGAGAGAGACAAAAGGGTTATGGTTTTGTGATATTTATAAATCTCTTGTAATCCTTATCTTTTTTTTTTCTCTAATAGTAGTAGATCAGTTCTCACCCTGTGGGCACAGGCACCATTGCCAGACCACATAAATTATTGATGTTCTTGTTGTGTGTGTTGTTTTCTCCATATTTTCTCATTTTATTTACTACATTTTGCATCTGGTTTTTCTACATTCAAAAAAAAAAAAAAAAGTGCATGTGGATTTTTGTAAAATCACAGTAGCCAATTTCAGAGCCAAGATTGATGGCTTGGGTGCATAACGTTGTTCATCTTAGGTCCGTACACTTATCCCCCCTCCCCTGTCTTCGAAGATGGGTAATATGTTCTCATCCAATGTTGCTCCAATTTGACCTAGCTGGCTGCAAAGTTCAGACCTAACCATTAATGGAGAAGCTATGGCAACGATGAAACCTATGACTATATAAGATTTTGCCAATCGATGATTGTCAATGCCAAACAGTGATTAGAGAGTCAAATTTCTTAGTGCCTCTGTCCGACTCCACTTGCAAGAATAATTGAGTCTTTTTCTCCATGAGTATCTTCTTCGTAAATCGTACAAGCTGAAAATGTGGGAAGGCATGAATCTTTTAAAACACATGAATGTGTTCAATGGGATCTTATTATGAAATTGGGGTGCCGAGTAGCCCTCCGCGGTGAGGCGTTGACGATCCGAACACGAAAGTGTATTTTCGATTTTGTGAGTTAACAATATGCAACGTTTTCCTAAGTAGATCTGCAAGAACAAAATAAATAAAGTACAAGATAAATCACAAATAAAGCACACAAGATAAACACCAAAGATTTACGTGGTGCGGCCAAGTCTACATCCACGTGAGAAGACTTCAATAATTTTATGATAATGATGTTGTTCATAGATATTTATATAGTGAAAGGTTGGTGAAACACTTGGGACATATCTGGCAGACCAAGAATTTTCTTTAGCAGTTATAAAGAAATTTAAATGTTCAATGTGTTTAATAGTATAAAGATTTATATTTATACAATATTTTTTGATTAATAAATTTTACATTGAAAGTTATTTAATAGCTTAAAGGATTTACATTTACAATGTTTTAAATAAAAATGAGGGAGTAGAAATAGCAACCCAAGATTTCACATTATATAGTATAATATGATTTAATAGTTATAAAGAAATCTATATTATAAGGTGTTAAATAGCTTGAAAACCCAAGTCTTCCCATTATATATTATCTAGAGGACAAGATTGGTCGTTCTTGGGCAAGCGTCAGCCCCCATACATGGTGTTACGACTTTGCGGAGACCTGTGTTTTTGGTAAACAGTCGCCCGGGCCTGGTCACTGCGACCCCCTTTGTGAGGAGGCACCCCTTCTCCCGTTACGCCTTTCGTGCGGGTCGGAACTTACCCGACAAGCATATTGTGTTTTCTGGCTTGTGCTTCTTAGCAGCCATTTGGCATTGGGTGTATTGGGAGAAATTAACGATACTTCTTTATCTTTTGAGTTGTTCTGCCGGATCGGTCGCTCAAGATCTTTGGTCTCCACCCGGACCCGATGAGGAGGCATCGACGGAGAGATTTGAACCTTGTTCCTACATGACCCGATCAATTCAATCAGGCACTCGCCATCTATTTTCATTGTTCAACTGTTTGACAAGGGGCGATCGCTCTAAACCCAATTTTTCATCTTAAAACTTGTAAAATTCTCCTAAATAGACACAAAATTCTGTCCGTGTTAAAATATTGGATGCGACTCGATCTAGCATTTGCTGAAACTCGCCTTGAAGTAACTGGTACACGAACTACGCTATTTTGCATGGTTCTTAATCTCTTTTGAACCCTACACCTCATGGGCTCATGTCACATGTCACAGGGAACTTATTCCCTCTAACCACTAGGACTAGAACATGTTGGAGATTGGCACGCTATTTTGCATGGTTGAACTAATTAAAAAAGGGAAATGCTATCAGCACAACCATGTTTTCATAATTGCACTAACCCATATTGTCCTTTATCATTTAAAGAAGTATCAGCGACTATTACAGTTCCCCAAAAGTTCTTACACGCCAATTTAAAAGGAAAAGACAAGCTGCATTTGTGGAATTATTAAAGAACAGCTGTCCTGATATCATTTCCCAAAAAAGAAGTGAAATAAAACTGTGGAGTAGTTCGAAGCAAAACCTGGTCTAAAAGGGGAACAGAATAAAAATCACTGAAGAACAAACCTTAATTTGCTAGGTGATCCGAACACGTGTATCAATTGGACGGTTGAGATCTCTCAACAAATGTCAAAAAAGAACGAGATCAGGTAAGTGCGCACGTTAGATACAGCTAGATGCGCACGTTAGATACAAAACGAACAAAATCATCTTGCTCATTAAAACCAGAGCAAAAAACAAAGCGTTGTTTTTTCAGGAAATGGAACCAGAAATCCAACATAAAATTGAAGAGACAGTGATAGAGATCTTGAAAGAGGCGGATATGGCAGAAATGACAGAATTCAAGGTCCGAAATATGGCTGCAGAGAAGCTCGGAATCGATCTTTCATCTTCCGAATACAAGCGATTTGTCCGAAACGTTGTTGAATCGTTTTTACTCTCGAATAAAGAGGAGAAAGATGAAGAAGAAGAGAACGAAAACGAAGAAGAGGCAAAGAAAGGAGGCAGCAGTGAGAAGGAGAAGGAGTTTGATGATGATGGAGATCTCATAATTTGTCGGGTGTGTTTGCATGAGATTTTTAGAAAAACCCTCCATTTTTTTAATTAGGGCAAAAAAGAAGTTCTTTTTGTTTTATGTATCTAATTTTGTTGTTGTGTCTTGTGGGTGGTTTGTTTCAGTTATCGAACAAGAGAAGGGTGACGATTCAAGATTTTAGGGGTAAGACTTTGGTTTCTATAAGAGAGTACTATGAAAAAGATGGAAAACAGTTGCCTTCTTCCAAAGGTATTGTCATTTTTCCTTCTGTTGGTTTCAGTGTTTCTGGGTACTATTGTTCTAATGGATGTGATCTTGAATTAGGTTGGAGAAGTAAAGTTTTTGAACTGGAAATCTTAGACTTTTGTTTTGTAATCTAGTGATGAATCACCAGATTTCAATTCTTTATGGTTGCTCCATAATTTAGAGAAACCTTATAAATTAAAGTTCTTTGTTTTATATTTAAACAGAATATTACTTTTTAATTATAGAGATTTAGGCAATTTTTAGCTGATCCATCAAGGATGAGAGGTCTTGAATGGCATTGGGTTGTCTTTTCGGTTATGTTGATTTGGTTTTGGTTCTAAAATTGTATGCCACCTAGCAGTTCTGAGGTTGGTTCAGATGTGTTTTCCCATTTCAGAAATGTCATTTCTGATTATTCCTGTATACAAATATTTTTGAGTACTTTTTGCGGTATTGTGATTCTAGCAGTGAAGATGACAACTGGGGTGATTTCCTTTAGGTGGTTATTGCTGAGTGGTCAAATGCATAGCTACAAAATTCGCAATAAATCCCCTTGAACTGCAAATAGATTTGGCCAAAGATGTTACTAGAATTTTTTTTAAATTATTGTTCAGTTTGATCCAGCTTGTGATTTTACAATACTTTGATTTGTTGAACATTGTTTAGTATCAAATATATATATATTGAAATGGTCACCTGGGATTAAATGGTTTTGGATGTGCTCTCCCTTGTACAGCGATGGAAGATGCTCCTTCATAGTTGAGTTTCATTAGAATTGGAAAATATAGTTGGGAGATTGTAAAATAGTTCAGAAGGTAATGGGATGGAGTGTTGTTTGCTTCAAGCAGTTGTTGCAATACTATCGTTAGTTCTAAAGTTGATCATCACTTTGGTTCTTCATAGACAGTTCCATGTTGGTTTTGAGATTATGTTTTCGTAGCTTTTGTCAATCTTAAAGGGGCTCAGGCATCGATTTTAGTGTTTATCTAGTCCATCTCATTGCAGTGCTTGGCATGCCTGTGATTGGCAAGTTCTGGTTAATTGATAGACAATCTGAAAGTTATGGATGCAATCATGTTTTTTTATTTTTTGGATGTAATCATGGTTTGAGATGTGAACATAGAAATTTAGGAATCTACAAGTAGTGAAATCTAATTGCTGGTCACATTTCTTTATATTTTGTATTGGAGTTATTTGCTTGTGTAAAAAGTCATGGAGAGTAGGATTCTCTTCTGCAAAAGCAAAGGCTGGTCTGAATGGTAATGGCTCTGGAACTGGTCAGAATATCTAGGAGGTGGAACACAAACTCTCGACAATCATCCGGGAATGGCTGTCCGTATTATCACTACAAGAGTGTGAAAACAACCAGTTACTCCAAAAGCTTAAGCTGTTGGAGAAGGCACTATTTAATCTTTTATACTTCAACACTCCCCCTCGCGTGTGGCCCTTCTTGGAGAAGGCATTATTTAATCTTTTTATACTTTAACACTCCCCCTCACGTGTGGCCCCTCTTTTTAGGGTTGGCCTACACATGGCACATGTGACCCCTGTTTTGGGTTTGGCCATTGCATGTGGATTTTTGCTATCAAGGAGGTTTGAACTCAAGACATTTGCTTTGATACCAGTTCAAAATGGCCAGTTACTCCAAAAGCTTAAGCTGTTGGAGGCGTTATTTAATCTTTTATACTTTAACAAGGAATAATGACTGCCTAGTATATTGGCCAAACCATGATTCAAAAAATTTGCAGGCTAACAAAGGATACTTCAAAGGGTGATGCTGGCTTTATGGACTCAGATGATTTAGTCTAGGACAAGGAGTGGGCCGATGCGGATGAATTGATTGGTCTCTGCTCCACCAGTATTTTATAGGTTTCCCAGCCATTGAAGCCGAACCCAGATATCTGCTAGGAGAGCTCATATTTCTTCTTGCTTTTGGGCCATTTTCCATATTTGTTCTCAAATTGTTGTTTTATTTTTCCTGATACTGCATGGTTTTATTTATGAATAAGCTTCAATTCCCAGGAGCAGTGAGTCCGAAACTGTCAATAGTCCATGGATTGCTTTTGGTTTCTTGTCTCATTTTTTACTATGCTTGTTGGTACAATTCTACAATTGTCCTCTGTTTTAATGTTTTGACCAAGTTGTTGTGCCCTCAGGCATAAGCTTGACAACTGAACAGTGGCTAGCCTTCAGTAAATCCGTCCCTGCAATAGAAGAGGCCATCGAGAAGCTGGAGTCGAGGTTGAATTGAGGGTACGTATGAACTTCTATAGAACTTGATACATGGTCGGTACATTGTGATGACTGCAGAAACCAGTAACCAAAACCAAGTTCCTGTCCAATGTAAAGAGGGGTCATAGGGGTTATGAGCTCTATGTTTGTTGATGAATTGGAAGGTTCTTGCAAGTAGCATGAGCATACCTTTTAAGGAATTTTGAGATTTTGCATCCCTCAGGACTCTCAAGTCAAGGGGGCAGAAAAATAAGAAACAGAAAAAGAAAAAGAAAAATACAATAGGACCCCCAAGTCAAGGGGGCAGAAAATAAAAACACTCCAACAAGAGTCCATCTATTCCTTCCCTAGCTAACCGATCTGCCATGTTGTTTGCCGATCTTCTAACATGGTTAAAAGTGATCGAAGACCCTTCAATTTTATCTAGCATCTCATCAAAGAACTGAGCAAATCTCCAGGGGGGACCAACGAACCCCTAAGCCACCGCATGGTATTAAGAGAATCCCCTTCTACTATTACTTTGTCTAATACCAGCGGATGCCTTGGAGCACATCTCTAACCACGGCTTCACCAGCGTCATCTGATCCAATGGGCCCTAAAAGCGCCCAAATGACGTCATGATCATAGTTACTATAAACTTCCTAGTTGGATAGGAAGCTCGTTTTCCCAGAAGCTCGCTTAAGAAAAGTTTTTTTTGCGTCCCAAATTTAGTAGGAAACACGCTTCCCATGTGTATCGTTCGTGTTTCTTCTTAATTAAGAGTGTGCTTCCTATATAGGTCATTTTTTTCCCTAAATGAGTGTTTTCTCCTCTTTTTTTTCATAATTTTGTTGGAGTATATTCTTAAAAAAATGTATTTGAAGCTTAAAATCCTATTTTAAGTTTCAAATATTTGTGTGGGTCTTTTTCCAAAAACATAACATTAAATCTGCATGAATAAAACATGTGAAATTATAAATCCTGAAAACTACTTGTAATTTTAATCAGTCGTGAAGCCTTCTTTAGTGCTTATAATCATTGCCTACATTAAATCAAACCTACCAACCCTACTCTTTCTATACATTTCTAGTTCGCTTCCAACAATGCTTGTTACATGCTTCATGTTGATTTTCAACGACCTTTTCACACATTTCTTCTGTACTTTCGAATTTTTCGCTTCCTTCATTTTCTCTTTTCTAAACCTGCATTTCTTCTCGGCTTCTTGCAGTTGCTTGTTACATGCTTCATGTTGATTTTCAACGACCTTTTCCACACATTTCTTCTGTACTTTCGATTTTTTCGCTTCCTTCATTTTCTCTTTTCTAAACCTGCATTGCTTCTCGCAGTTGCTTCCACCCGGGCAACTATGTTCTCAATCTTCTTCTTAGCAACTTAAGGCATGTGAATTTAGGTTTTACCTTTTTGGTATGTTACACTATGCTTCTCATTTTGATTGGAAGAAATGAGGAGAAATGTGAGAATGTGAATCTCACAAATGAATCCGTATTGCTTCGAAAGATCTCAGTTTTTTACTGCTCGAGAGGTGGGATTTCGACAAAATGGGCATCGCAGATCGGGTCTGCCTTCTCCTCGAGAATTGTTTGTTTTTGTCACTCCAGTCTCCACACAGAAAATTCGAAATAAGCCTTTCCAAGAAGGTTTCCCAACACAACCTTATTGCATCTTTACTTCGTCCTTGGGGAAAGAGGTGAAAAAAATAGAAACATAGCATTCAATTTATATTTTGCACTTTTAATGGGTGTAAATAAATAGTTAAATATTGTTCCGGAAACTCCTTGGGCGGGTGGGAAACCCGTTTCCCCTAAAACGCGTTTCTCGCAGTTGGGAAACTCGTTTCCCCTAAAATGAGTGAAACACGTTTCGAAAACATTTCCAAAATATGATACAAAATTGGAGAAACATTTTTGAAACACATGGGAAACATATGGAAGACGTATGTAAATAATGTGTAAACGCGTGATAAACGCATGCAACGCTCGTGCAAAATGCATATGAAATGTGTAGGAAACATGTGTGGAAATTACGAAAATCATTGTGGAAAAAACATATCATTTCCTAAGACGTTTCTCGCACGATTTTCTCTCGTTTCTCGTTTTCCCTGTATTTTTTTTCATGCGTTTCTCGTTTCCCATTCCAGTTTCTCACTGTGGTAACTATGATAAAACCACTGTACCTGTGTTTTTGTGTTTTGTTTTGCTTTTGTTTTTTTAGAACTGTGTGCATGGGCTGAAAATTTTCTGTCATCTTAAACAGGCAATGAGAAATACCTAAACTGGAGGGGGGGCGTGAATAGCAAAATAAGTAGCTCGCTGGTATCAATTCTCTCTTATCATTAGAAGGCCAAGAATTGGGTATTCTACACCAGTAGCAAAGAGTTGCTGTTGATGAGTGTTCTAGCTATTAAACATAATGTGACTGATTAACACTCTTATTTTGAAGAGATTTATACTGGTGCAAATGGTTTGATTCCTGTCTTATTAAGGGTAACTAAATGGGTCGTCCTCAAATAGGGGTGTAAACGAGCCGAGCCGAGCTTGGCCAGGCTCGGCTCGGCTCGGCTCGTTAAGCTCAAATACTAGGCTCGGGCTCGGGCAGGCTCGCGAGCCGCTCACGAGCTTGGATTTATCGAGTTTCGCATATGGCAAATGGTGGTAGCAAATGGTGGTAGCAAAGGTAGCAAAAGTAAAAAAAAAGTAATCATTAGTTTGAAAAATGTAAAATAGCTGATTTATATGGTTTGAAATGAAAAATTACGAAGAACAGGTACTATGTTATGACAATTAATAAATAAATACCAAAAAATGATAGAAATTATGACAATTACGAAAAAAAATTAATTTTGAACCGTTTGATTTGCGGTGATGTTGACAGAACATACCTACCCTCTCACCTACCATCAGTACGTTATTTTTGCTTTTTGCATATTATATTGACTTTAAGAGCCGAGCCGAGCCTGGCGTAACTCGGGCTCGGCTCGTTAAGCTTAGCGAGCCGGCTCGGCAAGCTTAACGAGCCGAGCGAGCCTCCGAGCCCGAGCCAAAATTGACACCCATTATCCTCAAATCATTTTCTGTATGTATAAAAATTTCAATTGGCCACATATTTCTTCGTCTTTATTTTCAAAACGGAGTTCCGTTTTGGAAGATTTTTCCTTCAGTAAATGACTGGGACAGCATGTCAGCACTATTTCCTCCCCATGTTTCTCAAATGTCCATTGGTCCCATTCTATCCGGATGATCCTAGACCCTTGATTGAGGGTGATGAAGTTGACTTCCCTTAAGATGTTTGTGGGCCATTGATCCTTTGCACTCCTCAATCTAGGGTATTTGTACCGCATGGATCAGGTGATGACATACCGGATCAATGGTCTCAGTTGCTGAAAACATTGTCTCTGTACGTCAGTGAATCATTTTTTTTTTTTTTTGGGTATTCTTGTTCAAATCCCACTATTCAGTCCCTAATAGTTTTGGATTTTATGACTGCTCTGCCATGTTTTGATAACTGCACTAACTCTCCTTGTCTTTTATTATTTAACTAGCTGTCAATGGTTATTACTATTCCTAAAAAAAAAACCTTTCAGAAGCCAATAAAAAAGAAATGACCAGGTGAATTAGAGCCATTATCAAAACATGGTAGTGCCAATATGAGAAGCCTTTGAGAATAGATTTTGAGTCCAAAACTGATTATTGGTCCAAATTAAACGTAATTTTGAAGCCAATAATCAATTTTGGATTGAAAATCAATTCTGAAAATCTGAAACGAGCAGGTCCTGAAACAGATATGATTCACTCTACTAGGAGAAATGTTTTTAGTGATTGAGCCTTTAGGCAGGATTGAGGGCTGAAAGGAGATAAGAAGAGGAGAAAGTCTGGCTATAAAATTAGCCCATGGGAACAATATGAACTGGGTTGCTCGTTTACATACAAAAGCAAGTCTCTTAGGTTTTTGATACATCATTATCCTATGCTTAAAAAAGTAATAACTAAAAACTTTTTACAAGGTTAATAAGCTTTGTGAATGTATCTTTTAATGACTGGCTCCAAATGGTCATTTACACTAAAAATGGTTGGAGTGGGCTGGAACTGTGATTGAATCTCTATGGCTCTATTTGGTTGCCTCCCATATGTAGAAAGAAAAGTTAAAAAGGATTATGTTATTCCCTACGGCTCTGTTTGTTTGCCTTCGTCTGTGGAAAGAAAGTGATAAAAGATAGGTTGAATCTATACGGCTCGTTTGGTTGCCTCCCGTCTCTAGGAAGAACCAATTACAACGGCTGAGTTGAAGCATTCCAACTAAGTTCAAGCATTCTTTGGCATTAGCCAATATTATCCTTAGATGATGATGATGATTAGTGGAGTATCCACTCGAGTATTTTTTACATGGTTCGGCAAAGCCTACGTCCACTGGCGATCCAAGAGAAATATTCCACTAATTAAGAAAGATACAAAGATTACAATAGATTCTTCAATCGATCCAACACTTGATCGATTCTCAAACCCTTCCCTTGTAACCCTTTTCAAAACCCCTTCTTGACTTCCTCTTGTATAAAACCCAAGAGAATACAAAGCTTTCTCGTTGCCGTCGAAGAACTAGAGCAATCCCTTAAAGATGCCTTCACGAAGTTCTTTTCTATCTCTCCTTCCACCAGGAGGCACAAAACATATGTTTTTCTTCCCTTGATTTTCCCTTCACAAAGATGCACCAAAACTTTAAGTTTTTCTTCTTCTTTTTTCTTAACGTGAGAGAGAGATTATTGAGAAACGTGTCATATTTCTTGTGTTCTACCTAAATTAAGAGTTAAGTTGGTTGGCTAACTACTTAGGGGTCTTTTATGTATCTATGTTTGAGTAGTATATCCTAAAGTATATAGTTCTCAAAGACCTACTTACCTAAAAGGTAGCAAACTTGAATTCATCCTAAGCCTGTTTTACAAATAAAATAAAGGGACTGTAGGTAAACTTGAATTCATCCTAACCCTGTTTTACAAATAAAATAAAGGGACTGATATTAGCTGGACCATGTTTTTATAATGGAAAGAACTCCCCTTGTTTTACATGTTTTTACTAGTTGTGAACATAGTTAGCAAAACATGAAACGGTAAAGAGACAGTACGGGAAAAACCGAGTTTAATACATTATTGGTTCCGAAAAAATGTAGTAAAAAAAGGTCAAATAAATAAAAACATGAAAAAATTCATTTAAGAGGAATGCTAGACTCACAGGAGCCCTTGCAAAAAAACTGGGAAAGGGTGCTCTCATTGGTCAAAACCCCTTTATGACGGTTATTCCGTGATTTTCCTAAATGGGTTTTGACCAATGAGGGCGCCCTTTCCTAGTTTTTTTTGCAAAGGCTCCTGTGAGTCTAGCATTCCTCTTCATTTAATAGTTAAAATTTTATCATTTACAAAATAGAGGAATTCTAGACTGAAGGGAGCCCTTGCAAAAAAGAGGTGAAAGGGAGCGAATGGGAGAGCCCTTTCACCTCTTTTTTGCAAAGAGCTCCCTTTAGTTTAGACTTCCTCTACAAAATATAGCGGGGTGAAGTTGAAGAGTTGTCCATCTTTTCAGCAGTTTTTGTCATATTCATCTAATTTAATTGAGATGGTTGTTCTCTAATGCAAAAGTCAGCTGCGAAATTCCTTTCCGCAAAATTCCATAGAAAATCCTAAATGCAAAAGTATGATAAGTATCAAATTCTTGTGACGGAGGATTCCCTGAAATGTTTGTGATTGGGCTCCCACAACACGACATTTCCACAATTTGGAGTATTCTTTCGTCGGGCCTAAGGTCAATTTTTCAGGAGGCGTTGGGACAAATCGGGGCCCACATCCTATCAACGGGCCCAAGATTAATGATAACTGCACTCCCTTCTTCTTTTTTTTTTATAATCCTCATTTTACTAACCACTTTCTTGATTGGGTTGGTTATAGCTTCCTGGGAATTGTAATAGGTTCTAAGCAAGGTTTAAAATTTCGGTTTCGGTACAGGTTTCGGACCTTGAAATTTCAGTCGAAATCTGGTAAAAAAAAAAACAATATTTTATTCATTATTGAAATTTCGGCCGGAATTATTGAAATTACGGTGAAATATTAAATTAATATTTAAAAAACAGATTTTTTGTGTCAAATTTCGGCCGAAATAAATGACCATTTCGGTTTTGTGTAGTTTCAGTGTCGGTCTCCACCGAAAGCAGTCCAAATTTAAAACCATGGTTCTAAGTAGCTAATAGGTAAGTGCAGGATAAAGTGTTGGGGTATATAATTTTTTTCCCTCTTTAGATAGGTTATGTTTTAGATTTAACACTGAACTAATTTTTTTTCTAGAAAGCTCTTTTCCACGTGTTCATATGCATGATCACATGGCACTGCCTTGTTTTGATAATGGCACTAACTCATGTTATACAGCTCCAAAAACCTCTCAGAACACATTAAAAGAGAAAAGAAAAGTTGAATTTGTGCAAATGTCAGTACCCCCCTGTATCAGCAATATCCCTTCACGTGAAGAGGGTGGGAGGTCGTTGTCCTTGGTGCATTGCCCCTCACGTGAATAGCTCTCTCTTTCTCTGTCTCGTCTTTTGACTACTAGATTGGCTCCTTCCTATTATAAATCTCACTACAACGTAAAAACTCGCATCGATCCAATAACCACCACTTATTTTCAGACGCCTTTCATTAGGAAATGATATATTCAACCATTTTTCTTCCCCGGAGTCCCGAACCACCCCCTTGTAGTGTTTTTGTTTTTTTACTGGGATTGAACCTCCGACCTCTGGGTTGAAGAATAGAGACTCAACCATTAGGCTAGAGGCTCAATGCCACCCCTTTTAGTGTAGTTATGACCATGGCTTTAAATTTCAACCGAAATCCAAAATTTCGGATTTCGGTGGAGAACGAAACCGAAATCAGTTTAACCCAAAGGCCTACGTTAGATATGCCTAAACTATCTTAAGCGGTGCTCTCTCATCTTCTCCTCAATTGGTGCCACCTCCACCTTTTTACATGTTTTCATTTTTAATTGGATCTAACATTGTGTGGCCGCACATCCATCTAAGCATTCGCATCTCCACTACACTTCATCTTATGTAGATGCTGCTTCTTGGTGGCCAACATTATGAGCCGTACAACATGGCTCGCCTTACAGTTGTCTTATAAAACTTTCCCTTCAACTTGGTAGGTATTTTACGACCGCACAGAACTCCTGAAGCATGCTTCCACTTCAACCAACCTGCTCTTATTCTGTAGTTAACATCCTCTTCAATCTCTCATTCCTTATGCAGGATTGAACCAAGATAGTGAAAGATATCCTTCAAAGGTACCTCCTGCCAAGTCATATTTATTACATCCTCGCCTCGCCTCCTTACATTACTAAAATTGCACTCCATATACTCTATCTTAGTCATGCTCAGTCTAAAACCTTTAGATTATAAAACCTTTCGGCCGAAATTTTAGGACGAGATAAAATATTAGTTTCTAGGTTTCATCTGATTTCGGCCGAAATTTCAAAATTTCGGTGAGGACCGAAACGCATTCCGACACCGAAATTTGAAACCATGGTTTTAAATTTCGTCTCGAATTTGAAATCGGTAATACCTGAAATAGTAGTTTATTTCTGCTGAAATTTTGAACGAAATTTAAGGGATTTCACCCGAAAATCTAGATTTTTTATAATTATTTAATATTATCCCAAAATTTCTGTTGAAATTATGTATGAGAAAAAATAGCCGTTAATGTGATTTCGTCGGATTCGGCCGAGATTTTGATTTCGGCGAGGACCAAAGGAAACGTGGGATCACGTTCCGGGGACGACACCCAGCTTCAAAAGAGGGTGCTAGCGCCTTCTTTTGAAGCTGGTCTGGTGTAGCTAATGTGACTTTCTCGATCTTTAGTTCCTCTTCTTTCTCTCTCTTGACCAATGCTCCGGCTTCCATAACTCACTGAAAAGATCAACCGTTGTGACACAGGTGTATCGAGGTAGGCCGTGGATTGACACGGCGATACATTTATACAAAACTTCTACCCCGAGCACTTGCAATGGAGCTGTAGACAGTCAAGTGAAATTCAAATCCACGAAATAAATTGATTCTGAACAAAATCTTCTTCCTGTAAAACCTGCTCGATTTAGATCCGGAAAATCGTAGGAATTTTATGAAACCGTGTGCTATGGCTCGAATCCGTAGTCAATCCTATTTCCGATAAGAGCAGTTGATAATTGAATCCAATTTTTCCATTATTTTACTATGCGTGAAACCGAAATTTGAAACCATGGTTATGACTATTCTTTTTACACTGAGTAGGTGGCTAGGAGAAGAAAAGGGGGTGAATAAATCTCTTTCATTTCACGAAAAGAAATGCCTTTATCACGATCACCACGTGCTTGAGAGAGAGAGAGATTCCTTCCTTTTTTTTCTTGGTAGTGTTTGATAAAGCATTATCATCATCAGTAAACATAAAATGTAAGAGTGGGGATTTTTCTCTGGGAAGTGATATATCCTCCCCTTTTGATCACTAGGAACATCCCCCCTGTTAGTGTTTGTGACAATCAGGGGCATTGAATTCTTCTAACATAAGTACAACAGCCTCTCTTTAGTCATTGATACATTGAATTCTTCGAACATAAGTACAACAGCCTCTCTTTAGTCATTGATACACTGACAGGGGGGTTCCTGGTGATCAAAATGGGTGGATATATCATTTCTTCTTTCTTCTTGTGAGAAACAAAGAGCTTTTTCTCGTTAACCAATTTTATTTTATTTTCCTGAAAAGTAAAAGGCAACGTGATAAAGGTTTGTGGGGGCAGTGACCCAGACCATTCATTTGTTGGGCCCAAACGTAAGTATGTCATGCACCGAAAATCATCTTCATAGCAGAAGAAAAAAAACAAAGTGTTTAACAATCATGGCTTAGTTGACCGATTGGGTGGGATCCTAATCCATTGTATTCCATCATGTGCATAGATCTGCTAACACGGTGGCTGATGATCCTGCTAGGGTTGGAGTGGAGAAGGAAGAGTTGGAGCTTTTTAATTTCCTTCCTCCTTACAGTCTCTCTTTTTACTCATTATTATGGTGTGTTTTTTGGATGTTTATATCTCTTTGGATTTGACCATCTCGGTCCATTTTTCAATAAAATTGGTAGCTTTAATTGCACATCCAATTCACCTTTTTCAGACAGCAACCAATCCATTGGGTCCCACATGTCAGACATGTGCCCATCCACATGACGTCGCAATGATCGGGACCATTCAACTGCTGGGCCCATGATGGCGATGGAATACCTTAAAACGTCACACATATAGGATTCCAAACATATGGCCATGACTCCAACCATGTGATGTGTGAGCTGAAAATGTCAAACAACAAAACAAAAGGTGAACACAAGCACCCCACAATTACGAGTGCTTTGAAAGGATAATCCAAAGCAATGGAACATGGAAAGTACAGACCCTAAACCGTTTGTTCCTGAAGGAATGAAATAGAGTGACATGAATTCTCCTACTTACTCTCTAAAGCAACCCATTGTCTAAGAAAGACCTCTACTAGCAACAGATCATACCCAGTTTAGCCAGACAAGTCTAGAGGCATTTTATGACAAAAACACATTCATCAAGGAAACGACCGATTAGTTATTTCAGTTCATTGTTTCACAACCATATGAGAGTTCAAATGTTTACAGAACTTAAAACAAATTTGTTCTCTATACAGGCAGACAAATACCCAGATGGGTAAAGGAAGATTTTCAAATCTACAGAACAACCACCATGGATGTGTGTTCCAACTCTATCAATGTATATAGGAATTAGCACTAATATTTCAACCTGAACTTCCTCTGCATGAAACGGGCATGCTTTTAGTCATAAAATTGGAAGTGTTGGACACAAAAAAGGCACCCACTTGCAGTTCCCTTGGTGAATACACAGGCTGTATCTTAGGTTTGATCCCAACTGGCCCACCAGGGGAAAAAAAGATACGGTTGCAAGTTGCAGCGCATTTCGGACCAATTGAAAAAAAAAAAAAAAAAATCAAACTGTTCTCCACTCCATCAAAACAAACACTAGGTATTCCCAGATGATCTCAATCATTTACAAACTTATACCAGGCACCAGGAAGTTGTATTTGGCGTCAAAGTTTCTTTCTCATTAGATTAGTAAAACTTCAATGATGCACACAAGTCCAGTGAACTACTGAACTGAAATCTACAATGGTCTCCCTACTGTTGGCTAATAAATTTGTCATGGAGCTGGCCCTCTGTCACTCACTAGAAGAGGAAGAAAAAAGGACGACTACAAAGAGGAAGATGAGATTTAACTAAAGCCAGACTGGAACCCAAAGTGGAAGGTCCATAAAACTATAGCGCCACACTAGGAACATGCACCACTCTTAAGAAGCAGTTCATGAGCGAGAAGGAAAAAAAATATAAACTAACAGATGATTCCCAATCACATTAAGATATTAGGAGTTTACGCGAAATATAGCCTAATTAAACACGTAAATGGGTATTTTTGTTTGAGGCACACAGAATGGGAAGGAGTTTCGAGAACTCTTTCATGCCAGAGAATCAAGATTCCTGGCTTAACAAAAAGCCCTCTTGTCAAATTGTCACATAGTAAATCCAGATAGAGACTGAAATTATCTTCCCACTTGACTGAAACTTTTTAATAAACTATGGTGAAGGATACAGACACAATAGGCCAAGTGAATTGAGATCAAAGACAGTGATATTGCATCAAAACAGTACACATGCCCGCAGGAGGGGTCAAGAATCACCATTCCACTCCCTTGAATCCAGTAACCCAAAAATCAATTTTTCTGCTTCCTCTCGTCACTCATTTCTGGTAGGTACCAAACAGACTAGACCTCGATACTAAAGACCTTGATGTAGAACGTTTCTAGTACGTTAATCATCATATGTATAGACGAGTATGTTAGTCCACTGAACACTAACTAAAATATAAATATGAAATTGTCCTAAACCTGTTAAAGTAAAAAAGATAAATAACGCTTTTCTCCAACAGCTTAAGTTTTTGGAGTAACTGGACGTGCGGGGGAGTGTTAAAGTATAAAAGATAAATAACACCTTTCTCCAACAGCTTAAGCTTTTGGAGAAGTTGGTAAGTTAACAAAACCAAATAAAATGATACTTAAACAACCCAATTAATAAGGTTAACACTTGCCAGGAAACTGGACAGGTTAAATACATTGCAATAAAAAGGGATTGAAGAAAGCACATAATAAACAAAATCAAGAGTACTCTTAAAGTCCATGGGAACTTTAGGAGATTCGTCAACATACATTTATGTACATTCTATCAATATCTTTCTAACAAATCTACAAAATATTATCAACAAGAGCGGTGCATAAGTGCGTACAAGAACTCTCTGATAGTTACTGCAAGAGGAATCCATTACCTTCAAAAGTAACCAAGTATCTAAAGTTGCACGGAAACTGTACCAAAACAAATCCTTTTCAGTTGTAAGTCTGTTAAGAGAGAATAATGTGTTCAAACAGAATAACCGAACACAACAACAGCAGATCCTGTAATATATGATGCACCGAAAGGGTCACTATCTGCTAGAATGCCCCACCTTCCTCAACTCCCAACAGTCGTAAGCAACAAATAGTAGTTAAATACCGCACCTGACAAAGATATACTGTTACCGGGTTGAAAAAAGAAAGTAAAAACAGAAAAAGAAAAGAAAGGGAGGGGAAGGTTCAAACCCTAACAACAAAATTACTAGATTACCCTATCTGTAAAAGTGATCCACTAATTGAAAGTAAGAAATGTTTGTAAACTTACAGATTAATTAATTAATTATGCTTGCTGGAGAAGTTCCTCAGACCGCATGAATATGTATACTTGTAAATAGCGACAGATGCTTACCGTCATGGCTGCCTCTCTGTCAATCTACGTGGTACACTTTTTCCAATTTCATATAACCCCTCGCACTAGACTCCTCCGCTGCCACATCAAAACCTCAGCACAGTCTACCAAAGGGTCTTCCTACCAGTCTGAAGCAAGCCAACTGAGTGTAAAGCTATAAGGCAGTGGACTCGCGATTAAGTGCAGCAATCAGCTTCTCCTTTGTCAACTGCTCGGATCCTTGAGACTTAACAACAAATGTGTGAAAAATAGTATCATTGCCAGCAGAGATCTTCGACTCCACCACAGTGATCTGTGCCTCCTTGAATGCATGGATGACTTTAGAAACGGGATGCGTATCCAAAGGGCAGCTCACCCGGACAATAAGTTCATCATGTACTGCTTGGATGTCGATATCTGGGGTCTGAGGCCGCTTCTTATTCTCCCCGGAATCGCCTTCAGAAGCTGCATCTCTAGATACACTCCCAAACTTCTCCCTCTCCGACTCCATGTCCTTGACCTTCTTCTGAAGCTCAGTAATGTAGGTAATGGCATCTCCAAGCAATGATGCCTTGTCCATCTTGGAGATATTGGGCACCACGGCTCTCAGTGCATAGAAACGCTGATTGAGCTTCTCACGTCTCTGGCGCTCTGCTTCGACGTGGTTGAGAGGCTCCTCTCGTCCATTTGCAGGTTTCCGGCCTCTCTTCCTTGGTCTCCGCTCGTCAGCTTGACCCATTTGTTCCTCCTTGCATGAAGCCTCAACGTCTGAGTGTTCTGACTCTGCTGGACTTGGACGTGATATTAGGGGGCCTCTCGAACTCGTTTCGGCAAAGTCAATTTGCCGCTGTTGCTGCTTCTGAGCCTGAAATTGGCTGAGTTGAGGATCCTCCCTAGCCCCATTACCGATCACCACAACACCATTGTTGAATTTTTGTGGGTTACTCAGCTGATTATGAGAACCATATACCTCAGCCCCTGCTTTTGCATTATGGATCTGGTTCCAATTCAAACCATGAAGACCCCTCCTGCTGTGCAAAAATGGCATTCGGTTGCCACCATTTGAGTACATGTCCCATGGCCTCTCCTCCACCTTCGTGACAACAAGCTTCCCATTAATCTGAGATCGCCCAGGATTGAGATCCTGTCCAAAAATCTTTGGATATTCCTCCAAGCGATCACCACCCCCAGACCCAAAACCAGCGACAGGGGGGTTGTCTTCTTTCTTCTCGCTCATCACAGACACACTCATCTGAGAGACCGGTGCCATTTGCTTCATTGGGGCAGGCGGGGAGACCGCAGAGAAGGCAGACCTTACCGCCTTCACAACTTCTAAATTCTCCTGTATGGACTTCAACGACCCCAATTCGATGACACCCCTATCTGTGGGAATGAGGACGACAGTCTGGATCCGTGCAGACCTAGCAAGATAAGACCGGACACAGTAATCACTTGGCAATCTCAGCATATCTTTAAGCCAGATGTGCTTCCCTGACACAAACGCCTTACCAGGCGCACCTTCACCCCGGGGAAGCGAGAAGTACATGGATGTAAGAAAGAACATCTCTGTATCAGTGACCCTATCCAACCCGAAAGCATAGCTTTCCTCATCGGATCCCCCAAAGAATGTATGGAGTTTCTGAAGGACCCTTTTTCTCATCTTTTGCTGGGTATCATCTTCGACCCCGAGATTTAGTACCCAATTCTCAGAATCCTCTCCTTCTCTGGGTTCTCTGCAATACCCATCTCCCCAACCAAGAACCAAATCCCCTGACTTGGACCGTGAAATCTGCCAAAAGATGGCGTAATTCCAACCCAAATTGGACGAATTTGAGCCTTCAACGAGCTCTAAGAGCTTGTTCTGAAGATTTCCATCACTACCTACGGCTGTCAATAGACCATCCGAAGAAATGTTGCTCGTTGTAAGGTAATCGAAAGCCCGCGGACCCAAAACGGCCATGACCATGGCCTTATCCTCATCGTCCCAAAATCGACCCGTTCCCATCTCCGTCTTCATCTCTCTCCCCCCACCAATGTAACAAAAAAAATACAACAGACACAAACAAAAAGAACCCTAAAAATCACAAACCCACAACCTTAAAAGAGACTCTAGAGATTTTATTCGGAAAAAAATCCCCCAAAAATTCCCAACACAACACGAAAAGCTGAAATACTAGGTTTTCATCAACAAGGAACAACCAAACAGATTCCTTTTTCAAAAGAAAAGAAAAGAAGGAACAACCAAACAAACGGACAAAAGAGAGGATAAGCAAACAATTAATCTCTCTCCCCCTCCACCAATTTAACAAAAAAAAAAAAACCCTGAAAATCACAAAGCCACAACCTTAAAAGAGAGTAGAGATTTTATCCCCTTTTTACACCGAACGAAAAAAAAAAAATTCCCCTAAAATTCTCAATCCACCGGCAAAAACAGCAATACTAGATCTTTCAACAACAAGGAATAACCAAACAAATTAACAAAACAAAGGGATAAACCAACAATAAAGAAAGAAAGACAAATCTACACGGTTCCTAGGTTTCTCTTCTTTCGGAGATTTGTCCTAAACATTCAGATCTTACAAAGTTCTCATCCAATTTACAGAAAAAGAAAAAAATCTAAGAAATTTTGAATCCGAAGAGCATACCGAGTGGAGCAACACCGAATTTGGGGGATTTTCGTGGGAATCAACGGTTGAGATTAACTGGTAAGAAAACCCTCTCCTTTTCTTTTTTTTAATCTCTTTTTGGTTTGTGAAGAGAGAGGGAGAGGAGGTGTTGAAGAGAGAATGTTTGCCCTAAGAAAGAGTAAAACCGCGGGAGAAAAAGAGAGAGGGGTGTGTCTGTAACAAAATCTAACCCTAGATCTAGAACCAGAGGGTTATAAAGTAACTCTCTGGTTAGTTTCGGGTTAGTTGGGAGTCGGCAAGGATTTTGTGGCGTACACAATTATCAGACATACCACATACGTTCAAAGTACAAACTGTCAAAAATAAAACAGTTTAACTTTGGGAACTGATAAATTCTCCCCTTTTCTTCCCCTCCACCACCGTATAGTGTATTTATGACTCCCGTTTTACACTACGAGGGGGTGATTCGGGGAAGAAAAGGAGAAAATTTATTATTACCCTTTGGCGTGAACTATGCCAAGCCGATGCTTCTCAACTCCGAGTGGTGAGAGATGATGGAGTATGGACTATCCGAACTTGAATCCGAACTTAAAAGGACAAGATCTAGCACATTACCAACATCTGTGGACACATTTCAATCCTTATCATAGGATACAAGATTTCATCGGCAAAGTAGGTTAGCTAAATCCCTAACCTACTTTGCCGCTTATGCTCATCTGCACTCTCTAATAAGAATTTCAACCGTGTACAATGTAAGTAGGACTTACTAGGATACTCCGATTTGAAATGGATCGTGACTGAGACTTCACAAGTAGGACCAATAAGGGATTTGAATGGATTGCGATTAAGACATGGTAGATCCGATCTGAATCTATTTCTAGTAGAGCTTTTCTTTTCTCCATTTTTCAACCACTTCTCTCCCTCTCCTTGCTCGTGCACTCTCAAGCAAGGTTTTAAATTTCAGTTTCGAAACGCGTTTCGGTCCTTAACGATGAAATTTCGTTCGAAATCTATCGAAATCGATTTAGTTTATATTTTATCATTTACAAAATTTCGTCGAGATTGCCAAAATTTCTGTAATTTTAGCTGAAATTTCTAGATAATATTAAATAATAATTAAAAAACAGATTTTCTAGAGATATCCCTTAAATTTTGATCGAAATTTGGTAACGTTTCGATTTCGGCCTTTCTCTCAAGTTTCTCTCCCTCTCCCACCACTGAATAAACTAATATTCATGGGGGGAAAATTCCCGCCTATTAAACATAAACTTGGTTGCAGATTTAACTAGATCGTACAATGGTAGTACCTGCCTCAGGGATAGGAGTGCGACTCAAGCTAGGAGGGGTCGAGTTGAGGCCAACGCTAGCCAAATCTGAGGTAGCATTATGTCAATCCTAACCCAACCCAAGCCGCCTCATGCCAAGTAGGGTCAACCCTAACCGAACCTGACTAATCTGATTAATTTTTTATATCAGGCCAAGACAGATTAGGATTGTGTTGAATTTCTTTATGTATATTAGGATTACTTAAAGTTAAAACAGGTTAGAGACAATGATCTTCGCCTTCGTTTTTCATGCCTCCGCCGCGTCAATATGGATAGTTTGAACAATTTTTCTCAATTTGCGAGTAATTAACTCAATAATTACTTACCATGATAATGATATATTAGGCAATCTACCCTCCTTGCCTCCTTGGACTGTTGGACAACCACATATATATGCAGTTCCTTTCTTTTTGTAATATCATTCGATGAATGGTTAGGTCTCACTATGTACATATCTGTCCCGTTCACGTGAAAAGTGTGTTACCAAAAAAATAAAAAAGTTGCCGTGCATGGTGGGCCCCCTTCATACAGGTGAGGTGTGGGGCGCATCTCAGAGGATTTTGTGGCTACATTTGGGTCATGATCCAAATATAAATTTGAACCTTAGTATATGTATATATCCAATAGACATGGTCGGATCCAGTTGTCCCCAAATTATGTTCATTAACGTTCGAAGGTCCAGTAGTACTTGATCTAGACTCTTCAATTACCATGCTTTATTGTGAAAATGATCTCACGTGGGAGGCCCCAAGTGTAGATTCATCCCCCAATACTAGAGGACTTTCTAACTGAGATATTCTTGCTATGGCAGAAAAGCAATGTCATATTTTCAACGTGGAGGAGGCTCATGTGCCTTCATAGTCTTGCACTTTAATTAAAAGATATGATCTTTCAATCAAATAATCATCTCACTTCTCCTCTTTGAATAGATGGTATAGCAATTTCCCTTGGATCTATTAGTGTAAGCAGGAGACAAGATACTGTGATATTATTAATCATTCTCTGATTCAAAGAATCATCAGATCTCAATTGAAAAAGCAAATATCTTTTCAATGAACTATACTACTTCTGGTAACTTGTCGCTCTTGTATCTCTCTTCTCTCACTTTTTTTTTTTATGTTTGTTGCGCCATGCAATCCTTTTCAACATATTTTCTTGGTTTTGTAAGTTTGATCCAAGTTTCTCTTGATTCGTGCATCTGATTTTATATCCCCTTGGTCGTTCTTTTTCTGCTTTATTTCGATTTTCTAATTCAAGATATTCTTTTCGAGTAGATAATATGCAAAATCTCACACAAAAAGGCTGTGATATTTTATCATAACTTTCCCCACCACATCTTACTCTACTTTTCTAAACCTTTTATCAGAAGAAAAATATTAAAATGACCTTGTCATTTATGCTATTTCCTAACTACCACTTTGTAGGTTTGAATGTGCCATGCGGATGTGATCGGGCCCATCGAATGTTTTACCCTCAAGCTTAGACATGTTTTACTTTTCCTAGCATTGTTTGGTTGAAATTTGCTATTCACATGATAGTCCTTGTGTTGCGTGCCTAATTGGCTGTAACAGAATTAAATAAAGAAAACAAAAAGTTGAGGGGATGGTTGATTTGAGGCAACCAGACCTCCAAGTGGTTCAAATCGAGAGAAACCATGACTCTCCTAAACAAGTCTCATTTGTTTGATGTAATTTATCTTCCTCCTCCTGCCATTAAAACACCAAACTTAAAAACAAGCATACACCAAACTTAAATAAAAGCATAAAGGTAATTTTAGACCACTAACCCACTTACAACATAACACATAGACAGCAACTAACATCCACAACCTAATACACATAACACATAACCACATAACTAACCCCACTAACACGTGCACATATCATTCCTCCCCCTTACAAATTACCTTGAGGACAAGGTCGAATTATCGAATAAAATACTTTAATCCGCCGGGGTCCCAAATCATAATGGCCGTGATCCTTCGAACTCCGCCTTTAAATTTCATTGTGATCAAAGTTGAAAGGAAATAAGATTTTTCATTAAGCCACTTAAAAAAGATGAAATGATCAAATGGTTGAATGAAATCAAGATGATCCTTGGCGGTGTCTTCAACAAAACTATCTTTGTTACGGCCAATTAGGAACATAACAAGTCGTATCGGAGCCATCGATCTTGCACCATAGCTGCGCCTTCGGAGTTTTGGGAATTCATACGTGAAGATCTGCAAGAGATTACAGCACTGGTTTTGAAAATGATGGAAGGACAACAATGATTTTTCTATTTTTTATTTTTTTATTTGTGTTGCCGTAACACCTTGTCTGTCAGCTATAAATTTTCTAAATCTAAGCTCTTTTTTACGACTGGACTTTCTCTCAGATCAGGAGAAAAAGGAAAGTAAAGAAACATGAATCTATTTTCCTTCCTTCCTACTTTATATTGTGAATATTGAAATGAATCCTTATAGGGTCGGTCCTACCAAGATAAATTAAACAAATAAGTGTTGTTAGCATTAAACTTAATTACCACCGAGGTGTCCATTCATCATCGGACTTAGTCAATGTGAGTTGACTCATGTGTTCTCTCTCCCTCGCTCACTCCACAAGGGCAAACATAGATTGTTCCTGTTTTCCGTGTAAAGCCCCTCTCGATCTTTCTCGCCACTTATGTCTTCCCTTAGGCTCTGTTCACTTGTTTTCCCGGGAAAGGAAAGGAAAAGAAAGGAAAGGAATCTGACATGGCAAAAAGGAAAGGAAAGGAAAAGAAACTGTGATTTTCTCTTGCTTTCTCGCTGTTCACTTGCCCAGAAAGCGAGGGAAAATATGCAGGAAAGTTTTTTTCTCGTTGTTCACTTGCCCAGAAAGCAAGGGAAAATATGCAGAAACCCATATTAAACATATTTTGCACACGATTTTTTTTTTGGGCATTAAATGCTAAACAACACATAACATAATAGCATTTTCTTCATGTTTTTAATATACTTTCCTCTTAATTTATGGACAAATAACGGCCGAAGAAAATGACAAGTTACGTCTGAAAATATCAAAGATAATCAAAATGCAGAATCAAAATTCAAGCGGTACCTACGAACCTTGAGATCTTGAGGAAACTAATGCACTGAAATGAGATACCAAAAATAAAGAATGGATCGAATAATAATGTGAGCATTGGGTCTCCAACATAAAGGAATGATCTTCACAGCAGCAATGAAATCGACATAGATTCATAAATCTGGACCTCCCTATCAGCTAGCATCAACAACCATAAGAAAAATAGAATACTAAAGACAATACTGACAAATCCCAACACACAGAAAAGCAAAACAGAGAGTTTCCCTACTGCCCTTGCCATTCCATGAAATTGCTAAATGCCATAGCCTTTTCACTAATTTAGCTTTTAAACATGAACCTATCGCTTTTAAACATGAACCTATCACCAAGTTTTCACAGGAATAACCAATACATGGGTCAATTTAGTATTCTATAAAGTTGAGGACAACAACTAAAGGTAGAATGTTTGTCTGTACAAATTCCAATTTGGAGAATCATATAAGCTAATTGCAAAACTATCCATGATATTTCATATAAGAAGCAAGGGAAATTTCAACAACTTTAGTTAGCCTCATTCCCATTTACATTGTAGTAAAAAACCAATACAGCAATTATTACTAGATAAGAGACTAATATCATTCATAATAGTAGAAGAAAAAAAGGAACTTGTTGCCACCAATGCATTGAAGGTTCTTTGTCAACCAGATAATAACTATGTCTCTGAAACCAATAGTTTCATCAATGATGTTTATGTCCAATATCAACCAGATAATAACTATGTCTCTGAAACCAATAGTTTCATCAATGATGTTTATGGCCAGGCCATGAAATTGCTAAATGCCATAGCCTTTTCACTATTTTAAGCAATGGAAAAGAGTGAAGATGGAAAAAAACCCAATTGTTTTTCATGTAATTGTTTTTTCACATGGATTCATGGATTCATGTGAAAAAACCCACTCAGACATGAAAAACCCACAATTACATGAAAAACCCACTCAGACATGAAAAAACAATTGGGTTTTTCACATAACAATTGGGTTTTTCACATAGCAAAACAATTGGGTTTTTTCACATAGCAAAACAATTACATGAAAAACCCACTCAGACATGAAAAAACTAGCATTCATGGAAAAACGCACATGAAACAATTAAACAATCCAAAATGAAAAAACCCACATGAAACAATGAAAACTTCAACTCTTTTCCAAACAATTACTTCTTTGAATAAACCCACATGAAACAACTACCAGCCATGAAAAAACGTCAAGAAATGGCTGAAAAATATGTAAAAACACAACTCCTGAAATGTAGATCTGAACACACATCAAATGAAAAAACTCCATGAAAATGAGTATTGATGTAGATCTGAACACACAGAAGAGAAAAAAACTCAAAACCTTATTTCGTTCATAAGAAACCCAACCCCAAACGAAAAAAACCCAAATCCGAACCCTAGGTTAGTCATTTCTTGCAGAAAATGAAAAAATGAGAGGGAATGGCGAGATTGGGCGAAAAAAAAAGCAAATGAGAGAGAGGGAAACGAGCACCAACCTTTCTAGTGTTCGCCGGAGGTGGAGCTCGCCGGAGAAGATGATGTAGCCGGCGGGTTCGTCGAGGGTTTCGCCGAGGGAGGGTTTGGAGAGGAGAGATACACGCGATGAGTAGCCCGTAATATTTTCCCGTGGGCAAGTGATTTTTGTTTTCCCACCGATTTTGCGCGATTTTGCGAGAAAGGAAAATCATGAATATGTGGGAAAGTAGATTTTCCATGTAATTGTTTTGCTTTTCCACATCCTTAATTCGACTTTCCCGAGAAAGGAAGCGAACGGCGAGAAATAAGGATTTCCGAGAAAATTTTGCTTACTTTCCTTTCTTTCCCTTTCCCGGGACAACAAGTGAACAGAGCCTTATGGTCTCTCACGTGAAATTTTTTCTTCACTTTGTTCCTCTCGTCTATACACAAATACAGGTGGTAAGCATCGACACTAGCAGTAACATTCCCAACACTTTTTATCACAAATTTTACTAATGTATGACAACTTTTCTCCAACATCATTCTCTCTTTCCCCTAGTCCAACTAGGTTACTTGGAAAGCAATTTAACCAACCTTCGAAAATAACACTAAACCAAAAATCTCCACATTGGCTTATTTCACCGTCACTTTGAAGATCTTCTATTGGTGTCACGCCTCGACCCCACTGTGTAAATATTGTCCAGTTCTGGGTCTTTCCACCCTCCCGGTTTTATTTTCCAGAAGCACTAACCGTGCCCGACCCCTGGAGATGCTGAAAATGTGTCTACAGAGAGATGGAGTCCACATATATGTAGCCCGGAATCTTTCCCTCCTCTTCTGATGTGGGATCTCACAATCCCCCTTGGGGCCCAGAGTCATCGCTGGCACAATGTACTAGGGAAGTCCCCTCTGTTACCATTATGTCACGCCCCGTCCCCACTGTGTAAATATTGTCCAATTCTGGACTTTTCCACCATCCCAGTTTTTTTTTTTTTTCCAGTAGCACTAACCGTGCCCGACCCACTCCGCGGTGCCCACTCCTCTAAAAACACATCTACTCAGGAAGAGGGTGTCCAAACATATATAGCCCATAATCTTTCCCTCCTCTTTCAATGTGGGATCTCACAATTGGTGTCTCTACTACTTTTCATCATAAAAACCATTATTGGGCTTGTAAAGCACCTGCTACACATAGCATCCCATCATCTTGGTTTTGACTCAATACAAACTACTAGCCTTTTGTTAGAATCACAAAGTGGAGTGTGATTTGCATGGCTCTACCCACAATCGAGATCAAGATTGCTGATCTTGTTGAACGTCCTGATGGGACCCACATAGCAGTGATCCCATGTGTAAGGTAGAGTAACACAAAAATCAACGGTTTAGCATTTTTTTTGGCAATCCTAAACAAGGCTTGAGCGATCAAGGGACCTGTGATCATCCGATCAGGGTGTTATGGACGGCATTTGGTCGGCTTATGTTTGCGGTAAAGATCAATGGTCTGATCATATGGACGGGCAGAAGTTATGGTCTTTTAGTAAAGAGCCTAAAAGTGACTTTTTTTATTAGCATCTTTTATTTATTTATTTACGGTAAATTACTGAAACATCCCTGTGTGCAAAAGGACACGAGCAAGAGAAATGGGAGCCGAGCTGAACCCACTCTCACAGAGCTAACAAAGAAACTCCTTTCTTTTTTTTCTTTTTTTTTTAATGGAAGTGATATAGTCGCCCCTATTTTTACTCGGGACATCCCTATCTAGTGTATTTATGAGATGACTTTATGGCTACGCTTTTACACTAGATTGAGCTGTCCTAAGTAAAAAAATAGGGGCAGATATATCATTTCCCTTATTTTAATACTTCGCATTAGTTATTGGGAAGTGATATCCCCCCTCCCGCACCTCCCTCGGGATAAAATCCACCCCTTTAACGTTATCAGTTAAGTTCTAAACGCATGAAAAACGTTTGAGGTTGAGTTTATCCTCAAGCAGTGAACCATTCTCACAGAAACCAGCTCGTCTTTCACGCTTTGTAGGTGGGCAAAAAATGACCCGAAAAGAAAAAAAATATAGGGTCACACCTGCCGCGTGGCCGATCCTGGATCACTCACACGCAGGGGCGATGGCACTTGAAAGGGAAGGGGGACAATTGCCCCCCTTAATTTTTTGGGAAAAAAAATACCTTTATTTTTTAATATTTTTTTATACTTACCCCTTTTTAAAAAATATGCCCTCCCTTTCCAATCATCCCTAATATAGAAAAAAAAAATTACTATAATTTTTGCCTCCCTTGTGCAAAATTTCTGGCATCGCCGCTGTCACTCAGGACACATGTCAGCATATAAATTCCCTCGTTTCCAACGGCAAAGGCATTCAGCAAAACCTCGTGAAGGGGCACGTGACGTGAACGTGAACGTGAACCGAACGGGAACGTGAACTTCACTTAAATGATATTTATTTATGAGATTTGCAAGGAAAACGGGAATCCGTTTTGGAAAAAAAAAAACGGGCATCAGTCAAATGAGCCACGTCCAGTAAAAGACAAAAGAAGGTTCAAATTCCCATAAAAGCAATAAATATACCTTTAAAAAGGTCTGATCAACGGTCATGTCTATCCCATTTTTATTTTCCAAACGAAATCCCGTCTTCAAAGTGTTTTCTATGAAATTCTTTATAACAATATAACGTGTTCGGCGTGTGGATAGATAAGCTCTGATGTTTCCAGCTCAGCAGCTGACGTAGAAAATTAAAACCTCAGACCAACTCGATATAGATAGATTAGCTGCGAAAAATGAGAACCTCATACTAACACGTGTGAACCCTGAGGTTATCTGTCGAAATTACGTCTTTAACCTTTTTGGACAGGTGACTAGTCTACTTTCGCCTTGAAAATTAGGGCACGGCATTTGGTTATAAGGGTCATATTCGATTCCAAGAAAGTAAGAAAATTAGAAATTTACTGATTTTCCATTGTTTCATTACACATGAAAAAAATTACTTGAACATTCCAGTTATAATATTATTTTTTTCATGCATAATGAAACATAAAAAATCAGTTAATTTTTCAAAAAAATAACTTGAATTTTTTCCCAAATGTTCTAATTTTCCATTGTTTGATTACAAATGAAAATAATAATAACTAGAACCAGTTATTTTTTCCATGTAATTACACAATGGAAAATCAGCTGGTTCAAGTTATTTTATTCACGTGTCATCAAACAATGGAAATTGGAAATCAGGAAATTTGGGGCTTAAGTTTTACTCAGAGGGACATTCAATTTATGATGATACCCCTCTAAATAAGCCAAAACCATATTATTATCCTCTAAATCCGTGTAATGGATAAAATTTTCCTAATTTTTTTTTGTCAGAAATATTTTTCCTGCAATCCATACATGCCCTAAGTTCATGTAAAACACGTGTTAGATATGTGAGGGTGGAAGGTCCACATTAATCAATCAACTTTGAAAATTAGTGTACCAATGCTTTTAGTTTAATTAGGAATTTTCTTTCTGGTAGTTACTTTAGGTATAGATTAAACATTTGCAAAGATAGTCGCTTTAGGTATGTTAAAGAGAAAAGTGTAGCTACGCGATGGAGTAGGGGTTTCATTATTCGGTTTTAACCGAATAACCAAATCGAATTGATTCGGTTGGTTCAGTTCGGTTTTTTGCTAATTCGGTTCGGTTTTTATTTTTGGTTAATTCAATTATTCGGTTTCGGTTATCTCGGGAAAAAAAATTCAATTAACCGAATAACCAAAATTAACCGAAAATAAAACATTATTTTTTCAAAAAATGGTGTATGGGCACTTCGTAGGATGATCCAAACCGTCCATTTGATTGATCACAACTTCAATAGGCTGTGCCTAAAAACCCGTTTCGATAGATTGATCATAGCCCTCAGATCAAACTGTCCACATAGATTTTTTTTGTCTCTTTCTATCACTATTCCGAATTTTTAATCTGTACGGTTCGGTTGTCGTAAAATTCGGTTCAGTTTCGCTTTCCAAAATTTGATAACCTAAATTATTTCGGTTATCAATTTCGATTATTCAGTTCGGTTATAACCGATTGAACACCCCTACGATCGAGTAGCTAACTTAGCTACTTGATCGTGTAGCTACTCTTAGCTACTCCGTTGGCTTAAAATACAGTGGGTACACACATTGTTTGGGTGATGCAAACCATTCATTTGATGGGCCCTCACATAGATAAGGTGTGCCAAAAAAATCAGCTCCATAGGATCATCCCAACCCTACAATTTGTGAAGGCAAAAATGGACGTGTATAAACCTTCACAACTTTGTCCAGTTTTTGCCTCCATAGTTTGAAGGGTTGGGATGATCCGATGGAGCTGATTTTCTTGGCCCACCCTATCTATGTGAGGGCCCATCAAATGAATGGTTTGGATCACCCAAAGAATGTCGGCCCAATATATTTTAAGCCGACGGAGGAGCTAAGTTAGCTACTCGATCGATTAGCTACACTTTCCTCATGTTAAAATGTGAGCGGCACATATAAGAATAAGATCAGATCTTGTATAAATAGTTAAATTAAATACTGGGTTAGCTGTCCACCAGAAAATGAATTTCACCATCAGGAGCGCTTATACCATGATAAAGGAAAGATTTTCTACTAATCTTAGATGTTAGCCATCAGGCTAACAGTGTTTTTATAGAGAACTTAAGGGATAAACAAGGAGATATAAATACAACAATAAAATAAGACTATCCTAATCTAATTCAGTTCCCTAATCTAATCTAACTAAATCCACTCCAATCAAATTAACGGTCAAGTGTTACAAGATTTGATCTTATTGTAATAGTGTAGAATATAGACGCCCTTAAATTAGGTATGATAATTGAAGTTGAATTTTCTTATATCTAAGAAGGTGATGATAGATGCACTCCGCCTTTTTACAATGGATGCAAGGTCGAAAGGATATGGCCTCCGATGGATTTAAATAGGCAAGTGACAAGCACCTGTATAGCCATGGTTTTAAATATGGAGATATTGACTGATATAACGATATTGGCACCCTTCCAACATGCCTAGGTATATGGAATATTCTTATCAATATATCTGGTCGGGGTCCTGCATAACCCCTGCTTGCCCATTAAAAATGTTTTTCTTGCATTCCAAAAAGGGAATAAGGAAAAGGCCTACACATCTCACGAGGAAGGGAAAATGTTCATTGGAAATCAGATAATTCACTCCCTATCTTTGTCAAGTTTATTGTGAGATTAGCTCGAGCGATTTCATACTAAAAACAAAAATATTCAAGCATTTTCTTCTCTCCTTTGATTGTCATTAAATAGATGATCAAGCATCCCTTGGTCAACAAATGAATATCTTTAACATCTGGAGAAGTTCAATGGTTGGGGAGTAGCAGGACGAAACTCTTTATTTGAATTTATTGGTCTTCACTAGATCAGTGTATGCCAACAGCCTTTGGCACATGTCTCATACATACTCTCACAAACTCTACCGCCAAATGCATCTCTGAAGCTTCTTGGTTTTAAATTTCGGTTTCAGTTTCATTCGCCACGGAAACAGATCTATTCGGTTTTTAGTTGGAAATTTGGCTGGGAATATTATAAATTAAGGGATATGTATTGAAACGTATGCAAAATGATAGACAGAATTATAGAAAATGTTAGAATAAACCAAGGAAGCAGGATTCTTCCCTGGGAGCCTTCGATTCCCGCTTTCGATTTCCGTTTCGATTCCCGCTCTGGCAACCTTTAGCAGGATTCTTCCCTGGGAACCTTCGATTCCCGCTTTCGATTCCTGTTCTGGCAACCTTGGAATAAACACAAATACACACTTGGAAACCATCACATCAACAAGACTACCATTGGCGCAACCCAAATACCAAGATCAAACAAAAACCAAGAAAGAACAAGTAACAAGAAGAACTCGTATGAAATCTCACGTTCAATCTCAAAAACTCCCCAACTCCAATCTTCCATCTCTTTTATCACATCTCTAAAATATTTCCAAAAGATTTACAAAATCTAAAAAGTAGCAAAAAATGATATTGGCATATCTATCTAAAATATTAAATTTTCTTTACCTAAAAACTAGCTACATAAATAAGAAAAGCAACTAGAGTCTATCAAATCTAGTAAATAGCTAAATTAGAAAATGATAACATTTTAGGAAATAAAATACTTAAGAGAATAGAAAATCATATTTTCAAAATCTTGAAACTTGCTAAATCTCAAAGCTTGTAATCTTGCAAGCTTTCCAAGAATGTAAGTTTCCCATATCTCAAAATCATATAAGCTTAGCAAGTTTCCATTCCGCCAAAACACCTCCTTATTCACAAAAACATTATGTATTTTCCACTTGTGAAAGTTCCACTTATAAATCTTCTTAAAATAGCCATCCTCAAAATTTATTGCTAATTTTTGGATTGCATCAGTCACCCCTGTTGAGAAGAATTCGCCATCGAATTCGATACAGTGTCCTTCGACGAATCACCCTTCCTTCCTCGTTTCAACCATACAAGATTGTAGGGCTTTCAATGGTTTGATATGTCGATTTGCAACTTGGACGCGAGAGACTCTGATAGGATGCTCTCACAGCTTCCACTATCGACAGCAAACGAGCAAATTTTCCTGGATACCGCACATGTAGAATGGAAAATATTGTTTCTAAAATAGTTGACAAAATTGTCTTGAAGCGAAATCATTTCTTTTCGAATGACCGAGGCTTCCCCAACAACTCCTTGTAGTTATACTATTTCATCCTTGTCCTCGTCATAAATGGGTCGTAGTTCCACTATTTCATCTTCATCCCCGTACTCATCATAGACAGGTTCATCTTGACCTTCTATGTCTATATCAACAAGCAATTGCTTGCCTTCTCGATTTTGTAGAGTTTGATAAAGAAACTGAGGACATCTAACAGGGAGGAAGACTTTCTTCACTTTTTTCTTCATCTTTTCCCAAGTATTGATTTTGGATTTTCCATGACGGGATCGTCTCACTTCCAATTGTGTCCACCATGCCGAGGCTCGTCCCCTCAGCTTCAAAGCCAAAAGTTGGACTTGCTTGTGGTTTGGAACCCCTTTGAACTCGAATATTCTTTCCACCGTGTGTAACCAATCCAATAACTCTTCCACAGACAATCCACCATGGAACTCGGGCATCTCTATTTTCATTCCGTATACCCAACTGCAGTTGTCTCTTTCACACGGGTTCACTGAAGCCTCCATTTGCACCCTGTCATGGAAAGGGTTTAGGCGGGTTTCATCTTCCTCTTCAGTTTCTTCATCTTGGCCAGAAGTTTACAAGTGAAGAATCCGGGCCGTCAAGTCTTTTACTTGTCTTCGAAGCATGGCTAGTTTGTCTCGTGTGTCAATCTCCGCCATCGGAACGATATGAGCGCCTCTTCTTTCGGTGGCCTGATCAATCTGTCGCCAACCACAGGAAACGAAGTTGCTCTGATACTAATCTGGCCCTTCCCAAATATCAAGATCAAATAAGAACCAAGAAAGAACAAGTAACAAGAAGAACTCGTACAAAATCTCACGTTCAATATCAAAAACTCCCCCAACTCCAATTTTCCATCTCTTTTATTACATCTCTAAAAGATTTTCAAGATTTCCAAAATCTAAAAAGTAGCTAAAAATGATATTGACATATCTATGTAAAATATTAAAGTTTCTTTAGCTAAAAACTAGCTACAAATAAGAAAAGCAACTAGAGCCTGTCAAATCTAGTAAATAGCTAAATTAGAAAATGATAACCTTTTAGGAAACAAAATGCTTAAGGGAATAGAAAATCATATTTTCAAAATCTTGAAACTTGCTAAATCTCAAAGCTTGTAATCTTACAAGCTTTCCAAGAATGTAAGTTTCCCATATCTCAAAATCATGTAAGCTTATATGGTTTCCATTCCGCCAAAACACCTCCTTATTCACAAAAACTTTCTGTATTTTTCACTTGTGAAACTTCCACTTATGAATCTTCCTAAAATAGTCATCCTCAAAATTTATTGCTAATTTTTGGATTGCATCAACCATCCATAATGATTTTAAAAAAATCAAACACCCAGTGACATGCACTGTTGCACATGCATGTTAATTTAGCACGTAGCAAATTTCATATGTAGTTCATATAAATATGAGATTTGCTAGCGTCCATCGCAAAAGGCATTTCGCGGATGGTCTGTTGCATCTGAGAGTAGCCATATAGGCTCACTTTTCATCTGATTTTGTCTTCATTCACGAGGTGGCGGCTGTCAGATGCAACAGACCATCCGCGAAATGCCTTCTGCAATGGACACTAACAAATCCCCATAAATATTTATACATAATAGATGCACCACATTCGGCAGGTAATTTGCATAAATATAATTGTGTAATAATATTGATATAGCATACTGGTATCACACTTGCGTTTTTGGTTTGTGTATTTTGGTCGTTTGAATTTCGGTTTCTGCGGGGTTGAAAATAGAAACATTTTGGTTGTTTCATGTTGGTTTTGGTGGAAATTTAAAACCATAACACGAGAGCTGTTACCTCACCGTCACAAACACTGATAACAGTTTTGAGAAGAGGTTTGAGATGGACATGGCAATTGTAAGATCTTTTTTTATAATATTCTTATTTTAAGAGTAAAAAAAATGTTCAGAAGACACTTTCTTTTATGTGAAGGTTCTCAATAGGTTATTCAAAAGATAAGATTGGGCCATTCAAAAGATAAGATTTTGAACCTGTTTGGATGCATGGATTTTATAATCGAGGATTGTAAAATCCAATATTTTAAATCTAGATTTTAGCTTATGAAATCAAAGTTTTAGCTCATAGAATCAAGATTAGAATTTACAAACTTAGATTATAAAATCCATGTATCCAAACGGGCTGTGTGTAAGGGCGTTTTTATGTGAAAGGAGGCATTCATGACTTTATATTTTAAAAGAAGGCTTACATTCTATATCCTAGGATCTCTAGAATTGTGTTCGCTATTGAAATTGGAGTGCAGCCCGACCCGATTGAGACATGTAGAGACATTTACGTGGTCCCTACATGGCCACCACACAATCTGCTAAAGCCAAGTCTCGACTCATTGCTCAGCTAAGCAGTGGGTTCCACCGTCATTTCAGTGGACCCAAGAGCATTTGGATGGGCTTGTAGTTTCTGTTCAGAAGTCTACAAAAATCGGTGGTCAGCTTTTCTTGACGGAAACCTAAAGTGAGGACTAATAGATCAAGGGATTAGGATCATCCGACCGAGGTAAGGCAAACAACAATAGGTCAGACTTGTGTCTTCCGATCAGATCATAGACTTGATCCGATCACATTGATTATTTGGAAAGAAAATATCAACCAATTCCTAAGCATTTTTCTTTAAGAAACATTACATTGTTTTTTTCCCCTAGTAATTAAGCTGGGATTGAACCTCCATCCTCAAGGTTGAAGGACATAGCCTTGACCAATTGAGCTCAAGGCCCTACACCGGGGAATAATATAGTTTTGTTAACAACAATTAAATTAGTTAAGTCAATTGAACAAATCAAACAACTTCGAACTGAAATAAAATGGCCCTGTTTGTTTTGGATTTTGAGATCTAAAACGGATTATTGTACTCAAAATTAAACTTAAAAGAAGTACAATGTATATAAGGGCGAACTTGCTTGCTCTGATTGCGGATTATGGTAAGAAAAGTATGATGTGGGACCTCTTAGGATGCATTTGGATTGGCGCAAGCAGGAATTGAAATCGAAATCCTATTTGAATATTCCGATCCTACACAAAAAAAATAAAATTAAAAAATTCAATTAAAAAAAGTCCTAATAAAATTTTAATTCCAAGCTGGGCAGAATGATTACTTTCATGTTTCTCATGGGTTTTCGCAAAAGAAATCTTCTATTTTGCTTTACTTACAAAACATGCAGTCTTCTAGTTTGAGAATTTACAAATAGAATCATCACATTTGAGTGAATGTTGCAAATCCAGCCATGCCATTGATCTGTCACAAAAAATAACATGGTAGATTTTTTTGACTCGTAAAGAAATTAAAATATCCTTGGAAAAATGATATCGTGACCGAGAGTTAGACAGATGGGAGAGCCCAATATTGAGAATGTGCCATGTGTGCAAAAAATTCTACTTTTTGTTGATTTTCCTAATCCTAAGGGCTAGCTTATGTGACTTGTGATGTTGTAGTGAGAACTAGGAAACAAAAATAAGCTTGCAGAAGATTTTTTTTCTTCCCAACAGTTCAAGCAACCAAACACTATAGTCCGGTCAACCAAACATGGGATTTTTATTTTACCAGGATACTTCCAAAGAGTTTTTTTCCCACCAATATCCCGGGGAGTTTTTAGCTCCACAAAAATCCCAAGAACCAAAAAAATTCCGGCAACCAAACGGGAATCAATATCTAACGTAACCAAAACAACATAGGCACCCACCCTAGTTCTGAGATAAGTTATTTGCGCTTGAGCTCAAACCATTTCCTAAATTACTGTTTTTGGCAAATATATCAAGGTACTCTTTTGGGATAAGAAAGGTAAAAACCCTTGGGTCCGTTCCAATCACAGTAAATGCTTTTCTTAGAAATAATTTACGCCCATTGGAACGAACCCTAATAAGCATCAGAGCAGAATGATATTCCAATTCCAGCGCTAACCGTGGGAATCCAATATACACGGTGAGAAGTATGTCTTCGTGCTCGTGAGATATTCCTGTGTGAAACCCTAACAGAGACAGAAGCTCCTCTCTCTCTCTCTCTCTTTCTCTCGCTCTCTCTCTCTCAAGATGGTTCGTAGTCTCAAGAACCCGAAGAAGCTCAAGAGGAAAGACAAGGTAGATTAGCTTATCATTTTTGTTCACTTGCAAGTACTTTCAATTTTTATTTCTTTTGTTTGTTTGAGCACTTAGGGTTTTGGATTGTCTCTGCAGGGCCCCAAAAAGGAAGAAGGAACTTCCATGCCCTCCAACCCTGCCAAGGTAGAAAACAAAACAAATCATTCTCCACAATCACACTTTTAAAATTTTGTTTTTTTGTTTTTTGCCCTTTACGATTTTTTCATTCCAATACCTTGCATATTTTTGTATAGGTTTGGCAACCAGGTGTAGACAAATTAGAAGAGGGAGAAGAGCTTCAGTGCGACCCATCTGTGTACAATTCTCTTCACGCCTTCCATATTGGTTGGCCCTGTTTAAGGTATAAGTAATTTCTTATTTTTCATCTTTTTTTATTTCTCTTCTGATATACACCTTGATTTTGCAGTTTTGACTCAGTTCGTGATTCGTTGGGATTGGTTCGGACGGAGTTTCCTCATACTGTGTACTGTGTCGCCGGGACTCAGGTGAGCTGCACTGTTTCTTATTTTGGAATTTTCATTTTTTAATTGATCTATGGGAACTAGCTTTACTGCATTTTATTTATTTACTTTTTGAGTTTTTTACCTGAGTTTTTCAATTACCCAATTGATATCTTGGAGTGCTCAATCAGGTTTTCAAATACTTGATTATTTTTATCCGGGCTACTCAATGAGGCAATTTGATTGCTTAATTATTATTTAGAGTAATCCAATCTGGTTTTCTGAGTTACCCAGATAAGTAGACTACTTTTAAGAACAATCTGCTTTTCTGAGTTATGCAAATATGTTTAGTGATTAAATCACATTTCACAGCCAGTTTATTGAATACTCACTTGATTTTGGCCAATAGATATTCTTTTTGGTTGTTGGGAACTATTTTGTGGGGGTAGCTTGCCTAATTGGAAGGGATGCAGAAACAACCTAGATGTCATTGTTACTGATCCATTACGGCCTTCTGAGACAATGGTTAGTTGCTTTGAAGGATACTCACAAATATAAAAGAGGTGGCATCTCTGGCCCAAGTTTCAATAACTCCGCTATGTGGAAGAACCGAAGAACTCAACTAATTTTGAAAAAGCTAAGCTGGATGTATTTTATAATTTTATTATGTTAGAGAATCAGAGGGGGGTTGGAACTTTGAAGTAGTCTGGAATCTGGTTTGCTCCGTAATTGTTTCCAGGGGGAGTTAGAGAAGCAAGAGAAATATTGAGTCAAAATATGAGCTTGAAATTTGATCTCCACTGAAAAAAGTTAAGGACAATTAGAAACTTCGTAACGTTTAATTCTTTCCCAACATGTGAGACAAGTACTTCCTACTTGGATACTTTGGTTAGGCGTCTACATGTGTAGTCACATTTTGGTACTTGTTCATTTCTTTTTGTCGGCATAAATGTCATTCAGATTTATATTTTCTGCCATGATTCTTAAAATTTAGAGATTAATTGATTTTTGGTGTAGTTTTGTCTAATTATGTGGGTAAGTTTGTTTCAGCCACTTGTACGTACTCTCTTCCACACACTCAGCTTCCTCATACCTTGTTTGTTGGGTTTTTTTGGTCATCGCGTTATACATATCTGATTCACTAATATATTGGTTGCATATAAGAAGGCAAATTCAAGTAGTGGATTCCAATCTGTTGTGTACTTGAAGGAGAATGGAGGCGTATCCATACTTCGGAGGTTACAAAAACCAAACTTTAAGATATTTTTTGTCAGACGATTCCTATGGTTTGGATGTAAACAAGATTCTATGATGAGAAAATGAAAAAAAGAAAAAGGAAAAAAACGGACATGTGAAACCTTTTTGAAAAACCAGCATAAAATACTTTCACCTGTGATATGTATTGCTCGTAAAAAAGTGAAATGATTCAGGGAGATGAAATAGAAGCTTGCAAACTGAAAAGAAAATAGGGACCGTTCCCAATTTTTTTTAAAGGGTAATGAAATTATTATTAAGAGCCAAGAAGGACCTAGTTGTCCAAAGTACAAGTAGCAAACAAGAAGCAACAAAAATACCACTACAAGCAAGTAAATATTGGAATGGTGAGCGTTCCTAAGGAGGAGGTCAAATTTTTTTCTGGCGGAGCCTGAATACCCCTAAATGGAATAGCAGGTCACAGTCTCCTTTGGCGGACCTCCACACATGTTGAAAGCCATAAATGTACTCTTGAATTTCTTCATTTGTGTCCATAAATCTTTCTTGTGGACAGATCAAGACCAAAGGTGTGGGATTTTTTGTGAGATCTTTCTTTTGTCAGTTAGATGAGCATTTTGGTTCCCATGCCTCTGCCAAGAGATGGTGTGGAAGATTTAGCTCCCCCTCATGTGATGGCCTTGTCTTGGATGATCTGCCTTTACAAGATACAATGGATCTCTAGATTGGCGTGCGCTATTGGACATGTTCTTTTCTCTACTATGATGAGTTGGGCATTAGGGTTGAAAGAGTTTAGGGGAGTGACAAAGACTTACTCTTCACTCCTCTTGAGATGTGACCCATGCTAACTCGCTCTAGAGGGACCACCTGTCCCATGAATGGTTCGCTCCCCTGGGCTTTCTTAAGCTAAAAACTCGGTTAAATGGGCATTTTCAAGGTACGTCAGTGTGATAGATTTAATACATCTGAAGTGTTCATACCCGAAAGACATCATGCTTGTCAACCACACTGCTCTCAATAATATGATTGCTGAGGATGACTCTCTTAATATGATTTGTTGGGTGATGGAGGGAGAACTTTCCCGTGAAGGATTTCCATTGCGAAGGAGGAGATTTTGGATCATATTGAGGGTCAGACGCCTTGTTTTCAGCACACCTATTGGCCGACAAACGAGGATGCTGATAGTTTTGCCTGTGTCGAGGTGATCGGAGAGGATCATGTAGTTCATGATCTTTTCCCCTTTGGAGACCCTTCCTGATATTCTCTTTGCTCCTTTCTTTTTCTTTCTTGACCAGATCGGTCATTTTCTCTTTGCTTTTCGTCCAATAAAAAGCTGTTGGTAACTATACAAAAAAGAAGAAAATGTTCTTTTACCATAATCTCTAGTGCGGCCACTATACTATTTTAACAATCCTTTTTTAGTGGTACTGTCTTAACAATCATTAATTAAGCCAAGCAGAATAAGCAACCACATAAGATTCCGACGATAAAAGACACCTATAACCTTAGTTATTGATTGTAATTCGTTTGCCGTTTCACTTTGGTTAGTTGAACGGAACGTTTCGACGTTTCGTTATGGAAGAGACGCTGCGATTGAAGAAATTTTTTTTAATGGTTTAAAATCTTTAAAAAAATCAAAAAATAAAAAATTGCTAAAAATTGGGACAACAAGGTCATCCAATGCAGCCAAAACCATCATCACATCAAGGTTGTAAATACTAAAGATCCAACATTTACTTAAAGGAAAATCAATGTTAGCTGAAATAGCCTTTATTGATCAGTGCCCGATCAGATAAAAAAATTTTAGAGACTAAATTATGAGATTTTTTTACCAGACTTTTTGGGATTTAATAATGTTTAGACACGATAGAATTCATGAACTTTTAAAATTGAAAAAATACCTCATTGTTTGGACGTTAAGATTTTGACCGGTCCAAAATGACCGAAAAAGGTCGAATTTTGTATTAGAACTGGAAAGTTGACTTTTCATCCTTATAGAATTGGGTCATGAAACTATTTTTAATAAATCCGAATGGGAATATTCCCCTATTTCATGTAAATATTAAGTAAATGTAACCGTTTCAGCTGAAACATGGTGTTTCGTCCTGTTTCGGTGCGAAACAAAATTGTGGGTGTTCTGTTCCAGTATTCCGGACGGAATGAAACATTTCATCCTAAACGAAATGAAGTTGACAACTAAGACTAACTATATAAGAACTTGGGGAGAATGTGTGGGGGGTACATGGTTTATGTGTCTGCCTCAGTAACAGTGGGCAGTGGCTGATAACTGGCTGTACGGTGTGATTTGGGGTGTGTTGAAACTGAGCTGCATTCATGAATTGTTCATCCCTGCTTGGAAAATTACTAAAATATAAAAAATGGAAAGATATATTTTTCAGATGAAAATGACATAAAAATCATGCAGTAAGTCCAACTATTCGCAGTCAATTTTTTTTGAATGGCACTATTTGCAGTCAATTGTGATGAAATATGAAGTAGGCAGTAGATTTAGATCATAGTATGATAGTATACAATACAAGATAAAGTACCATCCTGCAGTACAAAATATGGAATATGATCAGAAATCTAAATCATAGAGAGCAAAATTCTTACCTCAAAGTTGCACAGGATTATTAGAAGCTGTGTAGTCTCCCACTCGTTTGCATCTGTGAATATTTTGACAGAAACATTCACTTTTTGATTGCAACTGACATGTTTTGGAAGAAACATTTCACTATAGATAATGGAGATGAATGCATATAATGAAGTTTTTTGATAGATGGAAATTTTCACTTGAAGGAGTTCTTAAAATGAGCTGAACCGAGGTAGTTGTTTAAGGGATTAAGCAAATCAGGTCCATTCTGTGTAATATAAGGAGTTTTGAGATTAGTGGATGTATTGGAAAAGTGCTTGATCTGCTGCACTTGAGATTTTCTTTTATCATGTCCGTGGGAAAGAAAGTGAGATTTCTGAGTCCGTCTGAAGAGGGAGTGCTGTTTTGACCGTGATGTCTCTTGGGATATCTATCCCCATCATGTAATGATTTTCACAGCTTTTCTCTCTCTCTCTCTCTCTCTCTTTTGAAATGGCTTTTTTCTTTTTCTCTTTATGAGGTCTCTCTTAATATATTGTATTTCTTGCCTTTATCTGTTTTACTTTGAAAATTTTATCAAGTCTGATGCTCAGTGCTTTAACTTGTTGATGCATCAACATACTTCTGATAATTGTTAACTGTTGGTACAGAATTATGTATTCCTGTATTCCTTAGGTTTGGGATGATCCCTCATTACATACATACTATTTCTCTTCAGTGAGATTTGTCTGACTGGGAAAATTATCAGAACCTTCACTGATTATGTATGGAGGGCTGCCTCTATGATTTCAGTTTTGACTGGGTGGGCTGTTCTCTCTTTTCTATCTCCAGTCAGATATACCTCACTATATCGCTCCTCTTCTTTTATTTAGTTCTCTTTTCCCCAAACAGGAAGTCATACAGAATTATTAGTAGCCAACTATTTATTACATTGGCACTTCCCATTGAGATTGAAAGTCTTGTTTTACAGGCTGAGAAAGCTTCCTGGAACTCGATTGCAATTTTTAAGTTGTCTAAAATATCTGGAAAAAGGCGTGATTTAGTGCCACCATCTGCTGATAATGGCACTGACATGGATAGTGATAGCAGTAGCGATGAAGAAGATGATGGTGGTGGGAATGGCAAATCTGAGCCCCCTATTTTGCAGGCAAGATTCTGTTTAATATCATATTCCAGGAAGTCTGCAATTAAATGTACTACATAGGTTCACATTTTGATTCTAGTAATTGTTTACATTTTTCTTTACACAATGTTTTTCCACTAGGCTTTCTTCCTATGCCTTTCACATTACTTTGTAACAGTTACGGAAGGTGGCACATGAAGGATGCGTAAATCGCATACGCTCAATGACCCAGATGCCTCATATATGTGCAACATAGGCTGATACTGGTCATGTGCAGGTTGGGCTTTTTTTAAATCATCTAGAAATTCCTGTATTTATTTGCCTCATAGAATTAACATATATTTGATGCCTTTTTCGGAATAAATAATATTTAATCGAACAACAACTCAAAATATAATGTTTTTTTTATTTGTATTTCATAAAAAATATTATGCGTGTCTTTCATAGGAACTCCCATGACCTTTTTTTTTTTGCTTGTATCCGCCGCTCTGCTAACCAAGTGGCCGTCCGTCTAGCTAGACAGGGAGTCTCTTTGACTCTCTTCCTCAATTTCTCTTTTTATTTTTGTATCTTCTCCTCTCGAGGATGTATCTTTCTTTGTAAGTTGACCACCTCGGTCTTTCTATTAATAAATTGGCTATCATTTTCCAAAAAAAAAAATGCAACATGGATTATACACATTGAGTTTTTTGTGCAGGTTTGGGACTTCACCTCTCATCTAAATGTCTTAGCAGAATCTGAAACAGAGGTGAGTATGGGGGCTACTACAATATTTTCCCAGGATCCATTAGTGAAATTTAATGGGCACAAAGATGAGGGCTATGCGATAGACTGGAGTCCTGTTGCCACTGGAAGGCTTGTCTCTGGTATGTTTTTTTATAAGATACGTTTATCTAGCCGCATTTCTTTCTTGAAGATTTTAGATGTTTTAATTGTAATGTAAGGAAACCATTCAAAAATAAAATAAAATTGTTAATGTAAGGAAAACATTTGTAAGGCATTGTGGGAACTTGTTTTGTTTTCGAAGGTGATTGCAAGAATTGTATTCACCTGTGGGAACCTTCATCTGCTGGAACATGGAATATAGATAGCAAGCCATTTGTTGGACATTCTGCTAGTGTTGAAGATCTACAAGTCCGTATTCTGCCCAGAAACTTGATTCCTAAATATTTATTGTGGTTAAAGTTATTTATGGAACTTTTATTCTAGTAGATACAATTAGTGATTATACTTTCTACTTTTGCCCATGTAGTGGAGTCCTACAGAAGCCGATGTCTTTGCCTCTTGTTCAGTGGATGGAAAAATTGCAATATGGGATACCCGTATAGGGAAATCGCCAGTACTTTCTGTAAAAGCACACAATGCAGATGTCAATGTTATCTCATGGAACCGGTAAGTAAAACTATTTATATTTGTACTGGCATGCCTTCTTTTGTTTCATTTGATTTTTCTTTATTTTGTACTTTCATGATTTTGAAGGCTGGCTAGCTGTATGATAGCTTCTGGAAGTGATGATGGTACCTTTTCTATTCGTGATCTTAGATTGATAAAGGTATGAATGTGGTGCTCCCTTTTGCGTTTTTTGCAATAAGCAACAATATAACATGCTGGATACATTTCTAAGGTTACTTTCTACAGTTGGAAATGTTTTACGAATTCCAATTTTTATAATTAGGATTATGCATGGATGTGATAAAATACTTGTACATTTACGTCACAGCACTGTTGTTGAATGTAGTGTTTTATATGCATATACATTCTTGCAAGGAATGTGTTGGACAAATTCTTTTTCTTTGGTTGACAGGACAGTTATGTGAATCAGAATTTGATACTTTCTTGATGTAAATGTAATCTCCTATACATCAAAGAAAAAGAAGAAGAAGAAATAAGAGGCTGATTTGTGTGAGCTGTCCCAAGGAGGGACTTATTATTTTGAAATGAAAGAGGTATTTTAATCTCCTAAAGTGAAACAGGCTTAAATGTACTCTCCTATACTTTCAAAAGAGGGTTATTATTTTAAAATGAAAGAGTTATGAGCCATCAACCTAGTGATGTTTGTATTTGAAGCCTTAAGTCGAGTATGTATTCTTCCCAAGGAGGGACTAATGCAAATATCTGAGTTAAAAAAAATCAGCGTAAAGATCGTGGCAATAAGACAGGGTGATTTGTGTATGCATTCCCAGAATCTAGCCTAACATCAGATTATTACCGCTGCCTCATGTTGGAACATATGAGTTGAGAATTGTCATGGAGGATTACCATCAATTCAATACATAGGGTTTAGATTTGGTGCTAAATGGGTGACATTTATATGAGTAGAAGAATACTGGTTTGTTAATTACAGTTTGTTAGTTGGGATTTGCTAGCGTTCATCGCAAAAGGCATTTCGCAGATGCTGTGTTGCATGTCAAAGCAGCCACCTTATGAATGATGACAAAATCTTCTGAAAATTGAGCCTCTGTGGCTGTTCTGACATGCGACAGAGCATCTGCGAAATGCCTTCTGCGATGGACGATAGCAAATCCCTTATTAATTACTGTAAATAGTGGTAGATTTGGCATGTACTTTTAAAAAACTTATTGGGAATATTTTGGAAATCTAATTTATTCGGATGAAAATTCAGATGAGAGGGGCATTAAACATAGGGTTTAATATATGAGGTAGGAGAGAAATGAGACTTATATAATATTGTTTTGCTTTTCTGTTGAGACTTTTTAGGATTTACACTGTTTCTCTTTTCAATGATCTTTTTCTTGGATCCACTGTTTAGTTGTATCTTTTTGTGCTTTTTTTAGTATGCATTATTCCAGATGAGAAGCCTGAGACCAAAAAGTGCTTCATACTATCCTAAAAACTTTTCGATCACGTCGGTTTGACTAATCATTGATGATATTTGATCTATGGCATTTTCATTTTTGTGATACTTTTTGTTTCTTATTTCATACGCCAGTCATGTTCTACAATTTCATGTTTAGGATTCGTTGAATATGGTTAAGATAATGCATGCTTGCGTTTTTTTCCTCATGCAGGAAGAACCTCGTGTGGCTCATTTTGAATACCATAAGCATCCTATCACATCAATTGAATGGAGTCCACATGAGCCATCCACTTTGGCAGTTTCATCATCTGACAATCAACTAACGTAGGACTTCTTTGAGAAACATGTCCAATTGAATGATAACTGTGCATTATTGTTTTTTTTTTTAAAAGTTTGTTTTGGTTGCGTTATCAGTGTCTGGGACCTTTCGTTGGAAAGAGATGAGGAAGAAGAGGCTGAATTCAAAGCTAAGATGAAAGAGCAAGTGAATGCCCCAGATGATTTACCCCCTCAGCTTCTCTTTGTTCATCAGGTGTTTAATCTTTTTCTTTTTTGAGTAATTGTCATGAGATTCATCTTCTTCGCTTTCTTATGTTAGAATAGCTTTTAAATTGTTCTTTGATTACTGAATAACAGGGTCAGAAAGACTTGAAGGAATTACACTGGCATGCTCAGATTCCAGGAATGCTGATATCGACTGCTGCAGATGGTTTCAATGTTCTAATGCCTTCAAATCTGGAAACAACCCTTCCCTCAACTGTTTAAATTATCGGTTTCAAGCTCCCCCGCATCATACGGTAACGAAGTCGATATTTATCATTTTTTTGCTGCAATTAATTGTGAAATTGTAGGGTTTGAGTACTGCATCAGGGGGGGACCTCTGCCATTGATCGTCACCGATTTTGCCAGTTTTAGCATTTGGGTAGAGGGCTTTTCTGCTTATGAATTCTGTAAAGCAGTTTTGGATTGATGGAGGGTATCCTACATTTTAGGATTAATGGAGGATATCTTTTTTTTTTTCCTGTGAACATAAGCGAGTAGATAGATTAGCAAGGTTTTTTTCTACATTTTCAGATCTGCAACACTGGCTTTGCTTGAATTACTTGTAAGCATGTTCCTTGGATAAGATGTTCCTGGAATTGGCTACCCTGCTTGGATAATTTTATCTCGAATAAACCCCTAGGTTTGTCTACCCTGTTTGTATGGTATAATCCCTATACATTCGGGCTGTTCTTGATGTGAACGGAGGATAGCAAGCCTATCCAAAGGATAAAGTTAAACCCGAGCTTGCTACCCCCATGATGAAGAGCCAGTAAGATTTTTCTAGCTTTTCCTACAAAGAAAGATTTGGGATCCAGAATGAGTGGATGTTTGTAAGTTATTGCAGAAAAAAGGAAAGAAATGACAAGAAATCAATAAAGCAAAATTTATAATTTAAAGCATCGATTGTTAAATATATATTAACATGTTGGGGGGATATGCATTTTCCCAATTGTTTTAGATCCCATTTGAGGATTAAATTGAGGAAGTGATATATCCGCTCCTTTTGATTACTTGGGACACCCAGCAGCTGTGTATCAATGACTACAGATGGGCTGATGTACTTCATGTCAGAAGGATTTAAAGGGGCTGATTGCCACGTACACTGCCCCGGGTGTCCCAAGTAATCAAAAGGGGCAGATATATCACTTCCCTTAAATTGAATATTTGCAATATATAGTTGTGGATGATATATTCGCCCCCTTTTCTTCCCCGGGCTAACCTTTTGTAGTGTAAAAACGTGCACTAACAAATACTGTGGGGGTCGGGTGTCGGGGGAAGAAAATATTAGTTTATCAAGTCGTGGGAGAGGGGCAAGGAGCTCGTGTGAGAGAGAGAGAGAGACTCTTCTTAAAACAGAGTATTTCGTCTCTTTATTTTTCATCCATTTTGAATCGTCTTCTCACTCAGGGCATCTCAATTCTCTTCCTTTCCCACTCTCCCCACCCTTCTCTCAGCACTGGGCAAGTTAATATTCCATGGAAAATCATTTCATATTTGCCGAACATGGCCTACAAAGAAAGGGAATGCTGCACTCCTTCCTCCTTGGCCCTACTTTGAGAGGGCATTTACAACAATGTTCTGGGGCTCAAATGAATGGATGATCTAAACCATGCATTTGTTGGGTCTTGTTGCACCCCCAAAAAATTATCCGAAGCCCTTCAATTTGCTGAGCTTTTACTACCCCTTTTTGGGCTGCATTGTAGTGAAAATATCACAAATCAAGGGGTTTACAATCATCCTATGCCCCATTTTGTGCCATGGCTTATCTGCCGTACGCCAAAAAATTGAATGGTTTAGATCATCCATTCATGTGGGCCCAAGGTCATTACATACGGCAAGTTCAAGAGCGGATTCCGGTCGTTGATCTAGTGGGTACTGACCCTACTTGTCTAATGCTTCTCTCGAAGAAAGGCTTTTCTTTAGAACCGGTAAGTGTATATATTTGCCTCCTTTTCTTCCTCCAGTAACCCCCCCTAAGTTTATTCATTAGTCCTCTTTTTAACTACAAGAGGGTTGCCTGGGGAAGGAAAGGGGACGAATATATCATTTATCATTAAAACCTTTTCAATCAACGCATTTACGTACCATCCAAATCGTTATCACGTGCTCAACTCCCCACGTAGGCATCACATCACGTGCTCTCTTAATAAAAAGTAAGGGTATTATAGGTATTATAGGTTTGGGAATATGAAAGGAGACAAGGAGTTCCCCCATGCCATGAAGAGACCACGGACTCCCCATCGAGCACTTACACGTGTCGGGACTAGAATTAGCCACGTGTGCATGGTATCTGATCTCTTTCTCTCGCAAGAGTGCCAGCGGCAGTTGAGTTTTGTACAAGGATACAAACTTCTCCCATTTCTCTCGGGAAACTGAAAAAACAGAATTTTCTTTATTCACGTTTGTGTCCTCTTTTTATCTCAGTTTTCCTCTTATTTTTTTTTTGTTTTTTTGTCAGCCACATCCACATCTCATTGGATTTGGATCCCTTTTCTTCCTGCTTTGTGTCTGATTTTTTATGGAGGCTCTGCAGATTGTTGCCTGCTGTTCTTCAAAACCCCCATTAAATTTAGGGGTGGGGGAGTTAAATTTGGAGGTAGGATTTGTGGGTTTGCCTTGTTTGAAAAGAAGGAATGGTGGGTTTTTGTCTCTGAGTGTGAGGAGGTGTGTGAAGGGAAGGAATGAAGGTGGTGGGTTTCGTAATTTTCAAGATGGGTTTGTTTCATTTGAACAGAAGGGTTTGGAGAAAGAGGATGAGGTTTCTGCCATTGGATTTCAAAAGGTTGCTCCAACTACAACTGGTATGTGTTAGTCTCATTGTTTTATTTTTTTTGTTTTGTTATGTTTTTTTTTCATTGCCCTGTTTATTCAGAAATAGAAATTTAGCAAGTTTGAACTGTAATAGTATTTTTTTATGAGGAATAATTAATGGTCGGCCGGGGTAAGATGCACGTAAATTTAGCTAGGAATCCACCAAAAGTGATAAACTTATGAGAGAATTGAACAATCACACAAACAATCCAATAGATCTTCACAAACAATGTTAGATCAATTCCAGCCTTAAATCAATCTAAATAAAGCCTAATTTCTACTTTACAACAACCCAAAATGAAAATACAAAAGTATCCTACATGGTGCTGTCCTAAAAATTACTAGGGATTGACATTTTCATTGCACAAGGCCATCAAAACCTACTTAAACTTTGGCCATAAATCTCCATAAGTCATAACGATCCAGCTTGCCAATTTCTGTGAGGAACAAAGCCCTATAGGGCACATTATTCATGTTTGCATGACTTGTGGGTCACGCTCATATTGATAAGTGAATTCGATCAAGTCTTGTGAGTTTTGTCAAGCTTAAATTAGAGTTTGAGCCTTGCTCGAGAAACGAGTTGGAGTTTTCCAGAGGGCCCCATCAGTATTTAAGGTTTCTGTTTTTTAAGCTGGCATTAGGGCTAGGAAATCAAAAAATTCAAAACAGAGAATTATTACCTCGAACGGCTTTTTAGGAGGGGATTCCTCAAATATATTATTTGGAATGTGTTAACTGTGTGCACAATCTATTCCCCCAGATTTTCGTTGTACTTTCCAAGCTACCTATAATGGAAGGAGGCTTAGAAGAAGCATTTGCTTCCAGTTTGGAAAGTAAGAGATTGGCTTGGATTTGGATTCAATAAAGGTATTGATATAGAATTTAGGTCCAAACATGAAGAAAACTAGCCGAAGGATTTGCCATTCAAAAAGGGAAAAAAAGAGCAGAATGACTCAAATTCGGTGACGAGAAGTTCAAGACGAGATGATTTAGGATGGTTGTCCGACAGAAGGATTTGCCATTAAAAAAAACAGCAGAATGAACTCGAATTCGGCAACGATAAGTTCAAGACCAGAGATGATTTAGGATGGTTACTTGACATTGAACGAAAACTCAGATCTAAAAGTAAAGTCTTAAATTAGAACACAATGAAAATTTTGATGACAAATTTGAGCAAAAAAAAAAAAAAAAAAAGGAAATTTAAGATTCCAATAAAAATATTGTTCTATGAGTGAGAAACTCTAAAGAATAGAAAATCATGAAAAGAAACATATTATACTAAAATAAAATCAGGTAATCGCGAGAGGAACACATACATATTAAGGGTCATCCGAAAAACTGAATCAAATTCAAGTTTTCTTATCTCTATATCTCTGAAAGACAGTTTTTTGGAACTGCAACTACCACCAACTGTCTTTAGGCATTGAATTGCTGCATGAAAGAACTAACATTTTTATAGTTCATTGTATTTTGTATTCTGGATTAAGAAGTAAATAATGGTTTCCAATAATTAGTTTCCAAATATCACCAAAATCGTTGATGTTCTGAATAGTAAACTAATTGCATGCTTTGTTCTCCCCTAAGGCAGGTGGATATATATAGATATGTTGGTTGTCTCCTATTGTTGTTCAAACGCTTGTGATTATTTTTTATTAAAATCTCTTTTTATACTAGTATGGACATTAAATATAAACTCTTTTTACCCACATGAATTTTTATTTCATCTTTTTAAAACTAAACTATCTGTAAATGGTTCATGTAATTCTAAAGATATTTCTTTATCCTAATTTTGGGTGTAAAGTCTCTAATGTTAATTGCATTCGTCTCATAAGAAGTTTGGGAATTGATAAAGTTTCTGATTGGAAGTGTGAACACTTGAAATGCAGACCAGGATGAACTTGTGGAGTCTGATACCACTGCCATTGCTGATAAAGAAGAAGAAGCTGAGGATAAAGAAGAAGAAGCTGAGGGCATTGAAGTTGAAGGAGATGGGGAAGCTGAAACAAAAGTAACACATAACATCGTTGTTGTTACTGCCGAAGCTTCTCCATATTCAAAGACAGGAGGCCTAGGAGATGTTTGCGGTTCTTTGCCCATTGCCTTAGCAGCCCGTGGTCATCGTGTAATGGTAGTTACTCCGAGATATATGAATGGAGTCTCAGACAAGATTTTCGCTGGTGCATTTGATGTTGGATGCCGCATCAAGATTCCCTGCTTTGGGGGAGAACAGGAAGTTGCATTTTTCCATCAGTATAGGGATGGTGTTGATTGGGTAAGTGATGTCTCCTTCATATTCAAGAAGATATGGTAAGTTGGTAACCTTTTGATATTGGTTTCACAGTTTACCATTTTATGTACATAAAACTAGATTACAGCCTCTTTCTCAAACTATCTATTTTTTCACTGTATATACTTGTCTATCTCCTGTCAGTTGTTGGGCAATGATGGGTAATTGGATATTGCTCTTGTTATTACATATCTGATAAAATAATTTAAACACTCAGTCAAAGTTTTGTCAATATTGCAAATAACTGCTTGGATGAACACAATTCACCCAGGAGATTATTTTTTTCAACGGCTTTCTTTGGCTTTCAAGTTTGTGACGGCTAGTACTTCTTGATGAGCATGATAGGGGGCTTTAGAGCCCATCTGTAAACGTCCTATTAGTAAATGAACAAGCTCAAAGGCTCCTACCACTTCCTAAATGTGTGCCATGCCTTACTACTCTAACTTACATGATAGGGGCTAGTGCCATAAACATAAGGGCTTTTAGAAGATACTAACCTAATAAGGTCTAATAGGGGCACCACTTATAGCACTTTAAAGGAGTACCCTATCAGTCCATCATGCCCTTATTAGGTTAGTATGCTGAAAACCCCATTAAACACCATACTAATAACGGGCATGATAGGCGCTGCTTACTAATAGGGGATTTGTTTGTTTTCCTTTCATTATCCTTTTTTCCTTCTCTGTTTCATTTTTCCTTTGCATGTGTTTTTTTTTTTCCTTTATTTGACTTTGGTTTCACTAGTTTGGGAGAAAGGCTTAGTTGAGTTGACCTTGGTTTCACCTCTTTTCACAATTGAAAAATCTGGTGCCAGTCTGCAGATTCAGTTATCAAAATAAAGTGTTCGTTTTTTTATACCTAGGTATTTGTCGATCATCCTTCTTATCATAGACCTGGAACTCCATATGGCGATACCCGTGGTGCTTTTGGTGACAATCAGGTATTGGTTATGGTCTTAATACATTTGGAGATAAGCTAATCATATGTTTTTTTTTTTAAGTTGATAAGCTAATCATATGCTAATTCTTCTATTTGTCATTGACCAGAGGGTTCTGTTTTGTTTGACAGTTTCGGTTCACACTGCTTTGCCATGCCGCATGTGAGGCTCCACTGATACTTCCCCTAGGAGGGTTTACGTATGGAGAGAAGTGCTTGTTCCTTGTTAATGATTGGCATGCTAGTCTTGTACCAATGTATGGCATTAACCTTGATAGTTTCTGCATTATTCAATAGAATAAAGAAGAAATGATTATTAGTCTAAACTCCCTCAACTGCATTCAGGAATGTATTTAGTGATACTGTTTAATCAGCTATTTCCCTTTTACTACAAAGCTGATTATCTGTTTATTGCCGTACGTCTTTCATTTCTGTTTCTTCCTTTGAACACTTGCCATTTGTTGTTGAATTCATCACATTGATGAAATATTGATCTTGTCAACATTTTACTTTTGTTCAGCTTTTTGGCGGCTAATTATCGTCCTCATGGGGTTTATCATGATGCCCGGAGCATTCTTGTCATACATAACCTTGCACATCAGGTAAACCCATTTTATTTTTTCTTTTCTAAAAAAAAAACCATATACACTGATGTGGGGTTTCTTGTTTATGACCTTATCCCTGCTGTTATGAAAGCATACATGTTTTGAGGTCCAGATATTTAAAGTTCATGTTAAAATTATTTTTCATTTGTTCTTTTCATGAAGGGAGTGGAGGCAGCAACGACCTATGAAAATTTGGGATTGCCACCTGAGTGGTATGGGGCGCTAGAGTGGGTGTTTCCCACGTGGGCAAGGACACATGCTCTTGATAAAGGTGAAGCCGTCAATGCTCTGAAGGGAGCTGTTGTCACAGCTGATCGAATACTGACTGTTAGCCAGGTCCTTATCTTTCTGTAGGAGCTTGCGTGCCTTTCATTTTTTTTTAATGATATTGGAGTTAAAGTTCAGCATCTCATGGCAGGGTTATGCTTGGGAAATAACTACTGCTGAAGGTGGCTATGGTCTCAATGAGCTCTTAAGTAGTCGAAAGAGTGTCTTGAATGGTATTATTATAAGTTTAATTTTCTTTACAATACTTGGGTTTTGTTTTGGCTTCAAAGAAATGTTTCTGTGCTAAGACTGTTTTTGCTCACCACCAGGAATCACAAATGGTATTGATGTTGATGAGTGGGACCCCTCTTCTGACAAACATATTCCATTTCATTATTCTCCCAGCGACCTCTCTGGAAAGGTGGCTTTGGCTCCTAAGTTCTTGAAACTCAACCATATCATTGTTCATGATTTTCTTTGAAAATATTTTACATATTTCCTTCCAGGTGCTCCTTCTCAGTCTAAAGTTTTCAAAATGCAGGTCCAATGCAAAACAGCTTTACAAAAGGAACTAGGTCTTGACATCAGGCCTGACTGTCCACTGGTGAGATATAGATTTCTTCTTTCTCCTTTTTTTTTTTTGGAATAAGAGCATGAGCATGCTATATTTCTTTTGTATTTGATTTTGGGGTGGACTTCATAGATAGGATTCATTGGAAGATTGGATTACCAAAAAGGCACTGATCTGATCAGGTCAGCAATACCAGAGCTTTTGCAAGATGACGTTCAATTTGTAAGTCTATCCTTTGTCTTTCTTTTGTTGTCCTTTCCTAAACTCCTATCAATGCTTTAAATTTCAGTTTCGGTACGAAATTTCGACCAAAATCTTGTAAAATCACAGACATTTCGATACGAAATCATGGCTGGAATCTTAAGTAAGATTCTTCGCCATTGTTTTTTCCTTGTTTTTTTGTCATTTTTTTAGAAATATCTTAAAGGAATCTCATTGTTCTTCTCTATTCTGTGGGTGAAGTTGATTTTTGTCGGGGTTTCTGTTGAAATGTCAACATTTTTTTATATCTAAAAAGTTGCATGCTTCACATACTTGACCTAAACATTATCAAAATCCTGAAATTTTGGGTGAAATCTAGTATTTTTTCAAATCCAAGTGGATTTCGTTTCAGTAGCTGCTGAAATCAAAATACTTCAGCCGAAATTTAAAACCATGACTCCTATGGCATGCATGGAATATTTACCTTTGAAGAACCACAGTGTGCTACACCCTTCTATTTGAATTGATGGAATTGTAATATTTATATTAATGTGGAGATGAACATATATACCATTACCATGCAAGTAAACTTCTGGAAAGCCATCAAAAGTGGAAAACTTACCAGAAATGAACAGCCATATAAACAATCATATAGATCTTTTTTTTTTTTTTTTGAAAAAGGACATTGTATTAATTATAAAGGAATTAGATAGGAACAAGATGTCCCCCACTGATCTTACATCACTTTAAGTAACCGTTTAACAATCATATAGATCTTCACAAACAATTCAAGAGAGATAAGTTTGATCTAATCAAGGTCAAACAAGGGTAAAACCTAAAAGGAGATATGGATAACGCTGTTCATTAGACTCTTGTAAGGTACATCAAAACTTCACACACACGCACACACACACACACATATGTGGAGAGAGAGAGAGAGAGAGAGAGAGAGAGAGAGAGAGAGAGAGAGAGAGAGAGAGAGAGAGAGAGAGAGAGAGAGAGAGAGAGAGATCACGTGCTCTGCCGGCAAGGGCGACTCCGTTGCGGAGGGGAGGAGAGATATGCAATTGAATTCATCAGCTGCATATGTTTCCATACGTTTCCATAATTTTACAAGATTTCCTCCGAAATTTCCACCGAAACTGAAATGTTTCCACTTTTGTGCCGTCTGAAACCGAAATTTAAAACCTTGAAGGAAACACAGGCTTGGTTCCAATCTGACTTGTATGCTTACTTGCATGTTTAACTGCACAATCCAATAAATGTTGGTGATTCCTATTTGCAACTGCTTCAGGTTATGCTCGGTTCAGGGGACCCAGACACTGAAGAATGGATGAGAGGGACAGAGTATACTAATAAAGACAAGTTCCGGGGATGGGTTGGATTTAATGTTCCTATTTCTCACATGATAACTGCAGGGTAAATCAAGATCTTGATCTTTCTCAATTTAAACTCAAGTATTTCTTACAAATCACTAATAAAATAGAATTGTGCTTTTTGAAAATGCACAGATGCGACATCTTATTGATGCCCTCAAGATTTGAACCTTGTGGATTGAATCAATTGTATGCGATGAGATATGGAACTATTCCTGTTGTGCATTGCACCGGTGGCCTTAGAGTGAGTTAACCTTAAGAAATTACTTCAGCTTGATCTTCCATGCAAAATCATTTCATGAGATTTTTTTTCTTATCTGTGTGTCGTTCATACTGCAGGATACAGTAGAAGATTTTGACCCATTTGCTAATGAAGGCAGTGGTCGGGGTACAGGGTATGTACTCTCTTCTAAATCTACTTGGTTTGGCTGATTTCACATCTACTTAGGTGTTAAAAACAAAAACATTGCTCCTTTTTGGATCCTAATGACTATTGATTTCACATATAACTTGTTGCAAGTTTCTGGAGCTAATTTTATTGGTATGTGTATGTATGTGTATGTGTGTTGTGAATTGTATCCGTATAAATTTGCATATGTAGCTGCGTATCCTACATATGTATATGTAGATTTGCATATGCATATGTAGAGTTGCAAATATATAGAAGTATCTTATCTTTCCATTTAGATCTCCAGTTCCATTTAATGCTTATTTGAAATTGTTAGATGCCATCTTACGGGTCTCGTGGTTGTGTTTTGTTTGGCAGGTGGACATTTTCTCCATTATCAGAGGAGCGTATGTTGGAGGTAAGTTCAGGTCTCAGTTTACTACAGAAAATTTACTTTAGGGCATTTGCTTTTCATTTTATCAATATGAAATTGATGGGTTAAATATACATACAGTGAAAGCGAGAGAAGGATAAATGACAGTTGCAAAAGAAATAATTATAAATGTGCCACTTTCTAAAAGAAATCTGTTTCCAAACATCTTACCCAATATGGTTAACATGGCCACATATCCTTCATTTCCACCTTGTAATCTGTACCGTCTTTTGTAACTGTTCTCATTTTGCTACCAGACTCATGCTTACATGACCTTGCACCACTCATTAAGTGGTATGTGCACTTATTAGGATCTCTAAAGGCTTGCCATGATGCACAGTTTTGCCCCATTGCCATTTGTAACTCTAGTGATACATAAAAGATGCTCTCATTTAGGCTTCTCATTGAGTGTTTCTCTAGTAACTAACATAGTTGTTGGAGGAACCAGGTCAAGATAGAACCCTTTAATCTTCACCTGCTTCTTCAAATTTTCGGTTCCAACATTTCCCTCGGCTTCCGCATCTTCCATGATTCTTCGCTTGCTGTTAGCTCCCATCATCTTTCTCTAGTTCCACTTGACCTTTTTTCCTTGGCCCTCCATCAAAAACCACTTTATCTTCAATGGATATTTAGGATTCAATATTCCCTTGCATTTGAAAATTAAAAATTGGATTAGAGGGTTCAACTCCCCAATCCATAATGGCTGCTACCGTGTTCTGGTTTTTCCCGCACTGAATGTTGAATCTTTTCCTTCAAAAACTTGTTTCCAGGATCAAGCTAAGTCAGCACTTTAGAGATCTTTTTCCTTGATGATGTGAGATTGTTATGCTAAAGTTTTACTGACACCTCATTTTCCAGGCGGCAGGTGCAACATTCTCATGCTAGGTCTCTGACCTGTCTCTACCTTATTCTAGTCTTCCCTGAGATCCTCTGTACCTTGATGGTGCTCCACAAGCCTGTCCCCTACTATGACCCCTAGGTAAACAAAGTCATTCTACCTTTGTACACTGCTCCTAACACCTCGGGTTTTTCTAGTGTCTGGACATTCTTTGGGAGCCTTCTGCCCTAAGAGATGATGCTCCCCAGGCCATGGGCCAAAAGCATTTATTTCAGTTCGTATTTTAGTTGCTGGATTGTTTAGGGACTCCATACAGCATGCTATTACTACTAGCCACCCTTGCAGGTCAAGGACCTCTGTTTTTTCCCAAATTGGTCTTTGAGCTTCTTCAAGTAAACAAGCAAACAATTAGAGCTTACTCCTATTGAGCTCACTCCCCTTTAGGATTAATGATCTATGCTACCACTTGTTGAGCCTCGTCGTGGTGGAAAACCAGAAGAAATTACAGGCACATACGGTTGAGATGAAGAAAAGAACACTAGGTGGGTATCAAAGAGATCTTCTGTAAATTTCTTGTTGGTGAATCAGTTGTTGTATCTTGATAGACCCACTTCCAAATGCCGCAGCTTCTGCCATTATTTTCCTTGAAACCACAATAAAAAACAAGAGTCAAAAGTCGGTAATCAGTGTGGACTCAAGTCTGTCCGCTCCCATCACTGAAAATGATGGATCCCATGAAATGATTTAGGAACCCCCATGAAAATGGCATGTCCCATCACTTCCACCAACAGGAACGGGGAGAGCATATATTCAAACAGTTTATATGGACTATTGAACCTGTCTAAACACAATCACGTGTGAAATTCATTGACCAGTAATGCAGATGTGTTCTGTAAAATTAGTTATGTGAAATGCACAAACTGTGGTACATCATCAAAAAGATCACAAACAACCAGCAAAAGACAAAATAATATGCTTTGAATTAAAGAAAACAAAATTCAGAGACCTACTATGAGTCTATGACACTAACTTTCTCATACATCTCCGAGTGTTTTTCCAGGGACACTGCATGAGTTAATTATATTCTGAAAAATTCAAGATCCTAAAGACGTTTATACAGTTGAGCCAATACTACCGTCCTATAAACGCAGCAGTATTGATCAATCCGAGGCCTATATTTTAACCGATGCTCATATGATGCTTGAGTTGATTAGAGTATTTTAACTAATATATGGTGACTTGCAGGTATTGAGGATTGCCATTCAGACATATTTAGAGCACAAGTCTTCATGGGAAGGGCTGATAAAGAGAGGGATGGAGAGAGAGTACACATGGGACAATGCCGCTGCTCAGTACGAGCAGGTCTTCCAATGGGCCTTCATAGACCCACCTTATGTCAGTTAAGACAACACCATTCTTCATTCACTTATCCATTTATTTCCTGTTATGTATAGACTTAATTTAGTTCTTTTTATATCTTGGTCACATGATGTGAATTTACTTGAGAAGGTATAAGAAAATGCTTTCGGGAATGATTTTTTTTTTTTTTTTTTTGTTGCCTTTTGCAATTTTTTGAACAATAAGTTGGTTTACATAGGCCATGGATTATGTGGAAACTGTCAATTTGTGTTTGCTTGAGTAAAATAAAGTGTTTCAGAAGGTCCTTCTCAACTCTCAAATTTGGCAACCATCCAGTTGGAGGGCTTTTCCTCATTTACTGTGAACCATTATTATTATTATTATTTTTTTTCAAATTGGCAATTTGGGAGTCAACATTCAGAAAGGAGGACACCAAAGGAAGGTGGCCCAAGACAGTTTGCAGTGTTTTTTGATCGTCTGTCACACGAAGGGGTTTCGTTTATTATCTATTTGTTTTACCTGTCTAATCCAGGTTTTGTATTTCACTTTCTTGTGCAACTAGGGAACAAATTCACCTTATCTCCCTCTTTTGAACAATCCATTAAAATGATTAATTGACATTTAAATTCTTCTTAGGATATTAATTATATGAATTCAATGATAAATGACTCCACATGAAACACCCGCCTGTGAATCCTATCGCCCTCAGATCAATACAAGCAAATCAAGATCAAATGATGTGAATCCATTCACTCTATCAGAATCTACGGTGATGGGGAATGCGTTTCACTTTCTTTCCAGGTGATGGGATCAAGAGAGTGGAGTCCAATCATTTTTAGTAATGGGTAAGCAAAAGTGGGTGGGAATTGTAGAAAAGGGTAGCGGAAATATCATTTCCCAAAATTTAATCATCTCAATGTCGTAGGGTAAATAATTTCCATCAAGTTCCAAGACTCAAAAGAAAACGAGTTTCCATTGACTTGCTGATACTTCCTTTGGAATGTGAGATTAAACTTAGCAGCAGAAAGCAATAAGAAAGAAATAGATTTCGCTCTAAAATCAAACTCTACTCAACTACTCACAACTTTTTGTACAAGCATTCTAAATGCTGATCTTGTATTTTTTCTCTGCCACAGTATGTACGTTAGGGGACAATACAATCTCTTTCAAATTAACATTCAAATTTCTTTGGTATATAATGCCATGTTTGGAAGAACCCATGATTTTTTTTTTCAAGAAATATTAGTTTGCTAAGTGGTGAGAGAGGGGAGAAAGAGAATTTGAGTGGACAGGACTGAGGAGATGGTGCTAAATGGCTGAAAAATAGAAAAAAATGTTAGAGTATTAGGTCAAGCAAGAGGTTGCTTGAAGCATTACACCCAATGTATCTAATTTGGAATACCAAGTTTGTTGCCTCCAGCCCCTATATATAGAGATACACTAGGGTTTTAATAGGTTAGTGGGCTCTAGCCCAAATAGGCCCAATACACCGGCCCATTATCTTATTGGGCTTATATTAGAACATATATGGGTTATATTATATACCCAACAATCTCCTCATATGTTCTACATATAGCACAATCCAATAGATAGTTAATGTGATGTCCAAACAAAATTATTGAATCATCCATATCACCATATCAATAAAGATTTGTAATCCAACTGAAAACAAAAATACTTAAAAGAATATCCAAGAGTTTTAGAAATAATCTAAACTCAAACATAAGCAGTTTCTCATGTAGGTGAACTATTTAATCAACTGAAAAGAAAATAATAGTTCACACTGCTCTATAAGGATTCACTCATCAAGTAAGCTATCCTCATCAAGATCCAAATTGAGGCAATCTCCTCCATTTTCGTCAATTCCTGTAAATTACCAAATATGAATTTCATTAAAATGAATCCAATCATTTGTGTATTTTACTAAAAGTATCTAGTTCTACAGAAAGAACTTAGTACAATTTCATAATGGCTGAAAAATAAATATCAATATCAATAAGCATCAATGTCAAGTTTCAATCAAGAACCAGACCTAAACAGTTTCTTTACAAAGAACCATTCCATGTTTTCATTTGAAATGTTACAGGCATCATATCCAAATTGAGTTAAGCTGTATCATCAAGTTTGGAATGAAACAACATTTCCCAAGAAGGACATGTCATCAAATGTGGAATGACATAAAGATAACTGTTAACATCATTGAAACATATCAAGTGCTTATCTTGGCCAAGATAGGGAGATCCGAAAAATTCAAAATAATATGAATATAGGTTAAGACACGTCTACACAGTCTTTAACCCCATCTCCCCCGCAGTTTTGAATATTCGATCTTTGTTTAGTCCCTTCGTAAGAGCATCGGCCATATTATCCTTTGATCTCACATCAACCAAAGTGATAATAAATTGTTCTAGAAGATAATTCAGCGTGGCATGTTTCAGCCTGACATGTCTCCTCTTACCATTAAAGAGTGAGTTTTTCACAATCGTAATTGTAGCTTGATTATCACAGAACAAACTTAAAGAGTTAATATTTAAATGGGTCAATGGAATGTCCAGGATCAGATCTCTTATCCACTCTGCTTCATCTCCTGTAGAAGCTAAAGCATAAAGTTTTGATTCCATAGATGACAGAGCAATACAAGTCTGTCTCTTTGACTTCCATGCAACAGCGGCTTCACCCAGTGTAAAAATATAACCACTGGTAGATTTACTGTCTCCTAATTCTGAGCCCCATGATGCATCAAAATACCCTTCCAGAATAGGAGGATGGCCATTATAACATAGAGCATATCCTTGAGTACCCTTAAAGTATCTCATAAGCCTCATAAGGGCATCCTAGTGCTCATGGCCAGGATTACTAGTGAAACGACTCAGCATGCCAACTGTAAAGGCTATGTCTGGCCTAGTGCAACTCATAGCATACATGAGACTACCAATCAGTTTAGAATAATCTAACTGATTCACACTGTCTCCTTCATTAGAGATCAGCTTCTTGGTATAATCAAATAGTGTCTCAATCTGTTTACACTTACTGTATCCTCATGTGGAAAGTAGTTTTTCAATATAATGGGCTTAGCTAAGAGTAATCCCTTGCCTTTCAAAACTTACTTTCATACCAAGAATGATGTGAACCATACCAAGATCTTTCATGTCGAATTCTTGAGCCAAAGTGGTTTTCACGTTACTCACGACAGAGAGATCGGAACCAAGAATCAACATATCGTCTACATACAAACAAATAATCGAACCTTATTCGACACAGAACGAAAGTAAAGGCATTTATCTGAGTAGCTGGTCTGAAAACCAAAGCTCTTTACTACCGTGTCAAATTTTTGATGCCACAATTTAGGTGCTTGTTTAAGACCATACAAAGATTTGTGTAACTTATAAACTTTGTTCTCGAAACCCTTCATGACAAACCCTTCAGGTTGGTTCATGTAGATTTTCTCTGTAAGGTCTCCATTAAGGAAAGCCGTTTTTACATCCATTTGATGCACAACATACTTCTCAATAGAAGCCAAAGCAAGAAGAATTCTTATCGTTGCCAAATGACAGACCGGTGAGTAAACATCAAAGTAGTCAATCCCACTGACTTGAGTATAGCCCTTAGCAACTAAACGTGCTTTATACCGAGCTATGGATCCGTCAGGATTAAGTTTCTTCTTCAAAATCCACTTACAGCCCACAGTTTTAGCCTCTTTTGGCAAATCGACTAGCTGTCAAGTTTGATTTTGTAACAGAGAGCTCATTTCATCATCAATGGCTTTTGCCCACAACAAAGAGTCCATAGATCTCATCGCTTCCTTATAGGTTGATAGATCAATCTCTACATGGTAGGTCACAAAGTCCTCACCAAAGTTCTTGGGTACTCTATCTCTTGTAGAAACTCTTAAAGATTCTGATGTAGAAATCAGTGTAGGACAGGGGCCAGAAATATTCTGTTCAAACTCTACATGCGATTCTGTAACAATCTTAGTATCGCCAGGTAGGTTCAAACCATGATATCGGAGAAATTTATTCCCAAAGAATACTACATCTCTAGATTCTATAACAAAATTGGTAGATAGATCCAAAAACCGATCAACAGCACTATCTTCTGCACCACCTAGATAAATACAAGTGTTTGTTCTAGGTCCTCCCTTAGGTCTCCTAGGGTCTTGTATCCTCACATAAGCAATACAGCCCCAAGTCTTAAGAGTGTCATATCTACAAGGTTGTTTATGCCATAACTCATAAGGAGTAGTGGTCAACTTAGAGTGTGGTACTCTATTCAGGATGTGATTTGCAGTTAAAGCTGCTTCTCCCCAATAGCTAGTAGGCATGCCAGCTGCCAATAACATAGAGTTTAACATTCCAGTTAACGTCCGGTTCTTACGTTCAGCTATGCCATTAGATTGAGGTGAGTAAGGAGCAGTAGTTTCAAGTATTATGCCCTGAGAGGCACAGAATTCCTTGAACTCTGTCAAAGTGTATTCTCCTCCTCTATCACTCCTAAATGCTTAATTTTCAAGTTCAATTGATTTTCAACACGATTCTTGAAAATTTTAAATTTATCAAAAGCTTCATCTTTCGATTTTAGGAGATAAATATGACAATATCTAAAAAAATCGTCTATAAAAGTGATTAAATACTTCCGACCACCTCGAGTAGTGAAACTTTTAAAGTCACAGAGGTTAGAATGTATTAACTCAAGAAGTTGTGTGCTCCTAGAAACCGAAGGAAAAGGTTTTCTAGTGATCTTGGTTTGTGCACACACTTCACATCTGTCAAATCTAATCGATGTATCTAAAGGTATAGTATGAGTTTTAGCAAGTGTGACCATTTTCCTATAGTTCACATGTCCCAATCTAGTGTGTAACAACTTAGGATCAATCAAAGTGGAACAAACTGGACTAACAGTTTCATTTGCTAAACTCAATCTATACATACCATCGATTAAGAAAGCACAACCAAAATAATAAGAGTTAACAGTTAAAGTGACTCTACCACCCAAAAAAGATGAACACATGCCAGCATTGTCTAAAAGACTAATAGAAATTAAATTCTTTTGAATAGCAGGAACTACTTTAACATTTTTTAAAGTTAGTATTTTACCTGAAGAAAGGACCAGGTTCGCAGTTCCAGTATGAGTCACCTTTGCCTCAGCTCCACTAGCCACTATAACGGTCTCTTTCACGCCAACAACACCCGTAAGTAGTTTCTTTGAGTTGCAAACATGGCAGGTGGCTCCTGTATCTAACCATCAGTCTGAAGAAGTACTGGCCTTACCATTGCCTAACATGGCAATAAAACTCTTAGGCGCAGCACTGCCCACCATCATATGAGCTTCCTTTTGGGTTGTGTCAGATTTAGCCTTCTTAGTTGTTTACACTCTGCAGCAAAGTGACCCCATTTCCCACATTTGTGGCACTTGCCCTTCTTTTTCTGAAAGATAGTCTTTTTGGCCTCCAACTTGGGATGTTCACTTTTAGGTGACTTGGATTTCCGAGGAAATTTCTTGGGATATATTACCGCATTAGCAGCAGACTGTTGCTGTCTAACCATCTCCAAGTTATTCCTAGCTCGATTCTCATCTTCGATTCGAATGAATCGTTTGAGATCATCCAGTCCCACTTGCACCTTTTTCCGATACATCTCGGTTTTGAAAGAGTGCCATGCAGATGGTAACTTGTATATAATTGCACCCACAAGAAATGAATCACAGACAACTATTTTTTCATTATGCAACTTAGATCTCAAATTCTCTAGATCAGTAACTTGAGGAGTGATTTTCTTGTCTTCTTGAAACTTGAAATCCATGAATTTGTTCACAAGATGGGTCTTGGACAATTCCTCCTCCTTCTTGAATTGAGCATCTAAGTTGTCCCATATTGCTTTAGCAGTGTTAAATTTACTATAGGTTTCTGCAAGACGATATGAAACACAATTCAACAAGTAGTCAAAACAGTATGTAAGCCATTGAGATTCATCAACTTCTTCATCCGTCTCAGCAAAGGTACTCAAAACAGTATAAAAACAATTCATATATTTTAGACCGAATTGAGTCTTTTGCTTCCATGAGTTAAACTCAGATCCACCAAAGGATTGAAGTTTGACCATCTCAAAATGCATACCATTCTTTTCCATTGTATTATTTATATTAAATAAAAAGTGAAAATATTGCACTTGATCGGCAAATTGCGAGAACCCAATCCAAGAATGACGGCAAGAACCGAACCGCGTGAACCGTTCGCAAGAACCGAATCCAAGAGACTCCAAGATCCGAATCCAAAAAACCGAGGTCCAATAACCAAATTGAAAGTTGTCCTCCAAGAGAGTTACAACTTCGGGATTTCTACAAACAGAACTTGCATATGGGTTTTCGTCCACCAAGAGAGATGAAGCCCAAACCCAAACGAAGTTGCTGGTGTGATAACCCACGACCAAAAATCACCAAAAAACAAGATTCAGAGAGAGGTCTACAAGAATCCGAAGCCAAGAAACGATTTTCCCCCGAAAGGACTGCAAGTTTTCGGCCTCCACCAACTATGTTGTGGAATTTGCAGAAATCCAAGACCAAACCAGGTTTATTCCGATGCGATTTTTACCGCTCCGGCAATTCCGGTTGGGGCTGAAAAGAGGGTAAATGCGGATCTCCGGCAACAAGGGTTTTAGACGGCAATTACAGAGGAGAGTGATGAGTTATTGTTTTCCCTTCGTCCTCCTTCGAGTAACAGAACTCTTTCCGTGAATCAGAAACCGAGGCTTGCTATTTTGACTCCCTGGTACGATTTGCCGAGCCCTGCTAAGATGGTCGAAGCCCGGCGGCTAGTTGAGGGAGACGAACCCACGCCACAAATTTGGTCAAGTAAGCCTACTCTGTTTTCAGAAACGAAACCACACGCCCAAAATATATTCGAGGGAGAGTATACCTCGCCCAAATCCGTGAGAAAGAGCCCGGCGATTTTTTTTTTTTTTTGTTGATTCGAAGGAACAGATCCAAGAGGCAGACGTCCTCTCTATTGTTCTTCAAAAAACCATGACTCGCAAAAAACGGATGGCTGAAGAAACCCAAACAAGCGTTAAGAAAAACCCACGAGCCTGAGAGAGAGAGTAACGATCCAAAAACTAGGGTTTGTAATGCTTCAAGATTGTTAGAGTAATTAGGTCAATCAAGAGGTTGCTTGAAGCATTACACCTAAGGTATCTAATTGGGAATACCAAGTTTGTTGCCTCCGGCCCCTATATATAGAGATACAGTAGGGTTTTAATAGGTTAGTGGGCTCTAGCCCAAATAGGCCCACTACACCGGTCCATTATCTTATCGGGCTTATATTAGAACATATATGGGTTATATTATATACCAACAAAAAAATATATCTTTATTTTAAGTAGTGTTTTGTCTTCTTCCCTGTTTTCAGCCAATTCTAACCACCCTCTCACTCATGCCCTCACAGTTTTCTACCTCTATAATCTAATATTCCAAGGAAAAAAATTTCATGGCTGCCAACCCCGTCCTAACTGTATTGCCAAAGATTTGATTCATCAACTGTACAGTGTAATAGTGCTTTCAATTTTGTCTTCCCTTATCTTATCTATTCATCTCTTCACAAAGTTGGAGGTATATAAGTATTAAATCCGCCCTTAGTTTTCAGAAGTTGCTCTCTGCAAATACATCCAGCAATGTCAGTGCCTGAAAATCAACAAAACCCATAAAATGGAGATTAGTTAGATGGATAGTTCTTCATGGCGACATGAGAACGAGTGGGCGGCTAAAACTAAAAGAAGGTACCTCGGGAATGTTTAGTTCAAGGCGGAATTTGGGCCCGTCGTAGTAGTGAAGGATAGGCCTAAAAGAATCCTCCTCCAATGGTTCATAGTTCTTCCTTGTAACAGCTCTTACCTACATCATAAACGGAAACAACAATATCAATATAAGAAATCAAGCACATATTGGATGTGAAACAACCAATTACACCGAAGGCTTAATCTGGTAGAGATGGTGTTGCCCCTCTCCTTTTGCCTTAGACGTGGATTTTTTTAGGGTTTTTGATCTAAGAAAAACCACTAAAATTCCAAAGCAAAACTATATGTAGATTAAAGAATCAAACAATCAAGAGAGCAATCAAAGCAGATAACACAATAGATTTATGTGGAAAACCCTCCAAGGAAGAGGGAAAAACCACGGGGCGAATCCTGTTAAAGATTAATAACGCCTTTTTCCAACCGCTTAAGCTTTTGGAGTAACTGGTTGTTTCACATGGTATCAAATGCCTGGGTTCAATCCTCCTTGATAGCAAAAATCCACATGCAATGGCCAAACCCAAAAGAGGGGCCACATTGTGCCACGTGTAGGCGAACCCAAAGAAAGGGGGGTCACACGTGAGGGAGAGTGTTAAAGTATAAAAGATTAATAACCCCTTTCTCCAACAGCTTAAGCTTTTGGAGTAACGGGTTGTTTCACAAATCCAACATAATTTCCACTAATCAAAACGGGTAATACAATGGCACAAAATGTCAACTAATCAAAATGGGTAATACAATGGCACTCTTAAGTTTCCACCAAATTAAGGAAATACAAGAAATTAGAAAGATAGTTGCCCCTCTTAAGTTTCCACCCAAAACTTGAGGAAATGGAAGAAGTTAGAGAGACGTCTGTTGGACTGTCAGAGCCACAAGCGTCTCTCTTTCTTTCCTTGTAAAAAAAGAAATCTTCATCTTCTTTCTTAATTCAAATAGGAAACTTATGTGTGTGAGAGTGGGTCCCACGTCATGGGAATGGACAATACAACAGATTTTTAAGCCAAGTTCATTTCAGATTGTGATAACCGATGGTGAGGGCACTAACCAATTATTGGCCTAGAAAACATAATTCTGGGCCAATAATCGGTTGGGGCCCTCACCATCAGGTTGTCACAATCTGAAACGAACTGTGCCTAAGCTGTTAGAGTTGGTGTTATTTAATCATTTATACTTCAACAGTTGGCTTGGATATTGTTGGAATTGGCATCCTATTCTGATTCAGCCCTCATGTTGTGGTTGTTTCCAACTACAAAGGCACCCACCAAATTTAAGAACTCACCTCTTGTGTGAGATTATATCAAAGGCGAAGAAAAATGAGAAATTAGAAAAAATAGTAAAAAGAAGGTAGGGTACTTCAACGAAGTTGGTTTGGATGATCCAAATCGTTCATTTGATGGGCCCTGACATAGATAGGGTGTGCCCAAAAAAACCAGCTCCATCGGATCATCCCAACCCTTCAACCCTTTAATCTGTGGACGAACCGTCAACTGAGGGGGCCTACCTTATACAAATTGAAACCACAAGGGGTCTACTTGTAACTTTTTAAACATTAGGGGTTAAGTTGAATGTGTCAGAAACCCTGTATTTTTTCCTAAATTATATGCATTTTTTTCAATTGATTCCTAATTTAAGTCTTTTGTCACTCATCCCTCTCAAGTCACCCCCTTCTCTTCCTTCTCTAACCATAGACCTTAAATCCTAAACCCACTGCTTCACAGTTCACACCCTCATCTCCAAGGGTCAGTATGATTTCAAATGGATCGTGATGGGGACACAGGAAGCAGGATCCGAAGAACATTTTGAATGGATGGTGACTAAGACGTAGGTGGATCCGATCAGATCCGAAGTGGATCCGTTGACACCCTTAATGAATTCTAGGCATTGGTACCAATGGACCAAAATGCCGCTGTTCAAATTTCTTCATCCAAAGAATAAATATAAGATGCTGCAACACAAAATAACGGTGCCTTTGTTGTTACTACTGAGAAGGGAAAGGACCCCAGATCCGAGAAGCCTTTTTCGCTCAAATCGCTTTATAGGTTTCTCGGTCGTCCCTTGGCTTCCCCATTTACATGGAATAAGGTGTGGAACTCCTTAATGCTAATGCCAACTATAATCTAAGCTTTCAGTTGGAGGGTAGTGTTGAATAGAATCAATATGCTGGGTAGGCTCAAGAGGAGCAATATTCCAATGGCGAACAGGTGCATTCTTTGCTTTTGGAGGAAGAATCTATAAACCACTCATTCCTCCATTGTAAAGAGACTCGCTGTATATGGTCTCGTGTGTATGATTGGTTTGGCATTCAGCGGGCAGCATCAGACTCTATTAGGAATCTTCTATTGAGTTGGAACATGATAGGTCTTGGTTCCTTGGCATCTCATTCGCAAATGGGAGATTTGGCTGGAAAAGAATGCTCGGACCTTTGAGGAAAGGTTTTGATCTTCCTTTTTTTTTTTTTTTTTTTGATAGGTAAGCTGGGGTTAGGCAAGACCCCTACCAGATATCATTGAAAAGAAAAAATGAAAAAATGATTGGGCTCGTTAAAAAAATGAAAGGTTTTGATCTTCCTTTATGATACCTTGGAAGAACATATTCAGCGTGGCAAATTGGGCTCGTTAAAATAATGATTTCTGGGGCTACTCAACAGATTGCATTTTAAGGAATTGGAAGACGATCATGGTGGACTCCATTCCAAAGGAAAAGAGGATAGCGATTTGGAGCCTCCCTCTACATAATGTTTTCAAGCTAAATGTCGATGGTTGCTCCCTTGGCCACCCCAACAAAGCGGGAATCGGAGGAGTTTTTAGAGATAGTAACGGCTCCATCATCTACGCCTTCTCTGGACCAATTGGAACAATGGACTCTAGAGAAGCGGAGGTTCGTGCTCTTCACGTCTGCATTTGCTTATTTAGGGATTAAAGGGAAGGCAAGCTGGAAGTAGAAGGGGATTCATCAAATGTCATTTCTTGGGTTCAAGGCAGTAGCATGGGTCCATGGAGACTAGCTAAGTTTTTGGATGAGATTAATTCTATGATAATGATAGATTTCTCTCTTTTAATCATGTTCCTAGGTGTGCAAAAGATTTAGCAAATCGCCTTGCTAAATCTGGAGCATTGAGGAACTCCTTTTTTACTCTGGGGCTTCTCTCCATTGACGTGAATATGTAATGTCTATTCATTCCTAAATTTAGGGCCCGTTTGGATACCTCATATTTTGTATTTGGATTTGGAATTGAGTTTCAAATACAAAATGAATTAGATCCGCCAGCTCATGTAGAGGGAGACAGAGAGGGAAGGGGGTACTTCCTAGTGGAGGGGAGAGGTTGAGGAGCAAAGAGGGTGAAGGAAACTGCCAGATCTGTGGATTTCCAATTACTTATTTCCACAGCATATTTGGAAATCTGATTTTTTTTTTGCCGTCAATCGCTGATTTGGAAATCCAAGGATTTGATCCGGATCCAAATCATAGACCTGGCAAACGGGTGGGTCGGGCCGGGTCAACCGCGGATGATGCGGGTCACACGGGTCGGGTCAAGAGATGACCCGCATTTTTGCGGGTCAGAATTTAGGTGACCCGCGCGGCCCTTGGGTGGGCCGGGTCAACCCGCGGGTCACCCGCAAATTCAAACAATTGTTTATTTTTGAAAATGTTATCACTGGATTTTGATGAGGGGGGTATGGCCGGCACCGTGGGATGATCCAAACCATCCATAGATTGTGCCCCAAAAATCATTTCAATAGGTTGATCCTAACCCTCTGATCTATAGAGGGTTAGGATCAAGTGATCAACCCTCTAACATTCAAATCGGAGGGTTGGGATCAACCTATGGTGCTAGCCACAACCTATTTATATTCTATGGTGCTAGCCATAACCTATTCAGGCATCAAACCCTTAAAAAATATATTAGCATGACAAAATCACCATCCTTTACATTAGAAAAAAAAAAGCCATCTAACTAATTAGCATAACAAAATCACCACCCTTAAAAAAGCCAAGTGACTTGCGGGTGCCCGCGGGTTGACCCGACCCGACCCGTGTTTTTGCGGGTTGGGTCACCCGCGGGTTAGTTTTGATGGGTCACTAAAACTCAGACCCGTGCCCGTAAATTTGCGGGTGGGGCACTGGTCGCTTTTGCCAGGTGTACCAAATCACAACGCAAAATGGGCTGCAAATGTGACAAATCCAAATCAAAATCCTCTCGCCATCCAAATGGGCCCTTAGTTATCTTTCTTCGTTAGAAAAAAAAAGAAAAAAAAGAAAAAAGGGAAAGGATTTCAGGGATTTAGAAGATGAGTTTAATTCTGTCATTTGGAGACAAACCGGAGGGTATATAAGGAAGAGAGGAATTTCAAAAAGAGAAGTAATGTACTAATGTGGTTGTTTTGAGTTGGTAGGACGCGTGGAGTGTGGAGTCGTCATTAAAAAGGAAAGGATGAATGAACAAATAGTATTGAAAGTATCGCCATTTTTGGCCTTTATTGGTGGCAATGGCGGATTTTCCAACGGATTTCAAAGCAAGAAAAGGCCTGTTCGTGAACTCCATCCCTCTCCACATGCTTCTTTCTCCTCTCTGAAAACCCAAAGCCTCTCTCTCTCTCTCTCTCTCTCTCTCTCTCTCTCTCTCTTATATCAAAGCTCGTGAATATAATAACAGCAACTTCTTAGAGAGAAGGAGAGAGATGGCAACGATGACTGGTTCTTGTTCTTCTAATTTGGTCTTTGGTAACAGAGAATTGGGAGGCAATGGGGCTTCTCTGCTTCAGTACAATGGCCTCAGACCACTGGAAAACAAGCAAATGGCTTCAGTTGTGAGAAACTCGAATGGGTTTCGTGGTTCATCAAGTGAGTATCATCCATTCCATGATTTCTATCACCACTGAATTATCTGAGTCTTATAATTTTTGACTTACTATTTCACTGATATTGCTTCTAGCTTAGATTGGTTACCGGGTTTGTTTGTTTTATATGTGGGTGTTGTTTATTTTTCTGATTTCTCTTCTTTTGTGCTTTCATAAGTTGTGAAAATTGATTTTTGCTCTGTGCACAATGTAAGATCTTACACGGGCTATCATTGGTCTAAGATCGACGGTCTAGATTTATGAATGTGATTAAGAGGGAAATGACTGGAATTACCCGTTGAAGACAGAAGACAGTGATCAGTAAAGGGTATAAGGGTAATTAATGTATCTCATCCTCTTCTTGAGACATGGATGGTTAGTGTGTAGCCCAATTCACGCATAGTTTTAAAACTCCCCAGCATCATTATGGACTCTGCCGAGTTGACAACTCCCCTTTCCCTTGGCCGCGTTCTGTGTTTTGCTACCCCGTTTTGCATTTTGCCCTACATAGTTAATAAAAACTCCTTTGACTCTCCCGAGTTATGACTGCTTCAACCGATTGCTCATCCGTGTCAAACATGTTCTTGTCCGCGTCTGCGCCGAGTCAACAAGCATTTTTCTTGGCCGCCTTTGACCTGCATCCGCGTTTTTAAACACTCACTACATCAATTAAGTCTTTCTTGAGACGTGAATGGTTAGTGTGTAGCCCAATTCAACTACATCAGTTAAGTCTTGGATAGTGTAGTTTGTTGCTCTCTTAAACAAATTAAGCCAAATTAAGCCGAATAGAGTTCTATTGTGGGTGGAACTTTAGACGCCTTTTCTATAAATATGGGGTTGGTCTCTACTGCCATCTAACATGACCAAAGGAGATCTCTCCCACCAGAGACCAGAAAGGCAGTAGAAGATCCATCCCGTCGATCACTACCATGATCGATCTAGTTAAATATTTTGTTCTAATATCTTCTTTGTATTCTAGTAATTTGGATGGTTAGATCCTTGAATTAATAGATTTGTAATACTGTTTTGATTAGGTCTGTTGTGTTTGTGATCATGGCGTATTGATTGAATACCATGATCTTTGGTTTTACAAACAACTTTGGGTTTCTTACCCATTCCATTTTAGTTATTGTGTGACGATTAGAATCGGTGAGTTCAAGGTGGTGCTGAGAGTTAAATTTTTAGTGGGAATTTTAAGAGGTCTGAAAGATTCTTTTAAAAGATGACAATTTGTAGAGAGGAGAACAAATATTTAAATAAAATAAGTTGATTTTTTATATACAGTATTCTAAAAATATTCGCATATACATTTTTGTAATCAAACCAAATGTAATTAGCACTCATACAAATCAAAATGAAAATGTTTGGAAGTATGGAGAATACAGAATTTACAAAAAAATGGATTATCAATCTTGTTGTTGGTCTGTGAATTTAGTGTGTTCAAGACAAAAGAAGGAAGAAAAACCAGCCTTATTTGGTTTATAGCCTTTGGGTTTTCAAATACTTGCTCAAAGTAATATTTTTTGCGTGTTTTCGTATAAAGTCAAATGATTTAGGTACAAGTGAAGGTATTTCTATACTCTGTTCTTGTTTTAGTTTATAGCCTTTTGTAAACACTCTCAAATTAATCTTTTTCGTGTCTAATGATTTAGGCACAAGTGAGGTATTTCTATACTCTGTTCTTGTTTCTTGTTATTTTTCTTTAATCTCTAACATCCTAGTTTGATTTAAAAATCCCAATCATTTTCTCAATAAAAGACATGCACACATTACACATTAGTTAATCCCCAACTCAGAATGCTGTCAACTTTAATTAATAACACAATGCGGGTATAATCACTATTCCGTTAACATCGGCGTCATCCCAATGTTGTTACTTAGCATGCCCCTGTTCTATCATATACCAATTTTGAACAATTCTATTTGGGTTTCTTTCAACAGCTCCAAAATTCAGAGCAGTGAGGGCTGTGGCTTCCCCCACAGTTGCAGCTCCAAAACGAGAGAAGGATCCCAAGAAACGGATTGTCATAACGGGAATGGGCCTAGTTTCTGTATTTGGCAATGACATCGATACATTTTACAATACACTCTTGGAAGGGGAGAGTGGAATAACCGCAATTGATAGGTTCGACGCTTCTACATTCTCTGTCAGATTTGCTGGTCAGATCCGTGATTTCTCTTCCAAAGGTTACATCGATGGGAAGAATGACCGTCGGCTTGATGACTGCTGGCGGTATTGCCTTGTCGCCGGTAAAAAAGCCCTTGAAGATGCCAGCCTCGGACCCGAAGTCTTGCAAAATGTAAGTAGAATTGTGTTAAAAGAAACAAAAACAGTGACTAAGACTAATAACTCTTATTATGTTTTTAACGCTTCAAATTGTTCATTACTTGACCCATAGAAAACATTTTTTTATCAAGCACCATTCTGGAGATTAAACGGTATAAGAACAGTAATTTTTGTAAATTTCACAGATGGACCGATCTAGAATCGGGGTGCTGGTGGGAACAGGCATGGGAGGCTTGACAGCTTTCAGCAGTGGAGTAGAGTCTTTAATCCAGAAGGGCTTCAAGAAAATTACCCCTTTTTTTATTCCTTACTCCATCACTAATATGGGATCTGCACTGTTAGCAATAGATACGGGCCTAATGGGACCGAATTATTCCATTTCCACAGCATGTGCAACTGCAAACTACTGTTTCTATGCGGCTGCAAATCACATACGAAGGGGAGAAGCAGAAATCATGGTAGCTGGAGGAACAGAGGCTGCAGTCATGGCTACCGGAGTCGGTGGCTTCATCGCATGCAGGGCTTTGTCACAGAGAAATGGCGAGCCTGCAAAAGCTTCAAGGCCATGGGATAAAGATCGTGACGGTTTCGTCATGGGAGAAGGCTCTGGTGTACTGGTAACATTGTCATCTCGCTGAATTTCTGTGTTTCCAACTTCTACATTTTACTATTTTGGATTGACTGAACTTCCCATCCAAAGCCTCAATAAGCTGTTGATAATAGTAATTCCATTGATTTTTGTAAAATGATTTTAGAAATTAATATATATTGTTACATGCTTATTTTCATAAAATATTTGATGACAAAAACAAGTCTACACTTTTCTTTGAAAGTGAAGGATATTGGAAAATTGAGGATACCATGATCGTTTGGAAAATCACACTATTTTTTCATATTTTAAATAGATAGGAAATTCATGTAAATGTTCTGAATAAGTAGATATAGTATCCATGAAGAAATGCATGCATATATTTTAAATATTTGCTAATTTTTCAACTTATATATGGGTTTCTGGGGAAAGATTATGGAAAGCTTGGAACACGCAACAAAGAGAGGAGCCAAAATTATTGCAGAGTATTTAGGGGGTGCCATAACCTGTGATGCTTATCATATGACCGATCCTCGCTCCGATGGCCTTGGAGTTTCTTCTTGCATATTCAAGAGCTTAGAAGATGCAGGAGTATCCACTGAAGAGGTGAGCACTCTAACCTCTGTATTGAGCTAGACTAATTTGCTTCCATTCAGTGTTATTGTTTTCTAAATATGTAATATTTGCAATTTAATATTTCTTTCATTAAAGGGTCAAAGTGCTAGTTAAGTTAGTAATACTAGTAAGCAACAATTATAGCAAAGGTTGTGCACATATCTCTGGATATCAGAAAGAAATTTTAACCAGCAATGACATTCGTAGGATATCAATACATTCTAATAAAACTGCCGTCTCTTCTTACCTATATGAAAATTTTGATTTAGTGTCTCTTCTAATGAGTCAGTGTCTCATTTTTTGTGGCAATTGTCATATAAACACATTTTACAAAATAAAAGCATGCCATGGTAATCTATTGCATTTGCTTGTCAGAACCCTAATTGCAAAATATAAGCGTAGGTGATGATTCTTTGCCAATTGAATTATCTATTTATATGTGACTACATGTTTCTTTTACATCAAGCTCGTGAATAACCTAATAAATAAAGCTATATACAGGCGCTTAACAATGTCCATCCAAACCCTAGGCACTTGACCGACTGTATCTGATGAAAACCTGTACATTATAATCTAACACCTTTTTGTTCAATAAAATATGTTTGAGAATATGACCCAGTACGTCACCTTTTGTTACAGGAAACCTTTGCTATTGTACCTGACCTAGAATCTGCCGATCTTATTGGAACTCATGTTACTTCTACATTTACCCACCTTCAATTTTTTGTTTTCAGTTTTGTTTTATTACATCAAACTTCCATTATTCAGCTAATCCTCGATTTCTTTCTTTGTCACATTCTTTTGGTTTATGATGGAAATGTAAATTTCTGATACTTGCAGGTGAACTATGTGAATGCTCATGCTACATCAACCCTTGCAGGAGATCTAGCAGAAGTTAATGCCATCAAGAAGGTCTTCAAGGACACTTCAGAAATGAAAATGAATGGAACTAAGGCAAGACATCTTAACCCATTTATAGTGTGGGCAGAAAATCTGACCTATGGCAATTTGTCTCAAAAGATTAAGACTAAGAGTTGTTTTAAATTTTATCTGAACCAAGAGTGTCCATTTTAAACAATCTAAGGTGCTCTTATGTTTGTTTCCTTTTTCTTAATTTATTAATGGCATTTTCATTATTTCATAAACGTGACTATGGATTCTCCCGACTCTTGAAATCATATTTTCCAGTCGATGATCGGGCATTGCCTCGGAGCTGCTGGAGGATTGGAAGCCATAGCAACCATCAAAGCTATCACTACTGGCTGGCTTCATCCAACCATTAACCAATTTGTATTGCTCATCAGCGAACTTTTCCTCAAATTTCCGTATACATTTCTGCTACTTGTAATTTAGGATAACAATTCTCGAATTATTTCACTTGTGTGTCTTTCTTTTCTGCAGAACTTGGAGCCTGCTGTTACCATCGACACAGTTCCAAATGTCAAGAAAAAGCATGATGTTCATGTTGGTATGTGTAAAGTAGTGTCTAGATTTTCAATTCCCATACATTTTTTCTGTTTTATTGATAGTTTTTCTACTGTCCTTGTCATTTCAGTCCGAAAATATGTACAAATGTTGAAAACATGTTAATTGCATCACACATGTGATCTGACATGAAATTCTATCTTCAAGCCCAAACCCTATGCCTTTACTCATCACTATTCTCCTGATTAACTTTATCTTTGTTTTCATGGCAGGGATCTCCAACTCTTTTGGCTTTGGCGGGCACAATTCGGTGGTCGTTTTCGCTCCGTTCATGCCCTGAGAAAAATATGAGTAGTTTATTTTCTTGTTTTTTTAACTCCAGTTCGATATTTCTGAAGGCCAACTGAAGAGAGAAATAGAGAGAGCTTTGTGTTTTCATTAGTCTTAGAGACTGTAACCTTTTCACCATTTCTTCATTTTCCATCTAATCATCATGTTGATGAGATTGAGGTTAGTATTTACCATTTCTTTTCAGAGAATAAAATGTCATTTGGTTTTCATTTGTTTCTCTTTTAATTTTGTATTAGTAAACTGTGCCAAATGCACTGCATGCAAAATAGACTAGTGAAACAACCAATGCATCTAGATCTGATTAATGGGCATATTTATGTTAAATCCAAAGATAAGTAGATTAGAATCAATCCTTAGCATATAAAGAGCAGTTGATCAAGTTATGATCATTTCCATTTTGAAATATAAAAAGGACAAATTATCAAAGTAATGGTGGTAATGAGAGATGATTTGAATCTTGATGGTTTTCTTCGACCTCAAGCTCTCTGGCCAGAGATAAAAAGGCAAGAGCGAAAGTTGCATTGAAGTGGATTAAGTAGAGTGCAGAGAGAATGAGGAAAGGAAAATGTCCATACTGCTACAGGTTTTACTTATAGGGTTGCAAATATCAATATGTGGGGGTTGAATATACCCTTTATTTAATTTGGGCACTGTATTGGGAGAGAAAAGAATGCATACAAAATTGGATCAATTGACAGCATTTGAGATGCCTAAAAATATCTCACTACTTGAACATCCAAACGCTGGATCATGCGTGCGTAGGGAGAGGATTAAAAGAAGTATTCAATCTTTGACATCCTATCTAGCTTGGGTCCCCCACAGGCACATGAGATCATGACCATATATCTGCTGAGTGACCGTTAATCTGGTCTTACTTTGTAATCATAGCAGGTTAGAGCTTTTCATTTTTGGCAAGAGCTGAAATCAGTTTGCATAAAAAATCAACAGTTCACCTTCATTTTTAAGGAACCCCAAAACCAATGTTTTAAAATCTTTTGAAAGGACTTCCGGAAATTCAGTAGATCTACAAACCCAATTACAAGATGGACCATGTGCATTAGGAAAATTTCCTAAACCTAATCATTTGGACTATGAATAACATTTTTCATAAAAATAAAAACAACTAAGAAAGATGGCCTACACAATTTCACAAAGCATAATATTTACAAGGAAAGAAAAAAGTATAGAAATCCCAATCCCTCAATCCAGAACCACCCATCTATACACAAATTCCAACCCCATGTTCTAAGCCTACTGTGGTGTATATGATGCACATACCCCACGTTAATCCTTCCCCTTTCTGGGTCCTTACTCCAGCTTTAGCTCTAAAAAACCCAGCTTCAAATTAGCTTGCTTGTTGTTGCTACTGTTAAATTCTAACCTTCAAATAACAGAAAAAGAAAAAAACAGGAATAACAAGAAACACCAATCATTCATGTCTCAGATTTCAGCTCTGAATCCATGCTTATAGCCCCTTCACCCTCTAGAGGAGAAAGGAGCTTCCCTCTTGGACTCATTTTCTTCACTTCACATGTATAGATGAAAATCTTCTTCACCATCTTACAGATTTCCCTGCATTTAAATGTAATGAACAATAAAATTATCAGTAGCCTTAATTTAGGATTGAAATAACCCAAGAATTTAATAGGGTAGGGAAAGCAGAAATTTACGGCCATGGGTAGTCACCCAAGAGCATCATATCGCCTTCGTCATCAGTGAAGACAACTTCCCATTTCTTCCTATGATGGAGTTCACCTTTGATTTCAAACATCTGTTCTAACTCTGTTATCAGCTCATCATAGCCCTCCAATATGGTCAGGTCCAGGGCCCTTCCAACTGCAACCCCTTGCATGTGAACCTTTTTAACAGCATCCAAAATTTTCAAAATTAGGACTACTTGGCAGAGGATGTTGCTGAAGTATAAATGATTAAATAACACCAACTCTAAAAGCTTAAGCTTTTGGAGTAACTGGTTGTTTCACACGGTGGTATCAGAGTTATTGCCCCACGCCGGGTCCTAGGTTTAAAACCCAACTCCTCCTAGATATTAAAAAACCCATGTGTAGCCAACCCAAAAGAGGGGTCACATGTGCCACATGAACCAACCCAAGAAAGAGGGGCCACACGTGAGGGGGAGTGTTGAAGCATAAATGATTCAATAATAGGCGTAATTGGTTGTTTCACAGACGCAATCTAAAATTGGCTAAATTTCAGCATTTTACCTTGGTGCGACTTCTGATAGAACAACTCTGCCTGCTCTGGATTTCCTTTGGAGAGATTTCTAAATCTTGTTTCTGCTCTTTCGAAGCCTTTGACAGTCCTGATTGTTGATCTGAATCAGCTGCAGAAACAGTAGCCGTGATGGGCTCGACCGTGGCACTAGACACACTCACCGGACTTGTCAATATTTTAGCTACTGCATCTGAGCTGTTGGGGCAATTGATCAATTCGATTCCAAACAACCGATAACTTCCTGGTCTCTTCCCTTTCTCAGTCACATCTGGGGGCATGGAGCCATCACCCAGTTTGAATGAGTGATCAATTGTGGAATAACCCGAGGGAATTGGCGATAAAACTTCGACTTTACTTTCTTGTTTTGCATCCTGAAACAGGTTCAGAGAAACATTTGCAAGGGAAGTGTGGGAACAGTCTGTATGCTTCATAAATGGGACTTGGAGTTCCTTCAACCAATTCTTCTCTGGTCGCACGAACTTCTGCAAGCTCTTGTTGCTGCTAATGTTGTTTCCGGCAATCTCATCTGGCTTCAAGGGCCAGGCAATTTGGGTTTCACAGTTACGAGTTTCAGTACTTCTGAATGCACTCAACTCGTGTGATTGGGTTGATCCAGGATACCAGAATGCTGAACTAGGTTCTATAAGAGGGAAAAGAAAAATAGAAAAGTCATCAAAAAGCATTTCAACCTATATATAAACAAAGGAGAAAGGGAGTAGATTCTTAGTCCACCAAGGAGTGGGAGATCTATTGATGGTCGTGGCCTTTTGGTCTTCACTGCTGCCAGTTGAGTTGGGGGACTCAAAGAAGTAGAACCAATGAAAGGCTCTATCTCCCATGGAGAAACCCTTTTGGGCCGTTGAAGAGTAGCAGCTTCATCCCATTGAACCTGTAAATGAATTTTCAGTTTAAGCCATGGATCCTAAACAAGAAAATAAAGACCAGACTCAAATAAAATGGTAAAAACTGAGGGCAAATTTAACCTTCAAAGATCTCCATTTAGAGTATGTCCATTGGGAAGAAACGTCTCCAACCTCGATTATAGTACCCGTGAACCTGATATGGTAGATGAAAACATAATTATCCATAAAAAATCATCAAAACACAGTTCAGAAAATCATCCAAGAAGGTAGAAGAATTACTTTCTCTCCGGAGAATCTTCGCCTTCAAATTGCATCTTCAATCTCATCCCAACTGAAAATCCATGCTTAACAGACTCCAAATACTTGTTCATTCCTATAATGAATTGACTTGTCCTGATCGATACCATTAAAACAGATGCAGCAATTTAATATCCACACATCACATGAAACAAACACCCAGACCCAGTTAATCAGAGAGAATAATTCTAACCTGGGTTTGTAGTAAACAGTGAATAGGGTATTGGTCATAACAGCATGAGACGCAGTAGCAAGCACTCCTAGATGCATGCTCTGACTGGAAATTACAGATGACGGAATAGTACTCTGTTGCCGGGCACGCCTAACTCCCACACGCAACTCTCCGTTCTCCCCCCTGCGGAAATTCACATGGAGATTCAAGGGTTACTCTACTTCATTATAGAAACATCCACATGAAGAACAACTGTGGCATTTGAGCACAAATACCTCAGAAAAACAAACGCATCACCAGCAACCAGTCTCTTAGAAGAGACAAACGTACTCCAGCCAGTGGTAAGCAAATGCCGGCGGGGTTGCCCTGTCCATTTAATTGGGGATGAAATAAACCAATCAATAATGAAAACAGGGGGCAAGGGTTTTTTGAATTCTCAATCAACTATCACTAAAACACAATTTAATCTAGATATAAAATTAAGATGCAATTTTCAAAAATAAAATTAAGATGTATAACCCATTTGAATCGTGTGAGGATACTTTTGTTTCATCTATAGTTCAATGAAATCTTAATTTCTGTAGGAAATGCAAAAGCAAGATGAATCCATACCTCTAAAGATATGCTTAAAACGCCATTCGAACCCATGAAGATCTTTTGCAGCCAATTCCTGAGTCGGTGTTGGCTGGGACATGTCCTAATCACAGAAAATTTATCACTCATGTCATAAAACAAACATAAAAATAGTGAACTGAAAGAAAAAACACACTTGTTAGGAACCTTACTAAATTATCTTTATTGTATATTTCTAGAATTGCTTGATTTAGCGAGTAACTACGTAGAGTTAATTAGGGTAGAATTAGTATAAAGACGGACTTAATTTTAAGAGAAGGAACATAAAATATTATCGATATAAGTTGGAGGTTTGGGTTTCCTAATTAACCTTTTCTTCTAATCTTCATTGATTTATCTCTCTTTATTCTCATTCTATAGAACAGTGCCTTATCAACACTCACCAATGGAGGAAGGCATTCATTGGCGTGTCTTCTAAGAACAGAGAAACCGCCATGGGTGCTCGTATCAGAAGCAGTTAAAATCTTAGAGAACGGACGAACATTCGCCCGTGGAGATTCAGGGAGGCTTGGATCAGGGCTCTTTGGCTCATTTTGCTGATAATAGAATTAAAAGAAAACACCACTCAATAAAAAAAATATAGAGGAACTTGAAACTAATTTAAAATAAATTAATTAAAACAGGTTCCATACATCAGATTCAGGTTGCAAGGTAATCTGTGCATACACTTCATCTGTTTCAGGTTCTGCCTATAATTTGAAAACCCAAAATAAATAAATAAAATCATTACATAACGATATATAAAAAAGTACCAAATGAGTCAACAAAATTTACAAAAAAGAAAGAAAGATACGTACCCGTAAGTGAATGTTAATGACACGACAAAGGATCTTACAAGGAAGATTAAATAAGGGAATCTGCTGATCCAATTCCTGGTTTGTCGATGCTTCTAACTGAAAAAACAAAAACCCAGAAGAAAAAAAAAAAACAAAGGGTGTTCTAATTCCTGAAGAAAAAACAAACGAGAGAAACTGAAATTCGGGAAATGTTTTTTCTGTACCTGCTCCATATGACCTTGAGGAAAATAGAAAACCCTCTCTCCTTGCCGAGGAACATCAACCAAAGGACCCGCACAAGCTCTCCATAGTTCCTGATAAAGATCATCCTTTCCTAAACCCAGAAAAAAAAGTTAATAAACAAAAAACCCACTAAAGAAAAATAAACCCACTTAAAAAAGAAGAAGAAGAAGAAGTTATAATCAGCCTAAAAGCTTTAATTCATTAACCTGCTTCCGCATCTTCACTCGAGAAATTCAACTTATAATCCATGGAACAAAAAGAAGCACAAAATATCTTTCCAGTTACAAAATCTATCCCATTATATATACAACAAAAAACGGTTTTTCAAATTCCTGAAACGGTCGACTCTCCAACTCCCTTTCAGCACCCAAAAAAAAAAAAACATGGAGATCGGAAAACCGCTATAAATGCCGGGAAATTTTCGAAACTGCCATTCGGTGTTTAAAACCCGCCTTTCTCTCTACCTTCCCACGAAAAACTCCTTTACAGCCGAAAACCTGAAATCTCCGTTACAAAGTCCCCAAACCGCTATAATTCTCTCTTGCCGTTTCGCTCACCCTTTTTGCGTTTTAAGTTTTTAACTATAAAGTATAAACCAGGGAGCTAAAATTTGCTCATCCCACCCTTTAATGGGAACTTTCATTTTTCGCTAAATTACGAAATTACGATTTCGTACTATTGCTGACAAATCACACGTCGGATATTCATACCACGGAAACATTGACACGTGGCTTGGCAAAGTGGGCCAGATCCACGTGCTCTTATTTGTGTCCTAAAAACTCAAAATCTCAGAAAGTGCGACATCTGAAGCATTTCTCATCTCCCAAAGCGGTTCAGCCATTCCTTTCCGCATATTTGTTTTGGGAAATGAGATCGTATCCCCCTTTTCTTCCCCAGACCGCACCCTTTGGAGTAAAAAGAGTAAATCATAAATACACTATAGGGGGTCGACCGGGCAAAAGGGGGAGGGGGGCAAATATATTACTTATTTTGCCATTGGATATGGATCCGAATTGGGTCCGACGGATTTAACCATTGTGCCTAATTAACCCTTTGTAGGGATATTTTTCAATAATAAAATTTATAAACCTAAGCTGAAACATTAATTATGGATTATGATATTTTCTCTTGTTTCTTCTCGATCTCTACTTCTAGACTTAGCAACTACCATGGTTTTAAATTTCGACCGAAATTTCGGATTTCGGAGGGGACCGAAACCGAAATTTCCCGAAATCCCATTTTGCGCTAAATACCAAATTTCGGTATGAAATTTCATTTTTAGGACATTTTTAAAAAAAAAAAATTGTTACAAAATTTAGAAATTAATTAAATACTCTTTTTAATTTCTTACCAAAATTTGACCGAAATTTCAGAATTTCGCATTTCTCGGGACCGAAACTGGTATTTTAAACCATGGTAACTACCACATCTTTAATCCGAAATCGAGTTGTTTACATTCGTTAAGTAGAATATTTCAAAAATTCCTCATATATTTTCTTAAATAGTTAGGCTATGGAAAGATTATTTTTGTAAAATTTTGAATCTTACTCAAACCCATGAGTCCAACGAAGTATGCCTTTAATTCTAGATCCAATCTTTTACCTTCGGATTGTAATTGTGGGATCCCACAGGATCATTTCCATAGGATGATCCTAACCCTCCAACCAGTAGAGGGACTGGACATTATAGAAAGCTCTATAGATAGGAGGGTTAGGATCATCATCCTATGAATATGGCCTCTGGCATACGGCCTCTTTATGTTAAGTGACAACAAATGTACGGTCTGGATCATCCTACAAAGTGGGTCCCATTGTACTTTTCGAAAAAGATTTGAGATAAATCAAGGCCCCACTTTGGGTAAGATGATGGAAAGCTTATATGGAGACATTTAACTTTCGGTATGTGATTGGAATATGTAGGCAGGAGGGTTAGTACCTTTCTCTTGTTACCAGCTGGCTGGGGGTGTTTTTATCATTTAAGGTACGTTAAATTTATGTCGTAGCGGACATGTCCTTCTGATTTGATTACTTCCGTGTATCTCCATTAGGGCTGCAACTCGGGTCGGGCGGGTCGGGTTTTGGAGAACCCAACCCTACCCGAGAAATATCTCGGGTCGGGTCGGGTCGGGTTTTTTTTCGGAAAACCCACGATTCCCAAACCCGGCCCTACCCATGATAAATCTCGGGTCGGTTCGGGTCGGGTCGGGTTTTTTCACGTTGACGCAAATTTTTAAGAAAAATTCTTGTTTGGCAAGGCAACTCAACTCATAGAAGCAGAAATTACACTCACATTCATTACACTTGAATCAAACAATGATGTAATTACACTCACATCACACTTGAATCAAACAATGCTGTAATCAAACAATGTTGTAATTACAATCAAACAATGCTGAATCAAACACTTGAATCAACTCAACTCATAGAAGCAGAAATTACACTCACATACAGTAACAGTGGGTGCGTGGGTTTTCACTTTTAACTTTGGGATAATTACATTTACACCCCCTCTAGTTTCTGACACATCCACTTCCACCCCTATAGTTTAAAACGTGACAAATACACCCCTGTAGTTTCAATTTGTTTAAGGTTTGCCCCTTCAGCTGAAGGTTCGTCCATAGGTTGAAGGGTTAGGATGATCCGATGGAGCTGATTTTTTAGGCACACCATATCTATGTCAGACCCATCAAATGAACGCTTTGGATCATCCAAATAATGTGGGCCCCTACCCGAATCCAAACACTACCAAAAAATCATCCAAATAATGTGGGCCCACATTGTTTGGATGATCCAAAGCGTTCATTTGATGGGTCCTGACATAGTTAGGGTGTGCCAAAAAATCAGCTCCATCGGATCATCCTAACCCTTCAATCTATGGACGAACCTTCAGCTGAGGGGGCCTACCTTAAACAAATTGAAACTACAAGGGTGTATTTGTCACGTTTTAAACTATAGGGGTGGAAGTGGATGTGTCAGAAACTAGAGGGGGTGTAAATGTAATTATCCCTTTAACTTTTAACTAACAATAGAAAAAAATGTACATACTATAACTTATGTAACTCGGGTCGGGTCGGGCCCCTTCAAACCCGGCTCGACCCGAGATTCATGCGGGCTTTTGAATGCTGAACCCGGCTCGACCCGAAACCCATGAAACCTGAACCCGACCCAGGCTATTTTCGGGTCGGGTCGATGCGGGTCGGGTTTTACCCGGCTCGAGTTGCAGCCCTAATCTCCATGTCTATCCATTAAACTAGGTACATTTATATTGCCGGTCATTGTTTGGCCATGCCCACCACCAAATCCAAGCCCGTTACTGTATTTATAACTTTATACATATACGTTTATCTACCTTAAATAGGCAGCTGATATCGACACTAAAAGTTTTATGACAATGGCACCACTCACTTTGTTTTACACTATTTTAATTAGCTTTTCAGGGGTGTCACAATACTCAAAGATCGTATCAGCATCCAATCAGAAAAGTGTAAAACAAAGTGAGTAGTGGCATTATCAAAATACGGCAGTACGGATATCACTCCTTTTGTAAATAATATTGGTTACTGATATTTGCACGACCCTGTTTTGATAATTACACAACTCACCTTGTCTTTTTTGTGCTGCTAACAGGTTTTTTTTTGGGTAACTGTAATAGCTTTTGACATGCGGTAAAATAGTAAAAGACGAGGTGAGTTTGTGTCGTCAAAATGTGGTAGTGCAAATATCAGCAGCCTAAAAAAAGTTATAATGCAACACTATATGATCTATGAAGTAATATTTAAGAGTTTAATTTATATTTTTTTGCACTTTCCTAGGCCATTCATTTTCACCAAATTGATCCCAGGGCTAAGTTTATTTTCTCGAGAAGAATTTTAGGTCCTAACCTATCAACATAAGTGGTCCAAAGCATGATCCAGTTTGTATTATAATTTGTAATAGTTTGAAGGATTCTAATAAACGTAAAATTGAAGAAGTACATTAGTCATTTTTTCCAAACTTCCGGGAAACGTCCATTTCAATATATCAACGGCCTATACTTCTTCTGTTCTCCCTCCATAGACAACGTAATACTTTTAGGGAAATGATATCCCCCTTCCCCTCTCGGAACGGTTTCTGTGAGAATGGTTCACTGCTTGAGGATAAATTCACGCCCTTTAACGTTTTTCTTTGCCTGTAACGAATAACGTTGGGGTGAATTTATCCTCAAGCAGTGAACCATTCTCACAAAAACCGTTCCGAGAGGTGAAGGGGGATATCATTTCCCTAAATAGAGAAATTTGTGGGTATTTAGTTAATTTTCTATCCACTCCCATTTTTTAGGTTTCTGTCTCTTTGAATTCAAAACAAAATTCTTGGTGGATGATGCAGGGAACTTTAATCATTTGCTAAACCTAACAAATATTCATGTTCCCAATTTATGAATGAGATGAAAACAGCTTTTTTGCAGAGATCATTTCATTACCCAGTTAGGGTAGAAAAATCCATTTCAAACGAGATTGATGATTTTAAGTACCACCCACTTTAAAATTTGGCAGCTGTCCAAACAATGCAAATGCCCCGCCTCTAGTCCATACCCAATGGGCATGTTCGGCATGGGGATAGTGCTTTCCTTGACTGGCCGTAAGACGTGATAGAATATATCAGATCAGATCTAGAAAGATCTGACCGTTAGATCGTTAGGGTGGTAGCTAGATTAGACAACTTAATAGTTACTTTTAGGAGGAATGCTAGACTCACAGGTGCCCTTACAAAAAAAGTGGGTGAAGGGCACCCCGCCATCTAGCTTCATCCGTTTGTCTCAAGCTAGGAAGACTAAATTACACTGCAAACTACTAGTATCCCATTTACGGGCCCACCCACACGCGGTCGGTGTGATCTGAGCCCTTCATCAGTTGGAGCCAGATTGTATATGCCATAGTAATGGATCTTCCATTTTATTTTTATTTTTTATTTTTTATTTTTTATCATTGTTTATTCTTTTTAATAAATTAAACGATATTAGAGAGGATGATCAAGGGAAATCAAAGGCCGAATAATGTGACATGGGTCTTATTTGGATTGAGCTTTTTAGAGCTATTTGGGGAATGAAAATGGTTTGTTTAGTCCCTAAAGTAAGGAATAATCCATGCAACAGGCCCTACTGTGTAAGTCTTTGCTTTCTTCCTTTGCATCTTTTCATATTAAGCAACTCTCTTCAATGGGGTATTTCAAAGATTCTTACCAGATTATCATTTCTTGACACTAACATTAGTTTATTCCACCATCACTTCATGGCATCTATCCATCAAACTCTATATATGAAAAGATACTTAAAAGACGGCACCTGTTAGACTCGTTTGTAACACACTCTTTGGGCCCCGCTTAATGAGTTGGATTCTCATCAATGTACATGATTTTCTTATATGAACCTAACTTAATGATTTGGACAGGAATCCTATCTGTAGAATTGATGTCTAAAACTTTTCAATTTTTCACCTGAACCAAACATGAATTTAACTAAAGTAGACTAACCATGGTAAGGATTAGTAAGTATCACGATAGGTTATGTGTTAATTAATTCATCCAAAAATTTCTGGCCCTTGCTACAGTACTGTCATGGTGTCAAGTTTTCAGGTGAATAGGTCTCCTTAGGGCTTAGAACTTAGCCTTTATTTACTGTAGTTTTACCTTCCTTTTTATCTTCTTTATTCAATTGTTTATTTCGATGCTTTGATATCTAGAGAATCTTTAGACTTCTTCCCATTTAACTCTGAATATTTCAGTGGTGAGTGTGTGTGTGTGAGAGAGAGAGAGAGAGACATTGACCTCCGATCTAGATTGATGTGCCACTCTTGCATTCTTATATTGCGGATTATATGATTGGTGGGGAAATGCTTTTGAATTTACTCCCACTAGAGCAATTTGGCTGGTGTATTTTGGCTAAGCTCAGCTAATCTATGTCAAACGTCCCCCACACTGAGGTCTACCCACTCCTTTTCTTCCCCTCTTGAGAGAGAGAGAGAGAGAGAGAGGCAGACCTCCTATCTAGATTGATGTGCCACTCTTGCATTCTTATATTGCGGATTATATGATTGGTGGGGTAATGCTTTTGGATTTACACCCACTAGAGCAATTTGGCTGGTGTATTTTGGCTAAGCTCAGCTAATCTATGTCAAACATCCCCCACAATGAGGTCTACCCACTCCTTTTCTTCCCCTCTTCACAGCCAAAGCTACTAGTCTATTTGATGTGGGTTCCTCAAAAAACATTAGAAAGACATTCACTTGTGTTGGAACCAAAGCTACTAGTTTATTTGGTGTGGGTTCCTCACAAATATTAAAAAACCATGCATTTGGGTTGGAATCCATGTTAAAACGTGTGAACACAATCATGGGTCCTTCGAATTTTTAGGCTTTCTTTTGGGTGGAGTCCCTCTAACTAGTTTCTTAGTAAGCAAATTCCTGACAATGTTTAAACTAAGCTAGGGTTTGAGTGGGATCCCCTAGGTCGTACACATAGGTGACTCTCTTTTGACCTAGCTTCAGCCTTCCTCGGCCCTTGGATCAACAACTATTGCCACCTTTTGTGTTCTAGTGCCTTTTATGAATGTTAATTTAATCTCCCTCTAAGAAACAAAAGACCCATTGGGACCCACTTCTTCTTTCTCAGCTCCCCTTCTCCTTCTTCTTTAAGGTAGAGGACACCACCCTTGTCACACTTGTTAGATATGCTATTCTCATGTGATTGATCTACTTGTAATGGAAAGCAAATGTACTTATTAGTATATTATGGAATGTTTTGTGACATAATCACTCTTGAAGAAGGCAGCTCTATTGAAAAATAATTTCATTCAATATTAGGGTTCCAAGTACAGAATAAACAAGGGAATCCAACACAGGGAAATTAAATGATTTAACTAATTAAGCAAGATTCCTCTTAAGTTAATCCATATGTTTTAGTGATTAGGATGAGCGGTCGGTCATGTAGGGAGCCGCTGATTGGTGAAATAAGGTAATTATGAGTCAACCACCAGGTTAGCAATAAGCATCCTTTGGCCTATACGAGACACACATAATAATTTATATTGTGTGGAATGTGACATATACCTTGTTGATGAGAGATCTGATTTAAGAAGACAATAATTCTTAAAAAAAAAAAAGGGGGGGGGGGGGGGGGGGACAATAATATATCATACAAGGGGCATAATATTATAACTCAACGAGTTGAAAAACAGGCGAGTGACTCGAGTCGATCAAAAGTCGAGTCATCGGCTATTTTCTTATGAAAAATGTAGGAAGTAAGTTCAAAATTTATGAAATTTGGGTATTGTAATGGAAAAGTAACCTTGAGTTTTGAGTGAGTCTACAGTGGGTAGGTCGAGTTGACTCAGTTGGGTTCACTTTCGAGTCTATTTCCGATTTTTTGAACTCACACCAACATACCCATTCGCCAATGTCACAACTCCAAATGGATGGTTAAGAAAAAACAAGAGGTGAACAAATTGTCCACATTTAAGTCCTCTGATTGGATGGTAAGGACTGTCTTATCAACTCATGCCATTTCTTTCATTTGAATATTATTTTAGTAGTTAGTTGAGCAACGCTTTTCACTACAGGACAGTATTATAATGTTTTTATGTATACACATAAGGACAAGGACAATAAGAAGTGAGAAATATGGGTTTTGCTAGGGACCATTGCAGAAGGTATTTCGCGGGCCGGCTGTTGCATGTGAGAGCGGCCACATAGCCTCACTTTTCAACAGATTTTGTCTTATCAATGAGGTGGCTGCTCTCTCATGCAACTGCCGGCCTGCAAAATACCTTTTGCGATGGTTCCTAACAAATCCCCAGAAATAGAGATAAGTATTGGCCCTTGCCATTAAGGCCCATAGGCAAAGGCCCAAGCCTAACCCTTCATGGGTTCAGCCCTAAAAAGGTTCAGCTTCTTTGATCTATAGCTTTTAGAAAACTTGCAACTTGGTATCTGGCCCCTCTCTAGACCTGTGCGGAAGGCCCCAAATGGTATTTCCACCCTTCCTATTGAAGCAAATAATAGGACATAAGACAAAACAAGGGGGTGTACCTATATAATTTTAGGGAGGTCCCATCACTTGCCTAGTGAAAGGATTGAACTTTTTCCCATAAATATATGGATTGATATGGGATGGAGTGGGCTATCAGACATTGCTACTAAGCCCACTTAGCTCCACAGCGATTGGTGGAAGGGATTGGGCCTGCTCTCTTTCAGTTGGGGGCCTACCTAATGCATGAGTGGGCCCCATTGTTTTGGTAGGCCGCATGTGTTGATTAAAATCATTAGGTATCATGGTTTTGTGAAGTTTAACATTTAAATAAGTGGCTTGGATACTCAGGCATTGGATGATAAAACGGTGAAGTGGCTTCAATTATCACTTACGCATGCATGCCATTTGCATGATGTTAGCGAGAGAGATGTGAGTAATATAATTCTAGGAACAATTACTAATGGGGGACAAAAATAAGGCGGAATTATCAACAAGACCCATGCTTTTCTAAAATTATCAACGAGGGACAAAAGAGGTCTTGTCAGTAAAAGCTGGACAAAAATGCCCTTTTCTTAAGTAACACGTTTTGCTTTTCCACTTTTCCACTTTTCCCTCATCTCTCTTCTTTCCCTCTTTTTTTTTTACTTTTCCATTTTCAATTTTGTTTCATTTTACCCTACCAATCATCTTCTTCATCGTTTAGCCACCATTGGAGGCGGAAAGCTCGAAAACTTAAAACGTGATTTCATTCTCTAAGCCTAATGGTTCTCACCTTGGCAATTTCCTATGTTTTGATGATTCCAAACACAAGTTGAAATGTGTTGTATTTCTAACGTGTTTGATGTTTAAGTGTATGTATTGAAGATTCAAGCATTTCAAATACTTAGATCAAGGAAAACGGCATGGATCGAGGCTTGTACATCCTTGAACACCATTTGAAGCCAAATGATGATGAAGGCTTGGAGCATTCAAGGAGAGATCTTGAAGAGCTAAAGAAATGGAGGTGATCCATGCAAGAGTTCAAGACTTGAAGATGTGCTTCAAAAGTAGAAGATTTGAAGGCTTAAGTCTTGTGTTAGATTGTACATCTAATCCCTATTAGGTACCCCACCTTGAGGCATAATGGAGTCACCAAACAACTGACCCTAATTGAAATAAAAATCCCATCTATGTGAAATTTGGAAGCCTATGAAGCCCAAAATTTATCAGCATAAAAAATCTGAAAAATCTGCTGATTTAGGCTTCTCGGAGCTTCGAGCTCAGAACTCCGAGAAAGTTCTCGGAATTTCGAGAAATGGTCCAGGGACTATTTTCCAACTTCTGTTTCAATTCCCGGAACTCCGAGAACACTGTGTCGGCAAAAACAATTATAGTCGTTGGGAAAATTCACAAAATTACGACTATGCCCCTGTAACGGTCATATTTGGGTTTTCTCTATATATATGTGTTCTCTATGCCTTAGAACACATCTCTCTCATTCCTAAACATGTTCTAAACATATTAGAGAGTGGTAATCACCATTGTGCCTCAATTTGGGATATCTAAAGGGATTAGACCTAGGCTTGAATTTGTACATCATTTCAAGAGTGGAATTTGTATGAGCTTGAGAGCTATCTACCCTTGAAGGAGGAAGTTTTAATTTTCTATTTTCTTTCATTGTATTTGGGCAAGTGTTCGGAGAAGCGTAGCCCTTTTCCGTGGTGAGGATTGCCACCAAGGTTAAAGCGATTGTAATTGGCACCGGTCTTCGCCAAGGTTAAGAAGATCAACATAGTGAAGCCATCAACGGGTTTGGTTGGTGGAGTGGAGTAGGCCTTGTGTGTTTGAGGACCGAACCACTTTAAATCTCGGGTGCACTCTTTCTTGTCTCTTGCTCCTTTCTTGCATTGCACTTTAGATTTAACTTACTTGCTTAAATTGTTTTATTTTTTTATCTCTTAATCCTTCATTAGAGAGTTTAAATAATTGGGTTAAAATTTCAAAAGGTAAATTTTATTTTTATAAACCTATTCTCCTTTTAGGTTGCCACTTGGGCCTACCCTTGGAATTTCACATTCCCATCTATCTCTTTGTATCTAGGTTTTGTTTTTCATTTGTTTTATGGTTTTGCATTTCTCCTTCTCCCTTTCAATGACAGATGAAGAAGATGAATTGTAGAGTAGAAAGAAAAAAATGGTGAAAATGAATGAGTGAAAAAACAGGATGTAAAAACGTGTTTATAAGGGACTTGATAAGCCCATTCGAAAATTGGTAACCCCATTTTGATATTGGATAACCCCAATCATAGAGACTTGAAAATCCCCTTCTAAAACTCCAATACCCTTGGCTAATTCTAAGGGACATGATAAGCCCATTCGTAAATTGGTAACCCCATTTTGATACTAGATAACCCCAATCCCAAAGACTTAAACACCCCCTTCCAAAGCTCCAGTACCCTCGGCCAATTTTCAGGGACTTGATAAGCCCATTCGGAAATTGGTAACCCCATTTTGATACTAGATAACCCCAATCCCAGAGACTTGAAAACCCCCTTCCAAAACTTCAGTACCCTCAGCCAATTTTCAGGGACTTGATAAGCATGTTCGGAAATTGGTAACCCCATTTTTTTTACTAAATAACCCCAATCCCAGAGACTTGAAAACCCCCTTCCAAAACTCCAATACCCTTGGCCAATTTTTAGGCACTTGATAAGCCCATTCGAAAATTGGTAACCCTGCTTTTGAGAGTTGCTAACCCCCTTCCAGAGAATTGATAAACCCCTTCTACTACAAAACCCTCTGCCCATAGCAACTCTTCTAATGGCTTTACAATTCTGCTCATGACAGAAATAACAAAAGAAATGGATGTTATCTTCATTAAATGTGCTTCGTGTATTACATCCCAATTTATGTATTATAAAAAAAATTTAAGTATATCAAAAAATGTGTAGCCATCCATTCATGTCATACATCAAAATTTTCTTATACAACCACTTGTTTTCCAAAAAGTGAGTGAAGCAATCCATGCATTATCTCCAGAACACACCCTAAAATACAAACCGCTTAAACCTAAACAAGATAAATCAGAAATAGAGGAATGAAAAATAGTGCAAAACTCCCAAAAAACAAAAGAAAAACAAAACCTAAATATGGAGAGATAGATGGTAAGAACTCAACATTCAAGTTTTCAAGACTTGCAAGCAACAATGGTGGATGAACAAGGAGGAAGATAACTAGTAGGGTAAAAAGTCAAAAAGTGAAAATGGAAGAGTAAAAGAAGAGGGAAGAAGGAAAAAAGAAGATGAAAACGTGTTGCAAATGCCAAAGGGCATTTCGTCCAACTTTTAATGACAAGACTTCTTTTGTCCCTTGTTGGTAATTTCTAAAAAGCATTGGTCCTTGATAATTCCACCTAATTTTTGTCTCTCATTGGTAATTGTTCCATAACTCTATAGAGAGAGAGAGAGAGAGATGCGAGTACTATAATTCTATCAATAGGAACTTGGGAAGAAGCTACCAATCAGCTTCATAAAAAAAATTTTATGGCATCCATGGTGTTTTAAAAATAATATAGTGGATCCCACCTTAATCAAAAATCCAAACTGTTCATTTGTTTTGCCCCAATGTAAATAGGTTGGGCCCCAAAAATCATCACCAAAGGATGATCCTAACCCTCTGATCTATGAAAGGATGACACAATACAGAAACCCTACAGATTGGAGGGTTCAGATCAACCTTTGGTGACGATTTTTGGGATCATCTTATTCACGTTGGCCTATCCAAAATGAACGGTTTGGATCTTCAAACAAGAAGGGCCACATTCTATTTTTTAGACAATCAATTGAGGTTAAAATTTTCAATTTTCTAATGAATTAAGGCAACCTCCAAAGCTTCAACTGATGCCACGTGTCATCACTCTAGACCGTTGAGAAACATTTTGCATCTATTGCTTCTTATTTTCACGCCGATCATGATGAAACGAAGATCATGATAGAAGTAACAAGTTTTTATTTATTTATTATTGTTACAGGATTTGGGTTAGTTTTCATTTAGTTTCCACTTAAAGCAAAGTTACCTATATGTATTTTTATTGAATTGATATGGAAAGGTGGCCAGGTGGGTTCCATGACTGAGCTTTTCGGGCTTTATTGTCGGCCTTTGGGCAAATACAAGCAGGGGTGCAACTTGGGTCGGGCTCAATTCGAAACCGACGGGTTCAACTGGATTTTGGCTGCCATTTTTGGTTAGGTTAGGGTTGGGTTTGATTTAATTTCGGGTTTGAGGGCTTGGGCAACTCGACCCAACTGTCTCCTAATTTTATCACGATTTTCAAAAATCTTAGTTAGACGGGTTGGATTATGGTTTAACAGATTTAGAGGCGGGTTGGGATAGGGTTGACCCTCTTGGACCAAAGGCTTGGATTGGTCGAGTTAGCGCTGAGGGAATGCTACCTCAGGTTGAGCTAGGGTTGGCCTCAACCTAACCCGACCCGACCCTAAATACAAGGGAATAATCCAATGGAGCCCAGCTCTTATTTTACACAGGGTGGAAGCACCTTCATCGATCTCAACCGTCCATTTGATACGGGCTTTTGTCATTTTACCAAGATGGTAAATACGAGTAATTCATGGAGAATGACAACATTTTGAGTGGCCTTTGATTTCTTGGAATTTTTGAAAAGATGATGTTGAAAAGAGAAAAGACCACTTTTAAGGGAAGATCTTTTGTAATCTTAATGTTATAATTATGTTGAAGTATAATTAAGACTCATTTACAACAGCTTGATTATCTTTCTCACAGTTTAACAAGTGAGACCTACTGATAGGGTGTAAAGACGGTGGAACCATTAGATCCCGCCACGTGTCACCCTTATATCAGAGGAATCTAATCATGATTAAGAAAGATGGTAAAGCACGACAAAGGCACGTGATCTCGCCACATGTCACCTCCCCACTGTTAAAATCTTAAGCATGATTATCCATCATCACGATTATAGGTGGATTTACACGACAAAGCCAAGCGCGCCGCCGAGCCAGGAGGCAACCCAATCCAATAAAAGAATGTTGTCTCTCCAAAATGATGAGAGATGTCCACGTGGCATCCCGTAAAGGAAATCTGCATGCAGGAAAAAAGAATAAATAGGCCGCTAAGCCCCTGAGGGAAGGGGAGGATCGGACGAGGAGATAAAAACAAACCCAATTTAACTTGGGGAATTAAGAACAAATCCTTATACCAGACACCATTAAAGACCAGCTTCAACCACCATTAAGAGGACTCGATTCTAAGTGAAAAGGGAAGGGAAAAGGCGCTCAACGCCTGCTCGCTCCCTCCTTCCTACTCTCCACCGTCAACTTATCCAACCCGCTTGCAGAGAAAGAGCCCATGCACTGGTCCTGGTAAACCTGATTGTTTCTCCGTTATTTCTTGCTGTATATTATACGGATGGTCCAGAATCTGACTTGGGTGTCGAACTGGTCGTCCGGGAGCCACTCCGAACCTCCCTGACCCCTTCATTTGTGGTCACAGATACCAACTGAGGCTTTCTACCTGCCGCGCGATCCCAGACCCGGATTCCGGCATCATCACCTACCAAAGCTGGGTAATTTTTCTCAAAATCAGTGTTTTATTTCTGTTCTGTTTTCAAAATCCACTTATTATTGGCACTATTTTAAATCGACTTAAAAACTACAAATCATTACAATTTTTTTAAAAAAAAATTCTTCCTATCTGTTTTTTATTTATTTTAATAATTGTAAAAAAAAAGAAGTATCAATTACCAATGGGGGGAAAAAATTAGCTGGAATTATCAACAGGACCCATGCTTTTCAGAAATTATCAACGAGGGACAAAAGAGATCTTGTCATTAAAAGCTGGACGAAAATGCCCTTTTCTTAAGCAACACGTTTTACTTTTCCACTTTTCCCTCTTCTCTCTTCTTTCCCTCTTTTTTTTTTTTACTTTTTCATTTTCAACTTTGTTTTTTTTACCTTACCAGTCATCTTTTTCATCATTTAGTCACATTGGAGGCGGGAAAACTCAAAAATTTGAAACGTGAGTTCATTCCCATCTATCTCTCAATATCTAGGTTTTGTTTTTCATTTGTTTTAGAGTTTTGCATTTCTCCTTCTCCCTTTCAATGGAGGATGAGGAAGATGAATCGTACGGTAGAAAGAAAAAAACATAAAAATGAACGAGTAAAAAAAAACGAAGTAAAAACGTGTTCATCGTGTTCATAAGGGACTTGATAAGCCCATTCGGAATTTGGTAACCCCATTTTGATACTGGATAACCCCAACCCCAGAGACTTGAAAACTCCTTTCCAAAACTCCAGTACCCTTGGGCAATATTAAGGGACTTGATAAGCCCATTCGTAAATTGGTAACTCAATTTCGATACTAGATAACCCCAATCCCAAATACTTGAAAACCCCCTTCCAAAACTAGTATCCTCGGCCACTTTTCAGGGACTTGATAAGCCCATTCGGAAATTGGTAACCCCATTTTGATACTTGATAACCCAATCCTAGAGACTTAAAAACCCCCTTCCAAAACTCCAGTACCCTCGGCCAATTTTCAAGAACTTGATAAGCCCATTCAGAAATTGGTAACCCCATTTTTTATACTAGATAACCCCAATCCCAGAGACTTGAAAACCCCCGTCCAAAACTCTAGTACCCTTGGCCAATTTTTATGGACTTGATCAACCCATTTCGAAATTGGTGACCCCATTTTTTATACTAGATAACCCCAATCCTAGAGACTTGAAAACCCTCTTCCAAAACTCCAGTACCCTCGGCTAATTTTCAAGCACTTGATAAGCCCATTCGAAAATTGGTAACCCTACTTTTGAGAGTTACTAACCCCCTTCCAGAGAGTTGATAAACCCCTTCTGCTACAAAATCCCCTGCCTATAGCAACTCTTCTAATAGCATTATAATTTTGCTCATTATAGAAATAACAAAAGAAATTGATGTTGTTTTCATTAAATGTGCTTCATGTATTACATCCCAATTTGTATATTACAAAAACAAAAAATTTAAGTAAATCAAAAATTGTGTAGCCATCCATTCATGTATTACATCAACTTTTTCTTATACAACCACTTGTCTTCCAAAAAAGTGAGTGAAGCCATCCATGCATTATCTCCAGAACTCACCCTAAAAAGCAATCGTTTAAACCCTAAGCAAGATAAATCAGAAACAGAGGAATGAAAAATAGTACAAAACCCTAAAAAGAAAAGAAAAACAAAACCTAAACACAAAGAGATAGATGGTAAGAACTCAACATTCAAGTTTTCAAGATTTGCCAGCAACAATGGTGGCTGAACAAGGAGGAGACTAGTATGGTAAAAAATTAAAAAGGTGATAATGAAAAAGTAAAAGAAGAGGGAAGAAGGAGAAAACAAGGTCAAAACGTGTTGTAAATGCCAAAGGGTATTTTCGTCCAGCTTTTACTGACAAGACCTCTTTTGTCCCCCGTTGATAATTTTTGAAAGCATTGGTCTTGTTGATAATTTTGCCTAATGTTTGTCCCCCATTGGTAATTGGTCCAAAAAATAATAATTCAAAGTGGTTGGGTGTCAAACATTTGTTCTCTTTCTCTTTAGTTTCTCCCTTCTTGGGAGAAATACACTTAGACCCCCTGTGGTTTCTGACACATTTAACTTAACCCCTAATGTTTAAAAAGTTACAAGTAGACCCCCTGTGGTTTCAATTTGTACAAGGTAGGCCCTAAACACTATCAACGCTAATGAAGACACCATACACCCCTCCAAACCCCATACCCGAATCCATACACTACCAAAAACACAGTGGGCCCACATTGTTTGGATGATCCAAAGCATTCATTTGATGGGCCCTGACATAGATAGGGTGTGCCAAAAAAATCAGCTACATAGGATCATCCTAACCCTTCAATCTGTGGACGAACCATCAACTGAGGGGTCTACCTTACACAAATTGAACCACAGGGGGTCTACTTGTAACTTTTTAAACATTTGAGGTTAAGCTGAATGTATCATAAACCACAGGGTCTAAGTGTATTTTTACCTAGTTTCTATTCACTTTGTTTTAATATTTCTTTTTCATTAGGGTTCTCACTATCTAAATAATTAATAAAATTACAAGGGGCATAAATGCTTGAAGGTTCATTATGAGGTCCTGGGTGACATCTATTATGTATTGATCTGAAATCTAAGATTGGATATAGAAAATATAGTTAAATGGGATTTGATAGGGGCCATCGAAAAAGGCAGTTCGCGCCTAGGCTGTTAGATGTGAGAGCAATCACCTCAGATGAATTAAATGAAGAACACAAAATCTATGCCCTCATAGCTGCTCTCACATGCCACAGCCCAAGTGCGAAATGCCTTTTGCGATGGTCCCTAACAAATCCCTAGCTAAATTATCTAAATTAGTAATATTTATCACATAATGTGAACGTGAACAAAGGATACCAAGTCTACCCAAGGATGAAATAAAACCCATCTTACTATTCCCTCCATGAACAACCTATTGAAAGATTCAAGTAAAAGGCCTGCTCATGAATAAAGATGATATATAACTAAGAGAAAGGCTTTCAATTCTTGGGTTCCACACCCTGATATGTATATGCAATCAAAACCATTGATCTTGTAAAATATCACGAGGCAACCTGCGTGGGGACACGCCCACGAGGAAGATAAAGAACTACAAAAATCAATGGTCAACTTTTCTTGGCAGAACCCTAAAAGCGGCTATATGTACCAAGTACATCAAGGTGTTGTCAATGGGACGTGGTTCGTTCGTGGTCAGATCATATAGATATGGCACAAGCAGGGCACAGCTCAAATCTTACTAAAGCTATGGTGCAGCACTCAACTTCTGGGCCCCATAAATTGTCTAATCTATGCATCTCCATCTATTTAATTCAATTTGTCCCCTCTTATTTGGGCCCTTGCGGACCTGCCATTTTTTGGTAACGCTTTTTGAGACTTGCCTAGCCTCTCATAACCCTATTTTAATGCCCTTATAAGTTGACTTTATAAGCTGGCAAATGAATGACACACTTGGCAATTGTGAGCTAAGACAGGTAATGGGGCGAACAAACTGTGACTCCATTATTACTCATTATTTTTATTTGAAAAGCAGGATGAATTCATTAAAAAGGAAGAGGGCCGAGGTGGACCTCAACCAAAATTACAAGAAAACAAAACAGCAATAACAAAAAAAATACAAATATCAGGGAGGAAGGAAGTCAAACCACTCCAACTCCAACCTCCTAACCCCACTCCTAGCCAAGGAGTCCGCCTTCCCATTAGCAGATCGCCAAACATAATTGAAAACAATAGATGAGCCCTCAATTAAATCATCTATTTCATCAAAAATAAAAGAAAATCTCCAAGGAGGCGACACCAAACCCTTCAACCATATAATCACATTCAAATAATCTCCCTCCACAATAGTGCTATCCATGCTATCCCTCTCAAGCCTTTTTATGCCTTGATAGACCGCCATCACCTCGGCCTCCGAGGCATCACAAACTGCAAGAGGGCTTGAAAAAGTCCATACAACTTCACCACAAACGTCTCGACACAAACCACCAACTCCGGCCGGGCCCGGGTTCCCAATACTCGACCCATCAAAGTTAATTTTGAACATGTCAATAGGCGGAGTCTCCCATCTCTGAACAATCCGATGCCGGATCTCCCTACTAAAGCAAACAATCCTCCAACCCTCCCATAAGTCAAAGGCTGATACAAAACGGAAAGCCGGTAAACTTCTCGCCCATGAAATAGTGAGCGCAATAATTTTCATATATAGCCAATACGTAGATTTTGCAACCCCTTCAAAGACACGAGAGTTTCTCTCTTTCCATATCACCCACCATGTTGTAAGAAGACACAAATTTCACAATACTTTGCCTTTCTTCCATAGCACAAAGGTCCAAAGAAGCATCAACTCCGGAATAGAGAATGGAAAAATCCAACAGATGCCAAATCTCAGAAATATCAAACTCCATACCTGACGCGTAAAGGAGCAATGCATGAAGAGATGATCCACAGATTCACCATCTTTCAAGCATAGGGCAATGGTCAACAAGCATCATACCGTGCTTCCGGAGGAAGTTAATCATTTGAATCCGATCGCGACATACCGCCCATCCGAAGATACCAACTCTAGGTAGGCAATGAAATTTTCATACCTCGGTTGAAATGGAAGATACATTACAAGGCAACAAGCTGAAATAGAAAGATTTGACAGAGAAAAAAACAGAAGATTCCGCAGTCCATACTCTTTTATCCAAACCCCTTCTCTTAATGTAGCAACCATCTAAAAGCTTAAGAAATTTGGCAACCGACTCTAACTCCCGATCAAAGAAGTTCCTTCTAAACCTAGGGGACCAAACTAAACTACTCCCATCTCGAGCAAGGCATTCAAAAACAAAACTCTCTTTCTCAACGGCTACACTATACAAATTCAGGAATAAACTCATAAGAGGCTCATCAGCACACTACACACACCCTCCAAAATTTAATCCGACCCCTCGAATACACTCTAAACCTAACACTCAAATGAAAAGCAAATGACATTTTCAAAATGTCATGCCAAACGGTCAAACCTTGTTTCTTGAATTGGTTATTGGATTCCCACTTCCCCGGCTTGCACCCATATTTACTCCCAATTATCCTAACCCACAACTAAGAATTTTCCTCCCCAAACCTCCATAACTATTTTCTTAACAAGGCATGATTAAATTCTTTCACTCTCCTAATACCCAAACCACCATTCTTAACAGGTAGGCACACACTCTTCCAAGTCACCAAAGAAATACCCTTTTTTCTTTCATTGCCTCTCCATTAAAATCTACGTCGGATTTGTTCAATACGCGATACAACACTGACCGGGCATTTAAACAAAGACAAAAATATATATAGGAATATTGGCGAACACCGCCTTAACTAGCACAAGCCTTCCCCCTCTAGAAACAAGATTCATTTTCCACGATTCCAACCTTTCAATTCTCTCTACAACAGGATCCCACAATGATTTTTTTGGTCTCCTAACCCCCAATGGGAGACCCAAGTATGAGGAGGGCAATTGATCAAGCTGACACCCCAGAGTCTTAGCCAATTCAAGCGCCTCATCCTGCGAGATGTTTAGGGTATATAATTTGGATTTATGGAAATTGGATCTCTGCCTAGTAATCAACTCATAACATCTAAGGGAAGATTTTAAATTCAACGCTGGGATCATCTTCGGTTCACTAGAGTATCATCAGCAAATTGAAGATGAGACACCTCTACCTGCTGGCCTCCAATCTTAAAACCATTGAATAATCCCAACCTGCTCCCTTTATTCATCAATCTACTAGGAGTCTCCGCCACGATGACAAAAAGAAATGGTGATAAAGGGTCACCCTGTCTAAGTCCTCGAGATGACTTAAAGAATCCTTTAGGGGACCCATTAACCAGAATGGAAAACCAAGCGGAAGAGACACAGCCCCTCATCTATTCCCTCAATTTACTTCCAAACCCCATTCTTCCAAGCAGGTAATCTACGCAAATCCCATTCCACCCTATCATAAGCCTTCTACATATCCAATTTTCACAAAATACCTCCCATGCCATTTCTAAGATAAAAGTCAATGGCCTCATTCACAACTAATGAGCAGTCAAGAATCTGCCTATTAGCCACAAAAGCACTTTGGCAATCTGAGATAATGAATGGAAGCACCATCTTTAACCGATCCGCTAGCACCTTTGCCAAAACTTTATATAAACATCCCATCAAGCTTATCGGGCGATACTCCGAAATTTTAAAGGCACCAGAAACCTTAGGGATAAGGGCAATGAAAGTAGCCCCAATGCCTTTATCCAATGCCAACCCATTATAGAACTCATCAAAAAATTTCAAGATATCCCCTTTTACATATGACCAGCAAGATTGAAAGAAAGCTAAAAAAAACCATCAGGACCAGGGGCCTTATCCTTACTAATAGAGAAGACTCCTTTTTCAACGTCCTCCTCAAAGGGTCTCTCTAATGCAACCCTCTGAGCCATACTCAGTCCACTAAACTCCAAATCTTTTGAAAGTGGTCTCATGATACCCTCAGACGGGTACAGGGAAGTATAAAAATCCAGGATCACTCTAGTAACCTCATCCTTCCCCGACACTTTGATTCCATTGTCAACCAAAGACTCAATCCTGTTTCTCCGTCTTCTGGCACTAGCCATAGCATGAAAATATGCCGTATTTTTGTCCCCCTCCTTTAACCATCTCACTCTCGACTTCTGCCTCCACGTTATCAACTCATGAAGCAGCAGTCATTTATGCTCTTCTTTAACCCTACCCAATTCCTCCCTCGATATTACGGACCCTAATCCAGATTCTTCCAACACATTTAAATCACCAATTCTATTTTCTAACCAAACATTTCTACTCGAATCAGGTTGCCTTCTTTCAACTACCCATTCCTTTAACTTTTTCTTTACATGCCTAAGCTTTTGCCCAATAATCACATTCGCAGGACCCTCACACTAGTGTGCTACCCACCAAACACCCAATCTTTCCTCCATGTGGGGGGTTTGAAGCCACACAATCTCAAACCTAAAAGGAGGAGGTCCCCAGGACTCCAATCTAGGATCTAAGAGAAGAGGACAACGATCAGATATCGGAGTGAACGAGAACCTTTTGGAAAACCTCAGGAGCCAAATTCATCCAACCAGGATAGATAAGAAATCAATCAATCCTACTAAAACTTTCAACTCTGCTCCAAGTAAACCTAGCTCCAGACAATGGAAGGTCAATAAGATTATGCTTTGAAATGAAATTTGCAAAAGCAGCCATGTTTTGATTTGCTCTCCGACATCCTAACCTTTCACAAACAAACCTAATTTCATTAAAATCACCCCCTACACACCATGGATAGGACCACCTATCCCTAACTCCGTTTACCTCTTCCCAAAACAATCTCTTATCCGCCCAAAGAGAAGGGCCATACACCCCAGAAAACAAACACACAGCCGCATCTTCCACCCTACAAAGGACAATAGATATTGAAAACCTACTCTTCCATTCCTCGGATCTAACCCAATTAGACTCGTCCTAGGCTATGAAAATGCCCCCCGAAGAACCAATAGCTTCCACAAAAGAGAAACCCCAATTCAAAGTAACACCAAGACTTTTTACCATACTCCTATCAATAACCTCCAATTTTGTTTTTTGTATACAGATAATATCCGGTTTTGACTTTTTAACTAACCCTTTAAACTTGAGCCCTCTTTGCCAGAGATGCCAATCCATTCACATTCCAAGATAGTATCTTCATAAGGAAACAAATTTAACTGATTTCCTCCCCTTCCTCACACTCATTTTCCTTCCAGAATGACAAATGCTTGACTCTTCCCCAACTGAAGTCCCACCATAATTCAGTCTAGCCAACTCCCTCAATTTTTTCTTTGATGATTCATCATAATAACTCACCGAATTACCAGGCACCATAGCATTCCTAATCTTTGAAGCTCTAATCATGTCTCTAAACTTGGGCATAGGACCAGGGTAAATCAAGCCAAGCTTGTGACTAACATTAACCGTATGATTCACCGACTCCTCTAAAGCTTCCAACCTAGAACTCCCCCCTCCAAACTCATGGTCCCCGGCTGCAAGATAGGATCCACGGGATCGGAGTAGCCAGAATCAATATCATCCAAAGACACTCGCCTTAGATCATATGCTACATCATGGACTGGCAATGTATGGACATAAGAGTATGTACCAGGACCATTGGTCCTTTTACAGCCAAGCGAACTAATAGCAGCTTTATTGCACACCGATGTATCCTGCACTTCAACACCAGAATAGAAATAAGCATTACACATAACATAATTAGAAGAGTTTAAACCTTCGATGGGCCTGACATAGGGGCTGCTAACCCCCAACTCCAGATGCGGTAAACTGGGAAAATCCATTAATGGATATTCCTCCACTGCAAAAGGTGATAAATTGTGGTTCAAACCCCCGTGGACATTACTCCCCAACGAGCAGAAATAGAAGCCATGTCTCTGACATCCCATAGATAAGAAGGTTCTGAAATCCCTTGAAAATATTCTCTTGAGGTGTATCTTTTCCACCCCATCCCTGATCAGCTCTGACTTTTCCATCATTCAAGACCTCTAAAATATAAGAATCCGCTAACTGAGACAAAGAGGACTCTCGACTTACAGGGATAATCCCATCTTTACCAGTACTAGCCTTCCAAGAATTAGGTCTCAACGTCAAGCTTCGTCTGCTAGAGCGAAATCCATTCTGCACATCTTCATGATCAGATGCTAACGAGCGAAATCCAACTTTTAAATCATCATCCTGTTTTCTATAACTCCTTCCCAACAATGGAGGCACACTCCCCAATTTGAAAGACACAAGAAAGCCAGAGAAAGCACCAGCTTGAGAGTCATCTCTAGCCCAAGAAAACCAGAAATTTCCACAGGAGTCCATCGGTAAACACTTTAAACCGCATAAATAAGAGATTCGAACTTTGTAAGCTGATTTGAACCCCATCACAAACAGCGGGACAGAAATCAGATGTCTCTGCTTCATCAATGAAATCCAACCTAGATGAACCTTCGACTATCGCGCCCGTCTCTTCTTCATCATTAAAGTCCAACTGGGATACAACACTACTAATCAAATTCATTCTATTGCACCGCCCCCGCATCAGCAAACTACCCGAAGGGTCTCCCTCCAAGAGCCTCCTAGATGAAAAGAGCGATGGAAAACCTTGACTGACTTCATAAATATCCTCTGCCAATGTAAAGCTTCTGGTCGAGGATGGGGTGAAATACCTCCCCAAGAAACAACCTTCATAAACTTCTGATGCTGAAACCACCTCGATTTGTTCTTCACTGAAACATTGATAGGACCCAGGCCCATCAGAACTTGAAGCCTCATGGATAAGGGAATTACGGGCCCAACTATCACCACCCAAGTTATAAGGCAATGGGCCCACTTCATCTGAATCCACTTCATAAGCCGGCACCTCTTCAAAATACGGAGATGCCATCTGACGAAGGGAAGTCGGGGAAATCGCCTTCAAGATATCATAATAACTATTGATTTGACCCGCGGGGTCCACCATAGAAGCGTCAGTGCGTCCAACCCCACACAAACTCCGCCACCTAAACCGAGCTGGAGAAATCTCGTTTTGAATTTCGAACAAACCGCCACAATGATCCCTGCTACCATACGCCCCATGCAACACACTATAGCACTGATTTCTATCATGGGCCGCCTCCTCCGCCTCTTCCATTTGATTGCCTAGAAACTCCATTCCGACCGCCTCGCCTAAAACCGACTCCCCAGCACCATCCTCAATGTTCATCGATCCACTCCCTTCTTCTTCAAGCAAATCTTCGTCACTGTCATCGGCTTTATCCGATTCACTTTCCGAGCAGAGAACATCTTCAACAGGTTCCTTTAGCCCTCGAACCCACCTAACTGACCCATCCATTGAGACTTGAATGGAAAGCTCATTACCAACTTTACCTGATGTGGAAATTAACAATCTGGCCAAGGAATACCCTTCTCCAGCTTCACAAGATGGGTCAAATTCCACAAATTTTCCTATCTTTTCACCAATTCTCCTGAAATTATCCTCATACCAAGCCTCAGGAGGCACCCCTGAAATACGCCACCATAGATTCTTCCCTTCTTTCGGAAATTTGTTGACTACAAATGAAGATCAGTGAACAGAGAGTTTATGGCGGATTTCCAAGATGACAAGAGATGAAATCTATTGATCCCCATTTGCGTGGAGATTAACACTTCCAGCTCAGCAATTTTAAACACCACAATTTTGCACTGACCACCACTCTTTCGAGAAAGCCAACTCTCCATACCCGCGAGATCTCAAGACCATGCTAGTTTTATTTTCCCCCATACTCCGATATTTGCATTGCTAATTGATTTAATGGGCACCGATTCGATGTTGACGGAAACTCCTTCCGAAATCCGCGGCAGAACCACTCCTGGTCTGGGGATCACAGACTCCGCCTCCAAGCTTTCCACCACCACCGGACAACTAGGGCTCGACACAGTGGGGGTAGGAAAATTAAAGTCCAAACTCGACCAGATCTTTTTGCAGCTCCAACATTCCACTCTTCTTCAGAAATTCCTAATTCCACAACGGCAACATTTCCAATCCCCAAAGGATCATTCCCTTCTCCTTCTACTAACTCTTTCTATTCTTTTGTCTTTCTTCCTCTTTGCAAAGGTCCACTGATTTCCTTCCAGATTAGCTCTCAAACCTGCCTGATAAGAACCACCTCTCCTTCCAACCGGCACCAGATTCGCACCAGTAGCCACCGTCATATTTCCCGGGCCCGGATTTGGGCGGAAAAATGAAGTAGAGGAACCTCGGAGGTGGCAGGATTTAATGGTAGACGGACGGATTCCAGCGAGACTCGATGTTGTATTAATAATGAGTAATAAAAATAAAAAACGGAAGAAATCACAAGTAAAATTATGACAACAACCAAGGCTAACTCCTTACATGTAAAATAGCATTTTACATATTACTGAGTGTTTCCGTACGATTAGGATTTTCACCTTCTTCGAATTGAAGCAGATCAAAGATGGCGACAGCGTCAGGGATGGTTCACTAGGGTTTCGAGGTCAGCCACCATCATCTCCACTATCCTCTTCTTCTACCTCCATCTTCACATCAGCCATCCTCGTCATGGAGCTTGGATCCATGGCCCCATACATCTTCTTCCACTCCCCACCTCCTTGATCTCCACCACTACCTCAGCCATTATCTCTTCACCAAACCCATTTATCTTCTTAGTAAAACCCACCTCTATGTAGATCCGAACCCCATTCCATTGAAACCCCTTTCATCTCCCAACACCATCTCCTAACCTCCAAAGACCACCCCAACTCCTCATCTGCTCCGTGAGGCTCCATTCAAATCTTTTGACATCCAAAAGTAACTTTTACGAATGAGGTCAGAATCTAACTCTAATACGAATCTAAAATTCTCTTTACTCTGCGAGACGGGAGGGACAACTTACTAGGGCAGGAGCGAATAGACAACAAACAATAATGGTCGGGCAGTGGATATCAGGAGAAACTGAGAAAGGGTGGACAAGGAGTTGGAGAAGAAAGAACCACATCGTCTATCCTCCTATCACGCCCCTCTTGCATAAGTTTACTTTCTTCCCTATGCTATAAGCCTTTTCAATCTCCACCTCTCATTCCCAGACACATCCTAAAAGGGAAACTATGATATATTGGCCCCCTTTTCTTCCCGGAGCCACCCCTTGTAGCGAAAAAGCGGGTAGCAAGAGGGACGCCCCCGGAAAGGCTTATAGGATGGGGAAGAAAGAGGATCCTAAATACGCTGGACACTACCCCTTTTATGCTAAAGGGGTGGCCTGGGGAAGGAAAGGAACCTAAAAACACCAAGGCCATAAGGGCAAAATATGCAAAATATTGGGGGGGTTGTCTCCAACGTTCTTCACTAGCAATGAGCCAGTAGAAGGCTTTTATGTGTACAGGAAAAAAGATATAAAACACGTTCAAAAATAAAGTTTAAGAAGAACAATCAAAGACAGTATCCCTGGTTTTTTTTTTTTTTAAGTTAAAGACAGTATCCCCGTTCAAGTACAGATCGTTGCAGAAAAGAGCAATACATAAGCAAACCACAGCCCGCTATTATTAACTAAAGAGAAATGCTCCCTTATGTCATCCCAGGCATAACTAAATATGTAATACTCACATAAATAGAAAAAAAAAGTGATTTTTATTAGCATATAAAGTTCACGAACAAATAACAAAAAACACATACCTGGAAAATAACAAAGGAAAAAAACACATACCTGGAAAATTTTATAGAGCCAGAGAATCCCAATGGATCTCCTTAAAGTTACAAGATTTTGCATCTTCCACATTAACCACAAGGGGTGAGTTTCTTATTGCCAGCCCCGCGAGGATTGTCATCTTTCCAATCATCCCAAGCCCTTGCCTTCTCTTCAGCAGCGTCATCATCATCAGCAGCAGCAGCACCCGGCTTTCGGTTATCTTTGTGCCATGAAGAGTTAGCTTCTTCAAAGAACTTGGCATTCATTTCTTGCCATTTATTCATCATCTCCATTTCCCGTAATCCAGCTTCTTCTATGCTCATGGTGGGCAATCTATCAACCCCAAATCACAGGAAAGGTTGGGCAGACAATCAGGCAGCATTTAATTGGGGGGAATAAAATGAAGAAAAAATGCGTTTATTAAACGCTCAATTATTTGAAGATGAGAAACCCGAACCTGTGACCGGGCTGGAAGACCTGTGCTGCCAGCCTTTCTCTTTCACTAGTTAGTTTTCCGCCAATGACACTTGCTGGTCCAAATATCATTGGTTGGTGTTTGTGTTCATGTGCTTCTGAAGCCTTTGCCCTCCCTTCTAATACGTCTTGAGCAAAAGTTGCACATGTGATTGGCTGTGCTGGTTTTGAGAATTGTGCTTGAATTGCAGCTTTTCGATGGAAAGCTTCTGCTTGCCTCGCACGCTCATCAAGGATTGCTTGATCAAGTTCCTTCCCTCCCTCCTGCAATGAAGTTATCAGTATGGAACTTATGGTGAAACTGGTAAAATGCCACATCTAAGCATTTGTAAAGAACATTATCATGTACCAGAGAATTCAAAGTGGATATGATACATATGACAGATCCGAGTTTACGCTGTGTTTATGTTGTGTGCAGATGAAAACACCCACCACAGGTTTTTTTTTTTTAAGGTAACAAAATAACTTTATTAGAATGTCAAAATAGAGGGACAAGATGTCCCACCATTTACAAACCAGATCCCAAAACCATGTAATCCACCAATTACATAAAAATAGACCAAGATTAAGAGGGCGACTCGGAAGGATAGAGATAGAAAATCCGGGGTTCCGCAAGCCGAGCGCCTTCTTTGGCCAATGCATCAGCGGCAGAATTAGTAGATCGGCGCCCATGAGTTATCTGAGTTTGCAAAACCCAAATTAGATCTCTAATCACATTCTTCATTTTGGACCAAATCAATGGCTTATGCCTATGATATTGACATGGTCCTTCCATGGTAGGGCTAAGTAGATGTATACTTTTCAATCATCTGACTATTGGTCCACTCCACTTGTATGCTTTGCTTGACACAGCATCATATAAAAATCAAGGGAAACAATATATTCACCCCCTTTTTGTTTTGCTTGGGACATCCCCCTCTAGTATAAAAGATGTCACAAATGCACCGGGGGTCTGTCCCAAGTACAAAAAGGGCCGAATATATCACTTCCCTGAATCAATACTATAGACGTGGGCCCCAATTATTAGTTCTTTTTTCTTTCCCAAACTACATGCATCCAAACGAGAGAGACGTCATTCTAGAAAAAATGCTTTCCTTTTTTTCATGTTTGTTGTGCCAAATAACGAAAAGGATTACTCTGAAAAAGGAAAGGAAAGGAAAGCAAAAGAAAAGCTTGCCTTTCTAGGCTGGAAAAACCTTTCCCACGAACCAAACGGGCCCTAAATATATAGATATCGCATAAAAAATCATTTTCTGGAGGGTTATTTCAGTCATTTAGTATGATAAGCCTTTTTCTTGGCATATAATGGGATGACACGTGTCCTACCAAGACATGTCGTCTCGGTTGTAAGAAAGAATTTCTGATTTAACAGTTTGAATCTTTTTCCCGTCTTCTTCATTACAAATCGTCTTCTTTCTCTCGCTCGCCACCAAATCCACCCTTTTCCAATGGCGGCGTCCGATATATACAGGAACGTAATTCATGAAATCGACTCGGTGATTGAATACTTTCACAATCAGAAAAAGTATTGGAGGACAAAGTTTTCTCAAGTTGAGCAGGAAAAAGAGATGTTAGTTTTTTTAAATGAAATATTAGTTGCATACGTAAAAAATGAGTTGAAATCAAAGCATTCTGAAGTTCAAAAGGGAAGAGGGAAGCTGGTTCTTGACAAAAAGCTTGAAAACGAAACTGTAGTTCTCTATTTAAACAATGAGATTGAGAAGGTAGTCTGTGAAAACTAAAACATACTTCAACTGAACCAAGCCCTTTCTCAGCAGGAGAAAAATAAAAAAATCCATTAATGAAATTGAGAAGGTAGTCCGTGAAAACAAAAACCTACTTCTTCAATTGAACTAAGTTTTTTCTCAACATGAAGAAAATCAGAAAGCCATTCGTCAGGAGAAATCAGAGCGAAAGAAAGGCTTCACGGTGGGAGCTATCAGTCTTGGTGCTGCAGCTGTGACAGCTCTTTGCTTTAGAAAATTTGCAGGGTAAATCCCAGAACTTTTAAGGCTTCTTTTTCTAGAGAAGAGAGTTTCCCTTTTCTGTTATCCTATATAAGCATCTTTTTAATTTCATGCTCTCTTTTTCATTCTTTCTCGTTTGGTGGTCTCTCTTTTTTAGAGAAATACTGGATATTTTCTAAGTTGCAGCACCAAGACTGATAGCTCCCATCGTTAAACCTTTCTTTGCACTAAGACTGATAGCTCCTACCATTAAACCTTTCTTTCGCTTTGATTTCTGCTGATGAATGGCTTTATGATTTTTCTCCAGCTGAGAAAGGGCTTGGTTCAATTGAAGAAGTAGGTTTTGGTTGTCACGGACTACATTCTCAATCTCATTAATGGATTTCTTATTTTCCTCCTGCTGAGAAAAGGGCTTGGTTCAATTGAAGAAGTAGGTTTTGGTTTTCACGGACTACATTCTCAAACTCATTGTTTATATGGAGAACTACAATTTTGTTTTCAAGCTTTTCGTCAAGAACCAGCTCCATAGGATCATCCTAACGTTCAAACTGTAGAGGTAAAAAAAGGACAAATTTGTGAAGGTTTGTACCCGTCTATTTTAACCTCCACAAAAAGAAATTATCCATTATTTCTTTAAAAAGGATAGACCACTAAATGATAAAGAATGAAAAAGAGACCATGAAATTAAAAAGAGGCTTATATGGCCTAACAAAAAAGGGAAACTCTCTTCTCTAGAAGAAGAAGCCTTAAAAGTTCTAGGATTTACGCTAGGAAATTTCTAAAGTAAAGAGCCGCCACAGCTGCAGCATTAAGACTGATAGCTACCACTGTTAAACCTTTCTTTGCACCAAGACTGATAGCTCCCACCGCTAAACATTTCTTTCGCTCCGATTTCTCCTGACGAATGGCTTTCTGATTTTCCTCTTGAGAAAGGGCTTCGCTCAACTGAAGAAGTAAGTTTTGATTTTCACGGACTACCTTTTCAATCTCATTAATGGATTTCTTATTTTCCTCCTGGTGAGAAAGGATTTTGGTTTAATTGAAGAAGTAGGTTTTGATTTTCACGGACTACCTTTTCAATCTCATTGTTTAAATGGAGAACTGCAGTTTTGTTTTCAAGCTTTTCGTCAAGAACCAGCTCCATAGAATCATCCCAATATATCAAATTGTGGAGGTAAAAAATGGACAGATTTGTGAAGGTTTGTACCCGTCCATTTTAATCTCCATAAAAAGAAATTATCTAGTATTTCTCTAAAAAAGAGAGACCACTAAATGAGAAAGAATGAAATGAGACCATGAAATTAAAAAGAAGCTTACATAGCCTAACAGGAAAGGAAAACTATCTTCTCTATAAAAACAAGCTTTAAACGGTTGGAGCTGTCAGTCATGGTGTAAAGAAAGGTTTAACAGTATGAGCTATCAGTCATGCTGTAGTTGTGACAGCTCTTTGATTTAGAAAATTCACAGGGTAAATCCTCGAACTTTTAAGGCTTCTTTTTCTAGAGAAGAGAGTTTTCATTTTCTGTTAAGTTATATAAGCCTCTTTTTAATTTCATGGTCTCTTTTTCATTCTTTCTTATTTAGTGGTCTCTCTTTTTTAGAGAAATACTAGATAATTTCTTTTTGTGGAGGTTTAAATGGACGGGTACAAACCTTCACAAATCTGTCCATTTTTTACCTCCACGGTTTGAAGGGTTATGATGATCCTATGGAGCTAGTTCTTGATGAAAAGCTTGAAAACGAAACTATAGTTCTCTATTTAAACAATGAGATTGAAAAGGTAGTCCGTGAAAACCAAAACCTACTTCTTCAATTGAACTAAGCTTTTTCTCAGTAGAAGGAAAATCAGAAATCCGTTCATGAGATTGAGAAGGTAGTCCGTGAAAACCAAAACCTACTTTTTCAATTTAACCAAGCCCTTTTCTCAAGAGGGGAAAAATCAGAAAGCCATTCGTCAGGAGAAATCAGAGCGAAAGAAAGGTTCAACAGTAGGGGCTATCAATCTTGGTGCAAAGAAAGGTTTAATAGTGGGAGCTATCCCTACTATTCACCCAAACACTTACCTTTCACCTTCTTTTAACCAACCCAATTACCTGCCCCAAATCCTAACCGAGTCATCTTAATTCTCAATTAAATCCTCCAACCGAAACCTCCTTTCCCCCCTTTAGATTCAACTGATTCCTTCCCTTTTAAGCAAACTACCACCCACGATTCTAGATTAGATTCTAGCTAATCTCAGTTGCCCCCTCTATCCCTCCAAAAATATTCCTTATGTTCCAACCAATTGAACACTTATCTTTTATCAGCCGATTGAAACAACCCCCAACCAAGATCACATAACTAAATATCCTAGTTCTTAACTTCTTTAACTAATTCTTAAAGCCTCCCAAACAATACCTTCAAAAATCTCTTGAATGTTTAACCTCCTCCTTAGCCATTTAACCAATACTTGGAAAAGTATCAAGGGGAAAGGCCCTCGGCAGGGATTCTTTGTGTGATCTTCGAAGCAGGTGATGGATACGTCAATGTAGGTTGTTGTTGGTATCCAGGAAGCTGAAATTGAAAAGGAAAAGAAAAGAAAAACCAAAAATTTATTTGTGTTCTACTTTAATTCAAGGAAGAAGATGGAGATATAAATGAGGAGATTTCTCCCACCCAGACTCAACTAATTTAGCTTATTTCATAATAAAAAAGCCATGAAAAATTCGTTTACACTCATTTATAAAAGTATTTAAGTTTTAAAGATGTTTTAAATATTCAAGTGTTCAATGAACAATTTAATCAGTATTTCACTGAGTATTTTAAGAACACTCGCACAATACATAAACTCAACACAAAGCATGTTGGTTTGCGAGAAATTGGCACCAGCAAAATGAAGGGCTTAAAAGTTATACGGCTATATTGCATGGATTCTGTTAACTTACAAACTTCTCCAACTTCTCCAAAAGCTTAAGCTGTTGGAGAAAGGCGTTATTTATCTTTTATACTTTAACGCTCCCCCGCACGTGTGGCCCACTTGGCAAACACATGGCACATGTGGTCCCACTTTGGGCCGACCATCGCATGTGGAGTTTTGCTATCCGGGAAGTTTGAACTCTATACCTTTGGCTTTGATACCATGTTAACTTACCAACTTCTCCAAAAGCTTAGGCTGTAGGAGAAAGGCGTTATTTATCTTTTATACTTTAACAAATTCTTTGGCCTCCAATACCGAATCCTGTGTCAACACATTTCGACATGAATTTGCACTCAGATTTGTGTGGGACACTGCCTAATTACTGTTGTAGCTATGTCCTGTACTAATCTTGTTTTTTTCGGAAACATATGACACATTGTTGTCTCTTTTAAAACGTAAATCATGTATATTCCCCATTTAAACATGTTTTCTTCTTAACTTCTAGATAAAAGCACAATCCATCTTCTCCTAATAAAACCCCTAATGCCTCGACCATCCACCATTGACCCCCCCTTCTTCCTCGATTCTTGATCCCCCCCCCCCCCCCACACACACACGCAAAAAAGAAAAAAGAAAAAAAAAACACTTCGTGCTCAACCCTCAACTGCCGAACACCTTCGGCAGACGTAACTTGTTAACAGAAAATACCTAACTTTGTTTCCATGACGGAAAATTCCGCTCTGTTGTTGTGATAGGAAATCCCACACTGCTCTATCCTCGACCCTCAACCACAAAACACCATCTCCCTATGTCCCTTGCCACAGCTTCATTGTTGTGGCGGGAAATCCTGCCCCTTGTTGACGAGATCAGAAATCTTGCCCTTGTCAATATGACAAAAAAGGAGGAGAAGGAGATAATATAGGTCTCTCTCTCTCTCTCTCTCTCTCTCTCTCTCTCTCTCTCTCTCTCTCTCTCTCTCTCTCTCTCTCTCTCTCTCTCTCATTGACTGGCAATTTCCAATTGTGTTCATGAGCTGGTCTATATTCTAGTACGTAAAATGGATGCACATTTTTGGCATGTTCTATGTTTTTTCTCGTTTGCATGGTTCACGGAAGTGTTGAACTTCTTAAGGTTGAATTTGTCTTATTAATGCCAACGGTAGCGGTATGTTGCTCAGACCAAGTACACAATTATGATTTGCGAGGTATGTTGCTCCTCAAATTTGTGGACAATTATTGCTGCTCAAATTGCATAGACAACTGTTGTTGCTCAAGATTTTCATCACATATGTAATATGAAAACATTTTAATATTTATTTTTTTATTTAATTTAATAAAAATTGCTGAATCCACGGATCCTACTTTTTTGGGTTTTCTAAATCTGACGCGCAATTCCAAATCCATGCAACACAGTTATAAAGCTTAAAGGTTATACCTACAAAATGCAGTGCTAACAAGTACCAACTTCAAATCTCTTTATTCTTATGAAACAATTAAATTTATAGCCACATACTAATGGACGTCAACAAGCCTACCAAGTTCAGTGATCCTGATTTAAAGACACATAAGAGCATAAAGCCAATTAGTTATATAGAGATTGTTTTTATGAAATAGACCACTCGGTTATATTCTTAACATCCTACTTTACACCGCAACTCTTTAGAATAGTTTCGATAGCCAAATCATGCCTTGAGAGTGTATAAGTATGCATTCATGGTGTGATAAACAATAAATTATAAACAAAGTACGCACTTCTATTGAGGATTACGGAAGTAGACATGTTTTGCACCATTTCCTACTATCTAAAAGCAATATACAACTATAAATGTAACAATTGAGAATAAACAATGTGGAGGGATGCAAAATGATAATAAGAAATCTCCAAAATGTTACCAATCTTAACCTACAATTCTAAATTACTATAATTGACAAGACTTTTGCTAAAGTTATTATTGATTTGTGATGATGAGCCAGGTGCAAGAATTTGTAGCCAGCCCATATATCATATACGGTGCTAAAAGTTAGTTAGTAAGATATAATGCACAATAATACCTGCAACTGCTTGTCCTTCACAGCGGAAAGCATTTCTTCCTCTTTCTTTAACATTTCCAGCAAATCAAAGGCCTGTAAAATTTGATTGTAAATCAAGACAGCAATAAGTGAGTAACAACATAATTTTGGCCAGCATAATTTTGGCCAGCTCAAAGCCTTTACTGAATTCTGAAGATTGTCAAAGCCAACCTTACTGACAGCCAAAGAGATGGTAGTAAGCCATGCCTGAAAAATAAAGAAAATTGTAAATTCAGAAACACGAAACTAAAAACACAACAATACCATTGAAAAAAAGGTAAAGAAGAGAAGAAAAAAAAAACAAGGAAAGTACAATGACAATCAGAAAGCTAAATAATTCACAAAAAATTATTTGAAAACAATAGGCGATATGCATTTGTTTCAAGTCTGCAAATTAGTTTTCCTTTGGAAAATAAAAGAATTATGTCAATCTAAAAATAACCACGAATGTATCCTTCAAACCTTTGACAGGTCTACAAACTTGACAATTTGAATGTGGCCTTGGCATCCAATTAAAATGGAAAAGACAAGGTCAGTTGTCTCATACTCGCATTATCAAAACATGGCAGTGGGACTATAGATAGATCGATTGGGGGGGGGGGGGAGGGTGACATGTCATGCACAGCTGGGTTTTAGGTTGGCATGAGTTCTCATCTGGGAGAACGGGAACCCTGCCTCAATCTGCGGTGCCTAACCGCCCTTAGAGTAAAAGGGACGGGAACTTCGGAGGGAATGAAAGACCAAAAACGGAAAAGACGAAAAGAAGGTCTGCTGCGGGAGAACTCCTTGGATGGCCTTGGCAGCCAATTAAAATGGAAAAGACGAGGTGAGTTTGCCTCATTATCAAAACATGGCAGTGGGACTATAGAAAGATCGATAGATCGATAGAAAGGTGGGGGTGCTGACATGTCATGCACAGCTGGGTTTTAGGTTGGCAAGAGTTAGGAAATAGGTTTTAGATAGCTCGTAAAGGCTTTTAAATCTTTTAACAGCACGGATTATGTAGATCCTTTTTTTTTTTTTAATATTCAAGCTTAGGATTTTGATCCAATAAGAGGGCGAGCCTTGGCGCAACCGTAAGATTGCTCCATTGTGACCTGGTGATCACGGGTTCGAGTCACAGAAACAGCCTCTCTACAAAGCAAGGGTAAGGCTGCGTACATCTAGCCCTCCCCAGACCCCGCAATGGCGGGAGCCTCGTTCACTGGGCCACCCTTTTTTTATAGGATTTCGATCCAATAATATAGATGCCCGCTCATAACATTCTGAAGAATATTGTGCGCACGCATAATATAAGAACTCGCATACATACATACATGTACTATATATATATATATATATAACGAATTCTCCTTTATTCACAAAATAACAGCTGACCTCTCGTTCTTCTTCACCATCATCCAATGAATCTTCTTCCCCGGCCTCAATGGGAGTAGAGAAAGCTGCTGCTCTGGAAGACCACCCTCGACGCTCTTTCCTTTCTTTAATTTCCAGCAGCTTAGATTCTGCAGCCTTCTGGCGCCTGAATCGAGCAATCTAAAAAGAAGTACGACAGAAATCAGCACCTGCATATTATCAAGTCTTGAAAGAATGGGGCACAAGTAGACAGACAACTAACCCCAACATAGCACAAAGTACGCGGCGCAGAGAGAATTTTAACGCAAAAAAGCATGCATGTGTACACGTAAAAGCCTTAAGAAAAGAATGCAGTTTAGAATATTTACTATAGACCTGTTTAAATATAAATTCAGGCTCACCTTTATAGCCCTTCTAGCTGCTGGGTTATCTGGGCCCTCTTGTGCAAGAGACTCTAACTCCTCTTCAGGTACAAGCTCTAGTGCCTCACAAAAAGAAATGAATTCCTACAATGTACAGCCATAATAATCAACATCAACTGGCAGAAAACATTATGCACTCCTTAACAAAAAGGAGAAAAGTTATGAAAACAATATTACAGAACCAATATATGTCCAGCAGCTCTGATCCCAGATTTACAGAAGCAACCCATCAGATATGCTTCATATATAAAACATGGTTCACCTTCAATCGGTTGTGGGAAATCTTGAGAACTTGTATCCTGTCCTCTTGTGTAAGTTTTTCAGTCAACGCTCCAAGATAATATGGAACCTGGGCAGAAGAGAAAGGTGCAAACATTAGAATAAATGCTGCATAAAATGGCCTTCAGCACACATATAATTCCATGCGAACATTACAGAAGGAGCAGAAACATGGAAAGATATGGCACACAATTAGATGTTGACAAAAGACTTGATTTGATGTATGTCCTAAGAATTAATGATTAGTATATAGAGGAAAAGGAGTGTGCAGTCGACCGCACCAAGCTTAGGTGCAGTCGAGGGCCCCAAACTCATGTGGGCCCACTTTGTTAGGATGATCCAAAGCATTCATTTGAAAGGCCCTTACATAGATGGGGTATGTACAAACAATCAGCTCCATAGGATCATCCTAACCCATCCAAAAGTGGAGGGAAATGGACAGACACCGTTTGCCACAAATATGCCCATTTTTGCCCTTCACTTTTGGAGGGGTTAGGATGATCCAATGGACCTGATTTTTTGTACACACCCTATCTATGATGGGGCCTTGCAAATGAATGGTTTTGATCAGCACAAAAAATGTGGGACCCATGTGTTTGGGCCCTCAACCGCACCTAAGCTTAGGTGCGGTCGACCACACAATCTTATTCCTCTAGTATATAATATATGGGTTACATCTTGAACATAAGACCTTGATCATCAATTCTAAGCACTGCAAAATCCTTTTTCCAGAAAAAGGGTTTCTGCATTTCTAACTTGCTACATTTTTTTACATACTATATGTGTCATTACCCTTCAGATATTATTACTTATAGATCTACAAAACCATATTAAACATCATTCAAAAGACAGATGAATGATTTCAACCTCCCAAATTAGGTTTGAATGTTTGATGGGGCATGGACATCTTCCAGATTAAGTCAGAAAATCTCATCCTACTTATATGATTTGACCAAGTTTGATGGGTTTTTACTTTTTAGGTAAAAATAGTTATGAAAATGCATATTATAAATGAACTAAAAATCGGACAATTCCAAAAACAAGGAATAAGCAATACAAAATTTGATAGGCAAGGATGAAATATACTTGTTATAAAGAAAACAACAAAACTAAGCTAAAAAACAGAGAAAAGGAAACGATAAAACCAGTGAAAAGGAAAAAATCCAAAGGAAGTTCTTGTGGGCGGGGTCATATGATAAGAAAAAATCCCACCTCGTCAGCTGGAAGGAGACTTGGTTTTAAATTTTGGTTTAGGTATGCCTTTTGGCACTTACTGACCGAAATTTACGAAATTTGAAATTTAGGCCAAAACCGGTACCGTTTCAGATATTGGCAATTTCAGTTTCGGTACTCCGAAATTTTGGTTGAAATTTAAAACCATGGAAGGAGGTGTGCAGACCTGTTAGATTTGGTGGGCTTGGAATCATGAATTTAAGGACCATTAATAAAGGCTTGCTAGGTAAGTGGTTATGAAGATTTGGAGAGGAAAGGCACTTGCTTTGGACCAGAGTAGTCGAAAGCAAGTATGGGGTGTACCCTGGGAATTGGTTATCTGATGACAAGTACAAAAGCAGTGGCTTAACAGTATGACGAGATATTTTGTAGCATAAGCATAATTTCCTTGAAGCCATTCGATTTAGAGTTTACAAAGGTAATAGAGTGGAGTTTTGACAAGACAAATGATGTTCGGAGGATGCGCTAATGAACATGTTCCTCAATTTTTTTCAAGAAGCATGGGTCCAAGATTGTTATTTGAGAAAAGAGCGTAGAATCTCCTCGATCAAAGATAAATTTCAAGCGAAACTTTTTTTTATAGGAAGGTGGACAGACTAAAGAGTTGCACAGCTGTTGGGTATTCAAGAATCTATGTATACAACAGGGAATTGTGGTAGAGAAAAAAAGGTATGGATCTTGACCTCATCTAGGAAGTTCAGTTACTTTTACCTCCAAATCTCTTCTGCTCTCTAATCGTCTCAAACCTTTTCCCTATAAAATCAGAATTTCTTTTTCGATTTTGTTACCATTTCTTTATTCTTTTTTACTTTTGTAATGGTTTTTCTTTTTAATTGTTATTGTATCCTCTCTTTTTTTTTCTAAATCCATATTTTTTACAGATCAGTTGAGCAAATGCTTTTATTCCCTCTTTGTTGTTATTTGATTCTTCTCTGATCCAAATAACTGAAATTGGGTATGTTTTCAATACCCATGAATCTCCGATGAAGAGTTGGGTGGTGGTGTATGTTAAGTAAGGGCTGCCATGGACTAGGAAGAATCTAAGGCAAGCGGAAAGATCCGAGGTTAATAGTGGGTGTGGGGTTTTGGGGGGTGGAAAAGGTGAGAGGAATGAAATCAGCCTCCTATTTTATATATTTGATCTTGTTAAAAAACTGGGATGGATTGGAAAAGGCTGGAGGTGGGAGGGGAATTGTAGATGAGATTGTAAAAAAGTTGATGGGTACGAGAAGCAGATGATATTCAGAAGTTAGTGTTTGGGATTGTGTTGGTGGATACATCACCTCTTTGTTGTTTCCATTGGTCCAAGGGGATCAAATCCCTAGGGCTCTGATACCATGTTGAGAGAGGAGAAGAGTGTGAGAGAAAAATAGTGAGTTAGAAAGATGCTCCCCCTCACTTATGTATTTATATTAAAGAGAAAGAGTACAAAGACCATAATGCCCTTAGGTAAATAGATACACCTTCTAACACCCACCACCTTTATATTTAAAAAAAACCCAAAACTATAAAATAAAAATAGAACTGGATATTAATTGATTTGCAACACTTACTAGTAATACTAACTAACATATTTCATTGGCAACAAAACCAGAGACTTCAATTATTCAATATCTTGAAATGCAGAGCACCCTAAGAAAGAAAGCATGATGAATATGGAAATAGTCACCGGACTCATAGTTGCCAGAAAATTACAAGAAGATATTTCAGATTAGCCGTGCTGATATCCTCTTTCGACTCGTTGGTAGAGAACAACCCTAGCTTGCTTATCATTGCATCGCAATTTTGCAAAGCCTCCAATCCCTTCCTCAAGGTATCCTAAAATTACACGAATAACATTTCAAAACTACTTGAACAAAAACAAGAAATGAGAAGAAAACCCTAGGTTCGAAAGAAAAGAAAAACAGATATCAAAACCCCGAAAATCAATAGAATTACCTGATCGACACCGGAATCTGACGCCGTGTAATGAATCTTCCGGGCCTGCTCGAACAGCGACGGAAGTGGCATGTCCTCCATTTTCAATCCCCCCATCCGAACAGACTAACAATAGAAAAAAAAAAAAAAACTAGAAACCCTAGAAATCAACCGAAGTAGGGCGAAAACCTTGTAAAATCGCTAATTTGGGAATCCTGTAAGAACGATTAAATCACAATAAAAAACAGAGAGCGATCTGTTGTGTTGATGTAGAAGAAGAAGAAGGAAGAAGGATCGGGAATCGCCCTGAAAGAGAACGAAGAGGAATTCGCTAATAAAAAAAACAAACCGAAGAGCTTTCGAAAGATAGAGAACACTTTCTATTTATAGATGGAGTGGTTCTGTTCGGCGGGCAGTGGGCCCGCTTGGAATCAGTACCGTACGCATTATTGACGGTTCGGATGATCCTATTCTGGGCCCACAAAATCGCAAAGTCGTTGTTAGTTGGTCCCCATCTGATAAATGGGAATTTTCTGAACAATGAACAATGTGGGCTTCTGCTTTTACGGTTGTTTTGAAGCCAGACCAAATTAACGGTTAAGATCATTAGATTTTGCCATCCGTATTTGCCTCATTGCATGCGAAGGAGCTGGCAATATGTAGATGGGCCTACCGATTTGATGATCCAAACCATTAGTTGATCGCAAATGAATTGTTAAGGGATGGTTAAAAATGAAAAGGAAAAATCTCCTAAAATTAGAGGGTCTCATGAACATCCAAGGGGCTATTTGGCTGCATTGAAAATTTTCAAAGGAAAATTGTTTCTATGAAAATAGTGTTTTTTGGTATTCTATAAATTGAGGAATTCTAAACTGAAGGGTGCCCTTGCATAAATGGGGTGAAAGGGTGCTCCCATTGGCTGCAAGGGATCGATATAAATGCTCAAAACGTCCCTTGCAGCCATTAGGGGCGCCCTTTCACCCCATTTCTTCTAGTTACGTACAATGACACAAGGCAACCATGGAAACAATTTTCTCGACTTTTGTACCTTAGAAAATGATTTTTCCAAGGTTTGCCCTACGTTAAAAATTAGTTGAGGTAAAAATTTCGAAGTGGTAAAGTTCGACTTCAAATAATTTTTACCTAAAAAGTGATTATCAAACCTTGGAAAAATCACTTTTCAAGGAAAATTCATATGGTAGAGCATTTGTAAGAAGAAAAAGGTGGATTGGGTTTAGTTTTGTTATTCATGGGCCCATCATGCATATTGAATGGGACGTGGTGATCAAGACCATTGATCTTGGGGCCACATTCATCTTTTTGAAGGGCTCTTTTTGAGGCATTTTTTTATTAAATTTTGACCATCGATGTTTCCAGGCTTTGGTAAAAGTAAGTGGGATCTCCATCCGATGTGGGACCTCCTTGTTGGGACCCACATCATCAACCGTCCAGATCACATTGCTACGTATTCAGTGGGACCAAGACTAATGTTGTCATCGAATCTGCGCGTCTGTGCTTAGCATTTGTATTTAGTTTTCGGTCTCTTCAGAACTTCATATGAGTATATTTTAGAACAATTCGAAGGCTTTCTTCATTGCTACGAAATCCTCTCTCCCGAAACTGCAATTTCAGATAGAGAGTAATGGATCCGAAACTGATCGAAGTCTCGCAGCTGTTCGAGCGCTTCAAGGCAGCTTTTATAAGAAGCGATTTCCAGACCTGCACGAACCTCCTATCTCAGCTCAAGGTAACCCTAACGCAAAAAAACAAAACCCTAACTTACTCCTCATTTTCTCTATCTTTTCTTTCTCATTGCCTGATCTCTGTCTTTCTTTATGTAATATCATGCCCTAAAAATATTCTTAATATCATCCAAAAACAAAACCCTAACACGTCCTCCCCGTACATACCTGTGTAGAGGATTAGCTTGAAGAATGCTTCCCTTTTCTCTTATATCCATCTTTATCATTACTTTGTTATTTACCGAAAAGAAAAATAAAAGATGTTTTTTTGTACTTCAGATGATTTGTAATGACTCTATGGTTCATCTCTGATGCGTTTGTTTTTACCGATTTTGGGCTTTTTGTTCTTTTCTCTAGAGGTGGGTTCATTTGTAAAAGTATAGCATAAAATTTTTAGAATCTGTGAGAAATAATAAATATACAATCCAAGGGACAAATGGGAAATTGGATTAATAGTTTTATTGATTTTAGTTTATACATAGTTTTATTAACGTTTTAATGGTTTATTTACTTCAGCAAGCTCCATAAACCATTGCCAAGGAAGTTTATTTAGTTAGAATATTTTATGCTTCTGCATTGGAATGGATATATCTACTCTCTGAATGTTTCATTTATTATGGTCTCAAAATTTTGATTTACTAAACCTCCTTTCTTGCTATTAATCTGATCTCCTTTTCTCGTATCCTTTCTTGTCACTACAACATGTGTGAAACTCAAGTGAAATGTGGTTGGATTTCTGATATTTCCACCTAATGTAAGTCGTCTTGCTGCTTTGCTTACAGGTTTTGTTGACGGAGTTTCCAAGCCTCCCACCATTGTTTAAAGAATCTCCCAATGCCGTTCATGAACTAACAGTAGCAAGTAACATTCATAAGACAAACATATCCTTGTTATTTTACTGTGTACTCTATTATGATTTATTATGACATACTGAGTTTCTTAACAAATCATGGAATTTGTGTGGGTGATACCTGCATTACCTGTGGTCATATAAATTTGCAATGTCAAAAGTAAGAATTTTTTTGTTTCCTTATTACTCTTTATTTCTCTGATGCATTTTCTGGTCACATGAGGCAACCATTCTTTCTTGGAAGGTATGTGAATAATGAAATTATGAGTTATGAGCTATGATTTGTTGACACAGACACGAAGTGTCAGACACGGAAAACCTCCAAAATTTAGAAACGGGGACACGGCTAAAATAGAGAGTATATATAATCTTGATTTGTGTATATAGATTTGTGTGCTACGTTTCGACACGGATGTGGGGTGTATGACATGGCTAACCCCTAAAAATCTAGAAATAGTGGCACGTACATACATATAAAGATACCTACACTTCTAGCAGACATTTAAAAGTGTCTCTCAGAGTGTCGACACGGGTGTCGTGTCAGACACGACACGACAAGATATGTCAACAATAAATTCGAAGTGTCGGCCAAATCATGGGTTATGAGTCGAAAGTCTGGCTATTGCATGTTCTTTCATGTCTTTGGTTGTTTGCTTGAAAGGTTGGACGAGTATCTACTCCTGTTTTTTCAAAAACATAATGAACTTTCTCCAAAAAGTTATCTACTTCTGGTGGTTAGCACTTAGCACCTCTCCTAAGTTCAAATGTGCTTGATAAGATTGGGCTATTCAAAGTTGAAGCCTTCTCTTTTATTCAAGGCAAGAAGAATACTTATGTGGTCTGAATAGGCTACACTTTGGTACCTTTAAGGCAACCTGGTATTTAGTTTTCAACAGTATTTTTTTTTTGATAAAATAGTTTTTAACAGTATTTTTTTTTCATAAAATAGTTTTCAATAGAATTTTTAGCAAGGTATTTTAGAGAGGAACTCTCTACTAGAGGTTCAATCCCCAGATGAGTCAAGACAGCTTGATGGAGTCTTGTTTCTTAAAGGGAAAAGATCCTATATAGGACATGAGAAAAATGAAACAATTTAGAAAAAAATAGCCAAGGAAGATGTGATGGATAATATGCGGATGGCATCTCATTTTTAGCATAACGAGTATTCTATGAAGATTTGCTTGTCGTGATTTTCATCTATCACAATGGCTTCTGTAAGTGAGGATGGGCATGATCCAAAGTCAATGTAATGAAACCTTATAAGAAATTAAGTTGCTTGAACTCATTTCCATATTGCTGCAGCATCATACCTAAAGACATAAATCTCCTGCCAACTTATCCATGAAGACAAGATCAAAGTCTCTAGCGACGCTTCCTCTCAATGCAAAACTCACACAATGATACATTCTCCGGCCTTGTTTGTTTTTGGATTTTGAGAACCAATTGTGAGTCCAAAACTGATTATTGGACTCAAAATTATGTTTGATTTTGAGACGTGCATTGTCGCCCATGTTTGATAATTCGGTGCATACCACATTTCACATACGATTTATATAAATATTTATGCATAATACATACATCACATTTCACATGCGATTCATAAAATATAATTATATAACACAACTGATATATTATACCACTAATACACTTACAGTTTGGTTTCGATGTGCAATTTGGTGGAGATGCAAACAGGAACATTTCGGTTGTTTCGTGTCAGTTTCTGTGGAAAATTTAAAACCATGATTCCAATTCCATTTCACAAGGCCTCATTGTCATGAAGGAACCCTGCTAAACTGGTATAGACAATGGATTTTCAGCAGCCGTAGTTCTACTGAATCCACGCATGCACCTACGCTTAACACTTAAATTGCTGCTACCGTCAAAGTTGAGCTTGATTCTTATGGAAAAATAAAGAGCTGACCCTATCACATGGCATGAGGCTAGCATGTACATTTCCAACTTTGAGATGACTTTTCCAGAGAAAATCTTCTAAAGTCAAAACGTTTTTAGAAACATCAATAAAAATTAATAGAATAATGATATGGTAATCGAGTTGGGAACCGAGAATTCAACCGAACAAATAGCCGCCCCCCCCCCCCCCCCAACCACCACCACCACCCGCCCCACCCCACGCCCACTCCCACCCCCGCCTTTTTCCTTTTTCTTTTTTGCTTTTTTCTCAAAATGTCAAAACTACCTTTAATGGTTTGATCGGTTCAACTATTGGTTAGGCAGCCGGTCTCCCTAGCAGCACTAAAATTAATATGATGATCTACCATTATGAAAATGCACTTTTGCATGCTAGTCTGCCACTTATCCCAGATAGTTGATAGGAATAGAATTTGCCATAGCCAATTCATTCTAAGATTCTCACTTGCAAATACTCCTACAAAGTTTGAAAGAGTTACTAGAGCTGAGATCAATCAAAACATAGAGGAGATAAATGAACATGAGTCAAATTGTCTTCCCAAGGGCATTTAATTGAATTATAAAAAGGTAGTAAACACAATTTACCTTCTCCAGTGTTGTTTCTTCAGCCTTGTCAAATATCGTTATTTGACATGGACAGATTTCTTCTCATTCGTCAAATGTATCATCTTTGGATTCAAATCTCTAGATGTGATATCATGGCTCCTTTTTTCTTTCCTTTTTTAAAAAAAGATGTGATATCATGGCTAAGAAATAAGTCTGAAAAATCCCAGACTTTCTATCATTACTTTCTTCTGAAACGTCTGTTTCCTTTTATTTTATAAAATGCAATATCAATAACAAAGTGTCTTATGCTTTCTCAAGCTTTGTTGAATTTATTACGGCATGCCTTCTTGATTATGAACAGCTTCACGGGTTCTCATTACTCCATATGTGCTAGCAGACCCTTTCATGCTCTTTTAATTCATATATATTCATGTTGCTGGGCGACTTTTCAGGGGATATATTTGAACATGCTGTTATTTTGAGTGTGAAAACTGAAGATCAAGATGCTTTTGAGAGAGATTTCTTTCAGCTGAAACCATATTATTCCGATACATGGTACTTATTTCTTAACTTTAATATAGCCTTCTAATCAACTTATTTATTTATTTATTTAGTTTGATGTTTGTGAAACTAATCTACTAGGTTCAGACTTCAGATATTGTAACAAAATAAATCTGAACCTAGTAATCTACTAGGTTCAGACTTATTTTGTTTCTAAATCTGGTAGAAATCATGGGAATACTTAATTGGACGCTTGTTAGAGTAATCGAGTAGATCAAGATGCCTTTGAGAGGGATTTCTTTCAGCTGAAACCGGATGCTTGTTAGAGTAATCTAGTAGATCAAGATGCCTTTGAGAGGGATTTCTGTCAGCTGAAACCATAATACTGATGCATGGTAGTTTTTTCTTAACTTTAATATAGCCTTCTAATCACCTTTTATTTATTTATTTAGATTGATGTTTGTGAAAGTAATCCACTAGGTTCAGACTTCAGATGTTGTAAGAAAATTCAGACTTCAGATGTTGTAAGAAAATTCCTATCAGTGAAACTTTATTACCTTTATCCTGGCCTCAGGATGGACAGCTTGCAACTTATTTTGTTTCTAAATATGATAGAAATCATGGGAATACGTAATTGGATGCTTGTTAGAGTAATCAAGTTTCCAAGTTTAGATTAAGTTGGAGAAAGAAAATAGACTAGCCATGCTTTTTTTTCCTATGCCGAAATTTTCTGTGGCTTGCATGTGAGAGTGTCCATCTGGCATTGACTACCGATGGATAAAGCCGTGATTTTGTCACTTCATGCAAGTAAATTTAAGTGAGAGTGAATAAAAAATCGGAACTTTGATGAAGGGAGAGTTGGGGTAATGTTTCAAGCATCATAATAGGTTCCACTATTAGATTTGAACGCCCAAAAAAAAAAAATCAGAAGTTCTAGTTGCTTTTTCATTTTGCTATAGAGTTATTGTGATCTCTTTAACAGTTTGATTGCAGATTCATTAAATGGTATGCAAGTTAGATTTATCATTGACCAGGAAATCCGATGACTTTTCTCAGTTGTTGGCAGCAGCCAATTACCTTAGCCTCTTTTGGGTCACTTTTTATTTTTCAAAATTTTCTTACTTATGCCTTCCTCTATGCTCCTACAGTGGAGTTATTCAACCATCGCTTCAAGAGTACCCGATCCTGGGCCTGAACCTTCTGAGGCTCCTTGTTCAAAATAGAATAGCAGAATTCCATACTGAACTAGAGCTGCTTCCAGCTACTGCGCTAGAGAATCCTTGCATCGAACATGCCGTGGAGCTAGAACAATCCTTCATGGAAGGCGCCTACAACCGCGTATTGAGTGCCCGGCAGACAGTGCCACATGAGACTTATGTTTATTTCATGGATCTCCTGGCAAAGACAGTGAGGTAATATGTTTGGACTTTGACTCTATGGTTATGACTATTCAAAATTTTAGTGCTGGAATTTGGGCCTTTACTAATAGTCTTATTTTCAATCTGTTGCTTGCAGAGATGAAATAGCTGGTTGTAGCGAGAAGGCATATGATTATCTGTCTGTTGCTGATTCCAAGCAAATCTTGATGTTCTCCTCTGACCAGGAGTTATCTGTGTATATCACAGAAGTAATGCATCTTTGAAGCTTCCCTCATGATTTTTGTGTTTTTTCTTTGGTTCTTTTGGTTTTGCTGATTAATTGATTTGAGAAAGTACCTTTCTTCATTTTCTTTATCATCTTACCCAGTTACTGTCAGATTTTCGAGTTATGCATGTGTGGTCAACAGCATCTTGAAGTGCTGATTTTTTTACCCAGTTATTGTTAAAGATTTCCAGCTTATTTTATTTGATGCATGTTTTGCATCCGTAGCTCTCTTAGTTTTTGTGCATGTATGAATGTGTATATGTATGCCTAGATAATTTTCGTGTGTAAAAAGATAAACTTATTTGCATTTGTTGCTTCCAGGAACATCCAGAGTGGGAGATAAAGAATGGTTGTGTGTTCTTCCAGAAGGCAAAAGAGTCTGCACCTTGCAAAGAGATACCTTCTCTGCAACTCATCAATCAGACCCTCAGTTATGCCAGAGAGTTGGAGCGGATTGTGTAAAACTAATTCCCTTCATAGTTATTCTCCTGAAGGCGATGATATCATGAATTCTTAAATGCCCATTTTTTTCCTGCAGCATGGTGAATTGTTTTTATTTCTGTCTTGTTAGTAAAATGCTTCAATTCCCAAAAGGAACTATTTAGCTCCCTACGACATGGCAAACATCAATTTGGTGATTCTGTTTTTAAGATTTGTTTCTCTTTCCAATGTTTAGTTCCTCTATTAATACATGCTTCTTAAGAATTTGCAAAAATAAATCGTCTTTAGAGAATGTTTGGCAACTTTAAAAAAAATACATGGAATACTCTTTTAAATTCCTATTTTAAACAAGGTGAAAGAAGGGTAGAGAGGGCTGCTGAGAGAGAGGGAGATTTGATAGGGCCTTGACTAAGGAGAGCATCTGATGAGGAAGGCAGAGGGAGGGACTGGCTCCTTTTTAGCCGCTTCTTACCCTTTCCTCACTCATGCCCTCTCAAGTCTCTCTTCCCATGATCGCATCCTCCCTAATCCTCCGGCCATTTTGATTGAATTAATATTCCAGTGGAAAAATTTTCACGGTTGCCAAATGTGGCCTAGGTAAAGAAATATTCCATGAAAAAAATGTTCATGGTTACCAAACATGCCCTTATTTTGTTCTATTTATGTAAAACCATTCGTATTGTTGTGTTAACCTATTGCCATAATGTCATTGACTGCTTGAGAGAAATTGCCTAATAATGTGACCCATATAAAGAGAAAATCCACTTTCACCATCTCTGACTCTACTCTTATGAATAGAACAGGTGGTCCTTATTAGCGTGAAGAACATGTTGGACATGCTATTAGTAAATAGAAATTGAGAGCTGTTATATGGTGAATGCCCATATATTTCCTTGGAAATATATTTACAGGCAAATGTACAGGTGTAGTCCATCCATGTCTGATGATCCAAATTCTTCATCTGCTACTCCCTTTCAATGGAGGGCCCATGCCTTCAAATTCTCTCTTATGTAGAACTTTCCAATCTAATTCCTGGTTATTTTCATAACAAATGTGAAGTAGTCTTTCTTTCTTTCTTTTTCCATTTAAAGGGTACGAATCCGAGGGTCAGTGCATGTTGGTGACTATGAATCTTCACCTATCTAGTAATGAGATATGGATAGGAAGGGCAGGCTAAGGATTTGAGAGACAGGAAGGCATGAGGGGGCTAAAAATTTGAGGGAAAAAACTTATCTAAGCCCGTGTTTGGCAGCCATGAAGTTCTTTCTGTCCCTGTAATCAGTGTACTAAATGGTGAGGTAGGGCAGAGGAGGGAGACTGGGAGAGAACTGAGAAGATTGAAAAACAAAGAAAAGAAAAACTGCCCAAAATAAATTTTATTTTTCCCATGTATTTTAGCCACTTCTCACACTTTCTCACTCTCCCTCTCCTACCCCTCACAACTGGCCCCATAAATATTTCTCCTTCCCCTCACACTTCTCTTGCCCCCACCTTCGATTTTTAGAAATGTATTAAATTGCGTCCGTTTTTCTGGTTAAATTTCATAAAACTTAAGCTAACAAACTAAAAGCAAAACAAGTTTCTTGGTCTGCATTCATTTCATATTATTCTACAGATAATAAATTGAGATTGTTTGGATTTACAAGCATTTTATGTCCCAAAAATCATCTGAACTCATCAAAGAGATAATGAAACCAAAGATATTAAAAATGGAACCATCGCTGACCTCAATTATTCATGTTTTTTACCTGTCATACCAGCAACTACCTGCAATGTGAACAGATACAGAAAATGACATGCCCCGCAAATATTTGGCAACAACTACTACTGAAATTCAAGGAAACCCAATAAGTGAATCTATAACTACATACATCACTTAAGGCTGGCTGTGGAACTTGCTTGGATGTTTCCAAGGAATCCAAGATAGGACTGACCACAGCCGGAAGGAAGAGGCCTGAAAAGTGCACAAAGAAAGAAATATCAGATGAGACCCACTCTAAGTATCTTCAAACAGATGCATATGAAAATATCTAGTAAATCATACTAACAGCCAAAGATGCATGACGCGTAGTATTGTTTTGATAAAAGTTTAACTTTGGGTGAAATTGTTGTTTTCTTCTAATTTTTCTTTTCTCTTTCTTAACATCTAGACTTTAGTGTTAAAAGTCTAGATGACTAGATGTTAAGAAAGAAAAAAGAAAAATTAGATGAAAACAACAAGAAGCAGCATGTGCATAAGACGAGTGTAGCGGAGATACAAATGCTTAGATGAATGTGCGGCCACACAAGGTTAGATCGAATAAAAAATGAAGACATTCGTAAAAAGGTGGGGGTGGCACCAATTGAGGAGAAGATCAGAGAGCACCGCTTAAGATGGTTTGGGCATATCCAACGTGGGCCTTTGGATTCTCTTATGAGAAGAAGTGACTCGTGCCAAGTTGATGGAGTAAAAAGAGGTGCCAAGTTGATGGAGTAAAAAGAGGTAGGGACAGACCGAAAACAACTTAGGTAGAAGCAGTGAGGAAAGACTTGAGGGCTAGGGACATAACATAGAACATGACATTGGATAGGAGAGAATGGAAGAAAATGATCCATGTAGATAAATCCAACTACTGTCAAGAGTAGACTTAGTCGATTTGAGCCGGGTAGATCCTTTCACGTTCTTCATGAAAAATTTCTGAAGGATTCATTAGCCGACCCCAATTAGATAGGACAAAGGCTTAGTGTTATAATCATTTCTAACATTGCAAAACTAAAGCCTACAGTAGCATTAAACATACATATTACGTTGTAACATCTAGAAAACTAGGGTTGACATGTGTTGGATAGGCCATCAGTCTCTGTTCGGAGATCCACAATAGAGTGAATAAATTACGGCCATTGAATTGGCAGCCTCTATCGCAGAATTAATGTTTCCCTTCACACAAGTAACACACCACATCATGCATGAATTCTCACATTTTCAGGTTCTTATTCAACTTGGTACATTTTGTAAATGGGAGTAACCATGGCATTTGATATATAAATTTTAAACCTTTTAAGGACTTTCGCTTGCCATTCCAAAATAAAAGGGCTTTTCCTTAATAGGCCTCTAGTCATATAGCTTAAAATGTGGCGACTTTCTATAGTATGTTTAAAATTCCTAAAACAAAGGAAGCATCCCTATTATCCTTCATATCAAATGGGATCTCAACCAATATTTGCTTTTTATTTATCATGGACAAGTCATTGTCAAGATGCAAGATATTATCAATATACAAAGATAATTAAGTCAGCTCAACCGAGTTATTAGGATACCCTATGATAGTGTACTTAATTTCATTATCACACAATTTATTTTATTATTTATGATTTCACTATGTACCACACATTTGCAATAGATCCATGTTCTTTTAGATCGCTTAAATGATTTCTTTTTAAATGAATCGCTTAAATGCTGTTTTAAAATTTAAATGAGACCAGAGTTTAAATTGAAACTTAAGATGTAATCAATTGCCACGTTTATTTTCTAGACTGATCTCCCTAGTGAAACTTTAGATGTAATTGATTGCAAACTTTATTTTGTAGACTGACTTCTCCCTACATGAGAACCATGGTTTTAAATTTCGACCGAAATTAGATATTTCGGATTTCGGTGGAGACCGACACCGAAATGACGGAAAACCGAAACAGTATATTATTTCGGCCGGAATTTTGGAATTTCAGTCGAAATTTCGATATTTCCAAATTTTCACCCAAAAAACCTATATTTTTTAAAAATTCATTTAATATTTCACCGCAATTTTGACCGAAATTACCGAAATTTCGATAATTTCGGCCGAAATTTAATATTGAATAAAATAATCTTTTCGGTTGAAACCGGTACCGAAACCGAAATTTTAAACCTTGATGAAAAAAGGGATTTCTTGTCATTTTACCAAACAAGCATGGTTCATGAGTAATCACTTTTCATATTTGGAAGAGGACCATTTTCTAACGTTCTTTTACTCTCATCCATGGTCTTAAATTTCAGTTTCGATTGCGGTCGCCATGGAAACGGACGCATTACAATTTAAAATTTTGATGGAAATCTTGCAAAATCACGGAAACGTATGGAAACATATGTAAATGAAATTTGATATGAAACTTCAAAAAATGCTAGAATAAGCACAAATAGACACTTAGAAACCATCACATAAGCGGGATAGACATCCATAATGGTTTTAAAATATCAAATACCTAGGGATATGAGTTGTCACACATGACTGATAATTCAGTACAAACCACATTTCACATGTAATTCATATAAATGTTTATATATAATAAATACACTACATTTCACGAGCAATTCATATAGTATACAACTGATACACTTAGGGTTTTGATTTTGATAGGCATTTCGGTTTGGACATGTGTTTTGGGGGGGATGGAAACGGAAATATTTCAGTCGTTATGTGTTGGTTTCAGTGGAAATTTAAAACCATGATCTTATTCATGTTGTGTCCCAATTTCATATACCACATATAATTATCATATCAATGAAATAACGCAAATAGATAAACGGAACTAGAACTACTTTAACTAAAAAAGCAGAATCAAACACCTAAGCCCATCAACTCTGTTTCCCATGGAAACCTTGTTGTACCCAAAACAAACTTCAAAACTATGCTCATCCAAATGTGGCACTGAGATTAGATTTCGCTGCATCAACAAAATGCAAAGCGCATCAATGAGGAGGAAGTTATCTCTAGGAATTTGAATACTGAGCGTACCCAGTCCCATGAGATCATGGTAAGCGTTATTTCCCATGCAGACAATGCTCACCGGCTCTAACCTCCTTCAACTCCACAAAACTTTCTCTTGATTACACCAAATGGTGGCTCGAACAAGAATCAACCCACCAAACACAATCTTCACCATCTAGAACTAAAACTTTGGAAACCACACATGCAATGTCCCTAAGCCCTCTATTTAGGCCATTCTTGGTAGTTTTCTTTTCAGCTCAATTATATTTCAAACGTATCATCGACTTTTCACAATTATAGCGCTCTTATTATTTTTAAATCTGTTGTTTTCCAATTCCTTTCCCTCTTCTCCTTCGAAAAATTATATTTACGTTTGTTTATTGAATAGGACCAAACAATTAGGGTCTCGATGTTTTTCAAATTAATGGTTTCCACATCTATTATTTTGAACAATTAAGAACACTTCCTTTAGCTCCACAAAATTCATCTTCCACCGGCAAGTGTCTCAGTTCTTATTAAATAAAGTGAAAATTTTTAACATAGCTAGTAACAACTACATGCTTTCGAGAAAATGTTTCCAATTAAAGAAGGAACAAAACCTAATACTCACAACCCACAAACAAAGTTAAAAAGAAAGAGAGAAAATCTCAGAAGGGGGATTGAAGGATTTGGAGAGTTAACTACTCCAGCGATGAGGCACGAAGCTGCCACTACGGGCTCTTGGACCACGAACATCTTCAGCTTCTCCATCAGGAATGAACTGAGTTACTCCAAAATCTTTAACTCAGTTTATTCTTTCTTTCCAAATAAAACGGAATGAACTGAGTTACTATTTGTAAAAAAAAAGGGCGCTGATATTTCCCTCCCCCCCTGACGGCTGGCTAACGTTAAACGTTAGGATTTAAGTATAAGTCACTTTCCCACCATTTGACCGGTCTCTCTCTCTCTCTCTCTCTCTCTCTCATATGTCACTTTCCCACCATTTGACCGGTCTCTCTCTCTCTCCACACACACACAACAAGAACAGTTGGTGGGCCCAACGAAAACTGTTGGTGGAATGGTGGGCCCATCTTTGAACAACGTAGGCCCCGCCCATACCACACCATAGGATAATCCAAACCGTCCATTTGATGGGCCATAAACGTAAATAGGTTGCGTCCCAAAACATCATTTCCATAGGCTGATCCTAGCCCTCCGATCTAAATAGAAACTACATCTTATGCAACCTCTATAGATTGTAGGGTTGTGATCATCCTATGGAAATGATTTTTGGGGCACAACCTATTTACATTGAGGCCCATCAAATGAATGGTTTGGATCATTCTATGGAGTTGGTCGTAAAGTAACATTAAGGCCTGTCCACAACATAGGACGATCCAAGCCGTCCATGGTTTGGATAATCTTATGGAGTTGGTCGTACAGTAACATTAAGGCCCAATCCTAGGCCCCACTGATATTTTTTTCAAATTGAAGCGTACCTTCCACAACATAGGATGATCCAAGCCTTCCATGGTTTGGATCTTCCTATGGTGTGGTTCGTACAGTAACATTAAGGCCCAATTTAGGCCCCACCCATATTTTTGAAAATGAAGTGTACCGTCCAGACCGTAGGATGATCCGAGCCGTCCATTTGATTGGCCATAACGTAAATGGGTTGTGCCCCCAAAAGGGTTGGCCCATCAAATGAATGGTTTGGATCATCCTGTGGTCGTACAGTAACATTAAGGCCCGTCCACAACATAGGATGATCCAAGCCGTCCATGGTTTGGATAATCCTATGGAGTTGGTCGTACACTAACATTAAGGCCCAATCGTAGGCCCCACCGATATTTTTCAAATTGAAGCGTACCGTCCACAACATAGGATGATCCAAGCCATCCATGGTTTGGATCATCCTATGGTGTGGTTCGTACCAATTTAGGCCCCACCCATATTTTTGAAAATGAAGTGCACCGTCCAGACCATAGGATGATCCGAGCCGTCCATTTAATGGGCCACAATGTAAATAGGTTTTGCCCCAAAAATCATTTCCGTAGGATGATCACAACCCTACAATCTATAGAGGTTGCATAAGATGTAGTTTCTATTTAGATCGGAGGGCTAGAATCCGCCTATGGAAAAATATTTTGGGACGCAACCTATTTAGGTTTATGGCCCATCAAATGGACGGTTTGGATTATCCTATGGTGTGGTATGGGCGGGGCCTACGTTGTTCAAAGATGGGCCCACCATTCCACCAATGGTTTCTGTCGGGCCCACCAACTGTTCGTGTGGAGAGAGAGAGAGGTGGGAAAACATTAGCCAGCCGGGGGGGGCGGGGTGGGGTGGAGAATATCAGCGCCCAAAAAAAATGTGAATTATTTTACGGTTTTTACCAATCAGGAATTTGGATAATAAATCACTCGTAGTGGGGCTCACCATATGACTAGCCGGGAGTGCCTGAAGACCAGTATTTTTTATATAAGTTCAGTGGGCCCACTTCAAAAAATGATGATCCAAACCGTTCATTTGTTGGACCACAAAGTATGTATGTTATACCCCATAAATCATCTCCATAAGATCATCCTATGGATCGGTGGGTTAAGATCATCCTAACCCGCGGATCTGTAGAGATGAGGTTTATAATGTGCAGACCCTCTATAGATCGGTGGGTTAAGATCATCCTATGGAGATGATTTATGGGGTACAACCTACCCTGCTACCCAAACGTAAATACTGTAGAGATGAGGTTTATAATGTGCAGACCCTCTATAGATCGGTGGGTTACGATCATCCTATGGGTATGATTTATGGGGTACAACCTACCCTGCCACCCAAACGTAAATACTAAATAGGCTCTCTCTCTCTCTCTCCAAAAAAACCCAAATACAAGCCCTTATCTCACGATTTCCCTCCAACTGTAAATATTCTCAATGCTTATGCAACATTAGAATTTGAATTGCCATTCCATTTATAGAAGAAATTGGAAGTGGAAATAGGAATAAAAATGGAATGTCATGTGAATACCTATTGTAATCCAAACGCACCCTACGTAGAATATTTACGTTTCCCAAACTCTCTCTCTCGCTCTCTCTCTCATAGGACTATTCTTTTACTTATTTTTTTCTTTTTTTCTTTTTTTGTAAATTTTGATTGACAGCCATTTATTAGAAGCAAGGCAAAACCCCCATTTATTAGAAGCAAGGCAAAACCCAACCACCCAGATGGTGAAAAACAAGTGTCCATGTCTGTCACGCCCTAAGCCCACTGTGTAAATATTCTCATGTCTGGGTTTACCCACGCTCCCCATTTTGTTGTGCAACAGCACTAATCGTGCCTGACCCACTTCTCGGGACTTGCCCCTTGGAAATGCTGAAAACACGTCTACACAGGGAGAGGGAGTCCAAGACACTGTATTAGGGGAGGTCCGCTCTGATACCATTATGTAACGCCCCGGCCCCACACCGTACAGATATTGTCCGGTTCTGGGTCACAACCCACCCCGATTTTGGTTTCTCACAGAAAACACATCTTCACATGGAGAGAGGAAACCACATATATAACCTAGTTTCTTTCACTCCTCTTCCGATGTGACATTTCACAATGTCATTGATGGTCTACCAACAGAACTCTTATTTGTATGAGAAAATTGAAATGGTGGACCACATGCTGCTGCAACAGTCTGATCTTTGAGTTATCAAGGCTCAATTCAGTCTAAACCGTCCAAATGGCATGGCTGAGCCAAAGCATTCTGTATAGAAAATTAAGTAGAAATGAGGCAGACCATTTGCACAATTTGTAGTATTGGGTCCCATTGAAAATTAATCATAGAAGCACATTTTTTTTTCAAAATGAATCATGTTTGCACGTAGCGTGTGCTGTTTTCACGTATTATATAATTGGAGATGTATAATTTTTTAAGGATCAATTTGGGCTGAGATTCGCCGTTTACCAGCAAATAACATCCAAAATGAAAGTGGGTGGGTTGCTTTACCGAACCCTAGGCCGTATCGCCTGTTCAAGTATAATTGGAAAGTTTCTATGTGCTAATAAAATAAAGAAAGGGAAATGATATCTGCGCCGAGGTGTTTCGATAAACATGCGCTCCACTTGTTTGTCATGTAGTATTTAAAGGGTTTAAAGAGCTTTTTGAGAACTGTAATATCCTCTGAAATCCCTTTAAATACTACATGACTAACAAGCGGAACGCTTGTTTAGCAGATATAATTTCCCTAAAGAAAATTTACTAATAAAGTAAAATTAACAAATCACTTACTTAAAGGTATGTGAATCACTTGGACACATGGTTATAAATCACATTTTTCTTTTGCACAGTTTGAAGCTCAAGATGAATACAGCTCTTTAAATAATAACAGACGAGATGGGTCAGTGCAATTATCAAAACATGCTTGTGCTGATATCATTTCCCTTCTATTATTTAACCCTTTTTTTTGTTGGTAAGCTAGGATCGGCCACAGCCATTGAGCTACAGGCTCAACCCCTAAATTAGGGAAATGATAAATTCACCCCTTTTATTTACATGGGATAACCACCTCCGGTTTATGTGGGAACAGGGCTGTTGAGTCCTTTCCATGTGAAGTAAATCAGCCCCTCTGCAATCATAGAAACACAAGAGGTGGCTGTTCCGAGTAAAAAAGAGGGGTGGATATATCACTTCCCCTATATTATTATTTAACCTTTGATAGCTGTTTAGATAATAAAAGACCAAATGAATTAGTGCAATTGTTAAAAGAAGGTAGTTCCAATATCAGTAGCGTTTTTGGCATCGAGCATGCCTTTTGTGTTTCGAAAAATTGCCAATGGGGGACATCAAAATACGGGAATTGCCAACGGGGGACACACTTCTGATAAATTGTTAAAGAGGGTTGATAAGCCCCTTTTGAGAGTTTGATAACCCCATTTAGAGGGTTGATGACCCCCCGTTTAGAGACTTGATAACCCCCATTTCGTCACTCTAACAATTTTTCAAAAGTGTGTTGATGTCCTACATTGGCGATTCTCGTATTTTGATGTCCTACATCGGCAATTTTTCCCTTATTTTAACAATGAAGATAAAGAGAAAGGAAGCCAGAGATTTGACGTCTGTTATTCCACAAAAGGACATGAAATGATGTAGAAAACCGACAAGAACCTTCAAATTTTCAATGTTTGGTGGATCTTTTCATGGTCCCACCAATTCCTACCCACATAATGATGAGTCGTTTCCGAAAGAAATCGACTTTTTCAATGTAAATGCACAAGCCTAACATCGTGCTGGTATTGATGTTGTCCCTTCAACCGCAACATCTACACCGTCCGCTCGTTCTCTCTTTCCCTTTCTCTAGTTCAGTCAAAACCCTATCTGTCCAAATCAATCTTTATCTTAGGACTTCATTTTTCCGTTCTCTGGGTTTTTATATCTCATCTTTCTTTGGTTGGCTTCCTTGACTTTAACAGTGGAATGGATATAGGCTTTGAATGAATGGGTTTATGTTAATAATTGAAGCGTGGGTTTAGCTTCTTCTTCTTCTTCTTTTACTTTTCATTTCACTTCTTTATCTTGATGGGTTTTCACTTTTTGGCATTATTGAAGAGTAAAAGAGTATTGGTTTTGAATGTCAAATGGGCTTTAGTTGGGTCTTCTTTTTTCTCTTCTTTGTATCTGTTTTGGGTTTTTCTCTTTGCATTTTTGTGGATTAAGATTTTGGTTCTAGTCTCTGGAGAAGGAAATCCAATTTCATATTTGCCTAATGGAAACCTTGTCTTCATCTTCTCCTTTGTCTGTCCCTCAAGAAGCATCCACTTATGATGAACTCTCCATGAATCAGAGCATACTCTTCTCAGACAGTCTCAAGGTATTGAGCTATATTGTTTTCTGTTTATATTCTTTCACTGTTGAAGACTCTTGTTTTTTCCTAAGATTTACATTGAAGGCAAGCTCTTACATAAGTGGACATAGAACCTTGCCTCTAACCAAACAAGATACAAGAAGAGAAAAAAAAAAAGCTATTTACAAAGAAAAAATGCGACATTTATTTTGTGCCAATATAAGGAACACATAATTGGTCATTTACTCGCATGTAAGCTGCTGCCTGGGTTCCTAGATAAATTTAGGATTAAAAATTAAAAAAAGGGCTCTTACAAATACATGCCATTGCTTCTATTTGTTCAATCCCTCATCTTCATGGACATCTTTTCTTGCTAAACCCGACACTAGTTGTCTAGTTCTGTTGAGTCTGTTTTCAGTTTATCAGGGTAATTTGCTAGTCTTTTCAACAAACTAATAAGCTTTTATGTCATTTCGTAAAAATATGTAGCAACTTCGAATTAAATTTTGAATGGTTGGAATGGGTATCTAGTTTTATTCTCGTGTTTCATTTGGACTTTCAGGATTTGAAGAATTTGAGGGCTCAGTTGTACTCTGCAGCAGAGTATTTTGAACTATCCTATTCAAATGATGACCAGAAACAAATGTATGTCCTTTGGATCCTATTTCATCTAATCTTGCATTTATTCTTGGAGGAATATGCCGTTTTCTTTAGTCTTTCTTTCTAATTAGAGTTTTTCGTTGCCAATTTTTATAGAGTGGTGAACACCTTAAAAGATTATGCTCTTCAAGCTCTTGTTAATACTGTCGATCATTTGGGTTCTGTGACGTATAAGGTAAATGGTCTTGTAGATGAAAAGGTTGTTGAGGTTTCAGGAACGGAGCTTCGTGTCTCTTGTATTGAACAGGTACTCTCCGATATTTTTTTTCTTTTTTTTTCATTTTTCTGGTAATTTGGGCATTCCACGAAGAAGAACCCAACTAGAACCGGGATTAGAGCCAGGTAGATTCCTTTTACCTTCTTAATGAATTTTTTCTAAAGGATTCATTTAGCAGACCCCAACTAGTTTGGGACAAAGGCTTTGTTGAGTTGAGTTGAGTTCTGGCAATTTGGGCATCAATTGGCATGGGTTTTTGTTTTAGGAGTTGGTAGGGCAGAAAGATATTTGAATCAATCAACTCTAAAAGAAGTGATCCTCTAATTTCGTTGGTAGTGCATGTATATATATTATGTATATATATCGTAAGACTTTGGTGGTATGTTTCTTAAAACGAAAGTGTTGGTATATTTCTTAAAATGAAATTGTTTCACGGTAAATGAAATTTCTCTGACTGACATCTATGTTTTGATTGATCTATAAAACACTAAGGCCCTGTTTGTTTTGGATTTTGAAAACCGATTGTGAGTTCAAAAATGTTTATTGGAATCAATTAAACATAAATTTGTGTCCAATAATCACTATTGGACTCACAATCACTACTCAAAATCCAAACCAAGCAGGGCCTACATGGTAACAGCAAATGGTGAGTTCTTTCTTTCTTTCTTTTTTGTTATTTTAGAGACTTCGGACATGCCAAGAGTATGTCGACCGAGAGGGCCTTTCTCAGCAGTCTCTTGTGATTACAACTCCCAAGTACCATAAGCGATACATTTTACCAGGCAAATCACTCTTATCAGTCTCTTTGTTTCCATTCTTTTGAAATTGATAGTCATAAATCTGGCCTGGCATGCAATGCATTAGCATCTTATGTATCTTTAAGATCCAAAACTTGGTTCCTAAAAATTCTCAAAAGATTCACATTCATATTACTAAGGATCCATGGCTCTTCCCTTTTTTTTAATTTATTGAATATTTTGTTTAATAGGGAAATCCATGAATGGCTCTGGATGTGCTGTGGCAAAACATCCAGGTTTCAGCATAGACGATGAGGAGAACGACTGGCATCAACTTCGTACTGGTAATGTTATTCTTCCTCTTATTTCATCTAAACTAGATTAGTTCAGATTCTTCTTTTTGCAGGCACATAAGATCATTGTTTATGTATTGTGCAAGCTATATATTATGATTCACTGTTTCAAAACTTCCCGCATCAATCATTGACTAGTCTGTTAACCTCCTTTTACGTTGGCTGAGTTCTTGTCTGTATCTGCGTTTCGTCCTACTAAGTCGATCAAAACTCCTTTCACTCTCCCGAGTTATGATCACATCAACTGAGTACACAGATGCGCCATGCCGAGCCGACTAAGATTTTCTTTGGCCGCATTTTGGATTGCATCTGCATTTTGAGACACTGATGATTTTCAAGATATCAGAATTAATTGCTGATGTTATTATGTGATCTTTTCTGTTACAGTGATTCAATCATCATTTAGAGAGACACCATCATCATCTGTCAGGTAAATGGTGGTTCTTTTATGATTCAATAACATGAAGCCTCCAATGTTTCTCTGAGTTAGTTTTGATGAAATTCAGCTTTAGTTTATTGGGGATCCTTGTTTTTTTGGGTGCTTCATGCAGGAAAGCGCGTTCTAAGTCGACATCTCCACGACGTGGAACATTTTTCTTCACAGGTACTTGTATTGATAATATATGGATATATTCGTTGTTTTCTCATTGCTCATGTAAGTTCTTTATCTTTGGGCCCAAAAGGTCTTTGTTGGAGTTGTTTAACTGATAATTTTCTTTCATCACTCAGAGAAGAGATCAGTCTCTCCGCACTCTGCTTCACATCCACTTGTTCGCTCTGAATCTTTATCAAGTAGACCTACCACACCAAACTCATCTAATATTGGGCGTCGGGTAAGCAAGAACAGTTGATATAAGCTCCTGCAAGTTCCTATGGCTATGGGTTCTTTACCCGAGTCACTAGTTCATAACTATATTCACAAATGCATATATGTACACACAAAATGCACACACAGTACACACACACACAGTACACACACACACGTTCATGATTCTTCTTTTCAGAAACTAATTCACAGTTCTAATTTAACAGAAGGTTAGAATTAGATTTATTAATTAACATAAAAAACATATAATCTGATTTCTTTCATATATGTCAAGAATGCATCACACACAACTGACAAGATACTGTTCATGTTAGCCAATTTTATCCATGATGTAAATCAATTAAAGGAAGGGATCAGAGGCTTGGAACTGAGCCTGCATTTATTTTAGATTTTTGGACTAGTCCTGATTCTGTGTTTATTTGAGATTTTTTTACTAGCCTTGACCAGGAGCCATCATGCTTTTAGTTATGTTTACCGGACTGTCAACCAGTCAACGCTACCATTTTTTACATGAAAACTATGCATCAAATCCAGCAAAACCCTCGCTGCATTTCCTGATATATCCCACCCATTTGAAAATGAATAATACATCACAAATGGTTAACATGTTGTCTTCAAGAAATAGTTATTAGTTAAACATAGAAAAAGACTTTACCATTGTCAAAGACAATAGGGTTATGGTATTCAACACTTTTAATATGTGAAATGATATCTGCACTGCGCTGTCTTAATAATGTCACTTCCTTTCATTTAACACTTGTATTAGTATTAGCTACTAAAGGCCATTACAGCTCCCAAAAAAGCTATGAACAGCCAATAAAAAAAAGTGTTGAATAAAATGAGATGCCATTATCAAAACAAGGGAGTGTGTTATATCATTTCCCTTTGAATATCTGTTTTTCATAGAACAGAGACTATTATATATACTGATGTTAGGTAGAAATTTCTCTCTTATTTGTGTGTAGCATCCTTCAACACCTCAGAAATCAGCATCAATGCGACTTCATGCTGAAAGGAATGGGAAAAATGAGATTGAGCAACACCCTAGCAAGAGTAAACGTCTCCTCAAGGCCTTGCTCAGTAGGCGCAAGTCAAAGCAAGATCCAATGCTGTATAGTTACTTGGATGATTATTAAGAAAAAAGAAAATAGATAAAGTAAATAAATGACAAGGGGTTTGAGTTTCCCCTTGGATTATCATACCAAGCCATTTTACAGTGTTACTTCTGTTCATCAAATCGGGTTGAGGGATTGAGTTTATAGTTTTTATGTGTATCATGGATGATTGTTTCTATAACTGATTGTAAAAATTCATATCCATAGAGAGATTTTTATATTGTCTGCTTGTGTATGCTGGTGTGCAGCGTGTGACTGCACGACAACCATTGATCTTGATCTTGTTGGTTAGATTTAACCCCAAGATACAATTTAAAAAAAAATAGAGAGAGAGAGAGAGAGAGAGAGAGAGAGAGAGAGAGAGAGAGAGAGGGGCTAGCCATAAAAAAGAGAGAGGCTAATGTACTTATATGTGTTTTCAAAAAAAAAAAAAAAATGTTCCATAGGTGTTTGTCATATGTAGTAAGTTTTATATTCTTTCCTCTGTTTTTTAATCCGTAGGCATGTTTTTGCTTTAATTGTTCATAATTAACATGAAACAAGGGATTTTTTTACGGGAAAAGTTCTAACTCGAACCCTTCAAACTTCTAAGCACTTGAATCTTTTCTGAAGAAATGTTTACAGTTTGCATTGTTGGGATGTTTACAGTTTATTGGGCTGTTGTTCGCTATTTGGTGGAGTGGGTCATGGAAGGATGATATCCATCACGATTTTCCTTCAGCATTTCAGCTGTAATACCTGTTTTGATTTGTTTGTAGGGTCCTTCTATAGATCGAGAGGGTTAGGATCATCATACTGAGAATGTGCGCACACTATCAGAATATCAGCATATCCGAGAATATGCGCACATTATACTGAACACGGTTTGGATCATCCTTTGAATTTACTTTTGGAAAAATACTGGACTTCACGTGCGCACACTATATAAAAATGTCGTTTGTCTGATGTCAGTCAGCAGTTCAGAATATCCGAGAGGCATATTATCGTGACCAAAGAATCTACTCTCTCTCTCTCTCTCTCTCTCTCTCTCTCTCTCTCTCTCTCTCTGCATATGAAGGACCTCTCTTCTTTTCTTCTCTTGAGATTACTTTTCAGGAAGCGGAACACTAACAAGAAAAAACAGGCACGTCTCTCTCTCTCTCTCTCTCTCTCTCTCTCTCTCTCATATTTCTCTGTTTCTTGCTTTTTATGCCATATAGTACAACTTTCATTGAAGGAATTCTAAAAAGGTGTGCAGTGTAAAAATTATATACTTAACAGATTAAAGAATAGTTCAGTAGTGATTTAGAGAGATTTCTACTACATAAGAATGAAGAGGAGTAATAACAAGTGAAAATCTCTTGATTTCAAATTATTAAGAGGACCAAGAATTCCAATAGAAAAAGTAGATCTTTTCTAGCTTTTCATTGTCACAATGTTATAATGTAGAGAAAGTACTTTTACACTGATACAAATGAGTGCTCCAATGTCTGGTTTGCATTCATTGCAAACCAGGAAAATTTACAATTATAGCCTTTAAAAAAGAAAAAATTAAAATTATTAAAACATATTCCATGCAGCAGATCTCCCCTTCAACTTACTGGTACAGGGCATGATGCTTTGAAATGGACGGCGGCAATTGGCATAGCATATCTCCAAGCTCATGACTAAAAATTGAACTGAAACTCTGGAGACGTCAAAGCCATTGTTTTATATATAGAGAGATCTTATGAGAGGGAAGCTCCGATTCGAACTGGTTTCAAAGTTCTGAAAATTTTCCTAGTACTTTCGAACGCCATCACGAATAAACCAAAGAAGTATAAGAAGAAAATCTGTAGCTTCAATAAGACATCAAAGATGCATTTCAAACGGCCTTCCTCGCAGTTCCTTCTGGTCACTTGCCAAACTGATCACAAAAAGAAGTTATAAGTGCAGGTCTAGATATATCAAGGGTTTGATCCCATCTAAAATACTGAGAGAGAAGAAAAAAATTAGTGTAGAAAGATCATTTCATCAAGGCATACGTACCAATCTCATTCTTCGGCAAATTTGACCACTCATGCTGACTCAATTTCGATTCTGACGCCTTGATCAAATCCAAAAGAGCTTGATTGACCTGAAAGTTCCGCACTAGAATTAAGATATGGTGCCTAGTGCCATGAGTAAATGTAGTCTATGGAGAAGTTCTACACTAAAAGGTGAACTATACGTACAAAACGTAAGAATGATTTCTAACATGATCAATATACCATATCAAACAGATTAAGCAACTACTCCAGAGTCTCAGAGTTATTTAGATCTCCAAGCGATGGATCAGTTATCTGATTACTACCGCTGTAGAAAGTAGTAACCAAAAAATGTAGCTTAGGCCCATTTCATAATTTAGAAAATGCGAAAATGGTGGAAGGTCTTTTGAAAATATTTGAAATTTTTACAAGTTGCTGAAATACAGAGAATGATTACTGTGGAAGATTTTCTAAATTTGAGAATTGAAGGTATATTCATCGCTTTATGACTTTTGACTCCATGCTGTGAACAGTCGCACATGATTCTTGCGTAGGTCTTTCTTGCACTTGCTGAATCTCCCAAGTAAAGATTTTCTGTACATATGGTGAATGATCTACACTCTAAGAATCACTTCTCATAAGATCATCAGCCAAAGATATGTGTTTGCTCTGTGAGATTTTGTGTGTGTGTTGGTTGGGGGGGGGGGGGGGGGGGGTGGTGAGGGGGGTGGCGGGCGGCAAGCAAGGTATAAAAACTTGGACTCGGACAAGAACTCGGCCAAGACAAAAAAAGGAGTGTACTAATGCACGTCAATGATTGACACGATCAACTTTCACTAATTCAGATTCAGGTGCGTCAAAAGAGTTTTTTTATTGACTTGGTAGGGAGAAACTCAGTCTCGGAAAACCAAGTTGACTTGGTGAGTCGATGATTACTTAGAGAGTTTTTAACCAGCAGGTTCAAGCATAAATTAGGCATGAGAGTTTTGATTCTGACACTATAAAAAAATTGGAAAATTAAACAATAAATCAATGCATGCATCATTCTTCCATTAGGTCAGTTGCATTTCAAGGAATGATATTGACCAAATGAATATGGGCTATATTTTATTCTTAGGCAAATTTCTAAATTGTAACCAAGCATATATTTGATAAATCTAAAAACGCCTAGTTAAATAATTTCTGAGCTAATGGCATGTTGATAATAATTTGATACGCTGCCAATTTATACTGACAATTAGGCACTAGTTGGTGGTAAAAGCATCCATAACCATTCACTCTGTTTTTAAGTAGGCGCTTAATTTCTTACCTCTCTCAATATAAGTACCAGTTCAAGGAAAAAAGTTCCCCAAAAGTGGCTTTCTTTCTCTAGTTTATGTAACATGGGTAAAGACTGTTGAAAATCAATCATAGAAGTACTGTTTTTCAAGTGATAACATGTTCAAAAGATACTAATAAAAAAAGAATGTTCAAAAGATGCAGGAGACAGAGAAAATGATCCAATTTCACATTCTGAAGCCATTACAAAAGTACATACCTCTTCAGGTCTTTCGTGGCTCACTAGATGTCCCCCATGGAGTTCTATCATTCTGGCAGCAGGCTGCAGCTTCTTTGCAAGCTTCCTTGCGTAATATAGTTGGGCAATTATGTCATGCCTAACAAAATGAAGAACCTTGGATCAGTCCTTTCCATATATACCGATGGTTACAAACAAGTTTGATGCAAACTTTACTCCAATGAAGAATTACAACAACAATGGATCTGATTCCCATGGATGATGAGAAGAGGGGATTGTATACTTAGAATATTAAAACCAACCTGCCATGAATGACTGAAATAAGAAAGCCAGCACTACAGATCGTTTCTAGTTCCTTTGATGTCATTTTGTGTCTCCAACATGCGTTAACTTGACCTTCAAAACCATAGTTGGACTGCATACCAGCCGATGATATACCTTTCACGTATTCCTGCAAAAATAGGCATTTATTTTATATTAGCAAAGATGCCAATTAACAAACCCATCAGAAAATGTAGGGCTATATGACTAAGGGCTGTCCTTGCAATTGGATCATTTATTAAGTATTATTAGGCTTCCAAGTAGCAAACGATGAAAGTGAAGAGAAAGAAAGGGGGTCATTATTTCCAGTAATGTCTTTAGAGTGTCATGTAAGCTTAATTTAACTTAATTTTTGATTCATCTCTCCCTATCTACATATGTATGTATGTATGTATATACAGAGAGAGAGAGAGAATGAAAATTGCATTAGGAAAAGTCAAAAGATATTTGATGTTGTTTAATCTAATTCATGCAATGCGAGATGTTATGAGTTTTGGGCGCTACACAATTTCATCATGTACTTGTGCTGTGAGTGAGATTCACTTCCTACATTCCTTCACCAAGGGTGACCCTATGTTTATTGTTCTGTAGCGATATCCACTACTGAGTTTGTAATTCACAATATGTTTAACTTAGATATCGAGAGATGCACCAACGGTTTGGGCTCCATCACTAGTGCCCACAAGCTTTCAAAACCAACCCGCACTTCCATAACCCTCTCGTTTCGTATTAAATATACACTCCTCCATAGTTGAATTCTTTTGTGATAGGATGCATTCTGTTGGTGACTTATCACCAGGGTAGTACTATACACTTCACCGAGAACGTAGTGTAACTATGTATGCACACACACATGTACATATTCTACGGTAGTTATGTGAAACTATTTCACTGTCAGAATCTGAGAGAGAGAGAGAGAGAGAACGTATGTGTAACTATGTATGCACACACACATGTACATATTCTACGGTAGTTATGTGAAACTATTTCACTGTCAGAATCTGAGAGAGAGAGAGGCATTTAACAATTTTAACCATAATCTCAGAGATGGTGAAAGTATTCTCATCTCCTCCTTGGACATAGGACCATGTTAATATTGTCATGTTCCATGTTTTTGCTTTATTTTCTTTACTGCTTTTGTGATTTGTTCCTGGTTTACGTTCACAAATTCCTTTCCAATGAAATAATTAACCTAATAAAACTTGTCTACAGCCCGTATCTCAGTTGGAAAGTCCCAAGTGTGACAATCACTAGACTGTGGTTCAAGCCAGCTTACCCAAGCGAGCTTATGCATAAAAATAAAATAGAGAAAGAAATAAAAGTTTCTACACATATGCCAAAGCAAAGAGAAGAATGAACAGAATATTATGAATGGATTTACATGACATGGCTGGGTTACTCTAAAAGTAGAGCTCCCGGGCAAAATCTCACATCATGGCTGAGTTGGATCCCAAACAATTGGGACTGACTCCTCTTATACATAGACAGCGGCCTGGGGTTACGTAAGAACTCTTAGGGGCCGTTTGGATACGCGTATTTTAGAATCCTGGGTTTCCTCAAAATCCTGGATGGAAGATGAGAGAAGGAGACCGTCTGCCGTTTTCAGATTCCACACTTTTCTTTCCATCGAGCCAGAGAGCGAGAATGTCCCATTTCCAGGTTTTAGAAATCTCAGGATAGAGGAGAGATTTCCAAAACCTGGATTTCTTACTTAAAATCCAAGAAACACTGTCCGGATAGCATACAACAGCTTGATCATGAACCCTCATTTACAACGTTTTCAAACTAAAACCTGGATTCTAAGGTCCGCGTATCCAAACGGCCACTTAATGATGGTGCGATTAAAACCCCGTCATGTAACTCAAATAAATCAGAAATTAAATATGTTTCGGTACATGTAATAATGTTCCTTATGCCATCTTCCATGTAAAATACTGAGACAGATGTGCATTAGATAAACTACACCTCAGTCCAACAACAGTTACATAACTCCACTAAAGCAAATATAACATGATCTTACATGTGGAAAATGATAGTTGTTAACTCACCAACTTCTCCAAAAGCTTAAGCTGTTGGAGAAAGGCATTATTTATCTTTTATACTTTAACACTCCCCCGCACGTGTGGCCCACTTGGCAAACACTTGGCACATGTGGTCCCACTTTGGGCCGACCATCACATGTGGATTTCTACTATCTAGGAGGTTTGAACTCGAGAGCTTTGGCTCTGATACCATGTTAGAAACTTACCAACTTCTTCAAAAGCTTAAGCGGTTGGAGAAAGGCGTTATTTATCTTTTACTTTCTCCCCCGCATGTGTGGCCCACTTGGCAAACACGTGGCACATGTGGTCCCACTTTGGACTGACCATCGCATGTGGATTGCTATCCGGGAGTTTTGAACTCCAGACCTTTGCTCTGATACCATGTTAAATTACCAACTTCTCCAAAAGCTTAGGCTGTTGGAGAAAAGCGTTATTTATCTTTTATACTTTAACAATAGTCATAATTATCAGTGTGTATGATACATTTGTGGCCACCCTTGGCAGCAACATATTCCATACATGATGTCTAGATAGAACTGGGGTTGGTCTAGAACACTACTGAATATACACCATAGGACTGTAGTGTTTTCCAGCGCATTACATTATAGCACACCCTAGTTACCTCTAAAATTTCATTTCTACATCATCTGCCCTTCTCCAGATGTGCATGACTCCAAACTCCATTATGATTTCAGAGTCTCATGAATGATTTTCAAAATCCTACATATAATTTTCTTTCTTTTTTCTTTTAAGGTTTTTCATTTTTACAAATTTCTTGATTCCCCACGATTCCAATTTAGTGGGAAGATTGGCTACAAAAGCAAAGATATAAGCATGAAGTCACAGAGAGCAAGCAGAAGAGTTCAAAATCTAAGGGAAGCTCGTCACATAGAAAAGCACATATGAGTGATAGGTTTCCTGGGATTTGCATCCGAAGAAAAAGGTAAATTTCCAGCTTGAATCTCTGAATAAACATAGCTACGATGAAAGATCTCACTATAGATTAATCAAGTTTGATGATGTTCCTTACTTGATATAAAACTTTTCTTCTTGTATTGGTTCCAACATATTCATCAAGATATTCCTGCACATAAAAAATATTATGAAAAACTATGCATTGTATTACTGCTCCAGAAAACAAGCAAATAGGTATACCTTATAAACAAATGATGAGTCACCTGCTGTAATTAGTTTTACATAAAAAGTGTGAAAATTAAATAACTACAATCATTATTTTCTATAAACCAATTAAGAGATCTACTCAATATTTGTTATTTTTGCTACATAAGTTGGGATCAAACACGCTTCAAGGTTGCAAAACAGGGTGAGCAGTTTCAAATTGACTTACAGGTTTCACCCATGGAAACTCTCTGTACTTAGTCCATGATTCACTAACATAATTGAAGGATATAAAGAGCAGACATACAATAAACTTAGAGGTACTCCAAATGCAAGCCTGTTGGTTGACTCATAATGGTAAAATGTAAGGCCATAAAACATCATAGAAGTAAAACATGGCTCAAATGGGGGGAATAAATACATTCAATGTTGGTATCACACTCAGAGGAATTGAGCTCAGAATTATCAAAAATAATTTGATTCCAGATCTGCTAATGCAACATATGAATGTTAGTGGTGGAGGGTAAAAGAGCCAAAGAAGGAAAAGGACCAGCTTTTACTGTAAAAGTCTTACGGAACTTCCTTAATGAAAAGCCAAGTGATGATATTTATTGTATAATTTTAACTTAAATGAGAGCAACCATGGTTGTTATATAGGGAGTCACAAGAGCTCGTACCATCACCCTCAGAATATGTTTTCTATCAGTTGGTGATATTATATATCTTACAACCTAACAAATTCTTGATGCCGAAACCTTTTACCTTTCAGCTGATGGTGTTGAGTTTGTACCATGTAAAAACAAAACACACACACACACACACACACACACACACACACACACACACACAACTCAAACAAGAACCACAAAGTAAAAGAAGAGAGAAGGAAAACAATATTAAAAAGATAAAAAAAACCTTTTCCTCATGACCTAATCTCTCTAATATACATGTTCTAGAACTTATTAAATTAATGGTCCATAAGCCCTAACACACTTGTAAATATGCTTGGACCAAGTTACTTCCCTATTCAACTTTAACTAGAAAGAGAGAACTCTTATCTAAGCCATTATTCTCAACAATCTGATGTAGGACCGTGAAGAGAAATTGAGGAAAGGGGAGATAAATAGACGAAAGAACATAGAATTAGAAGAATAGGAGAAGAAGAGACGAAAATAACCTGAAGAAGAGACGAATTTAGGGAGAAGTAGAAGAAGAAGAGAAGAATAGACGAATTTAGGGAGAGAAGAGAAGAAATCAGATGAGGGAAGAAGAAAACTAGAATTAGAGTGAGAAGAATCTTTATTCAATATCAATCAAAGTTATCAAAATAAGCTCTAAAGAGGCCTAGGCAAATAAACAACCTACAAGATAGAAACCTACTAAAATAAGAATTCCTAAAAATAACATGGAAAATAAAATACTAGAAACTAATAACATGGAAATAAAAATGCTAGAAACTAAATAATACGGAAATAAATCCTAATATCTGCATCACAATCCTTCTCATTCCAATGTCCATAAACCACATCAATATTTTTTGTCCTATTTGAACAGTGACAAGAATTTTATTGAAAAACCCGGAAAAAAAAAAAACAGACACATGATCGAGATGGTAGTGAACACAAAGGAAAATTTATGTAGAGTGTCAACAATTGAAAGGAATGGCATGTTAAAAAGAAGAAAAAAAGGAGGGAATTGTTAACTAAACAACGGTTAACAATGTCCTTCTGGAGCCATATCCCTTCCATCGGATATCCCCACCCACCACCACCAGCACACGCCCTTCTCACCCTCATCATCTCAATCGTGCCCTCTCAAATCTCTCTCCTTCTACCACCCGCCCTACCCCTCTCACCACTTGGAGAGACTAATTTATCATGAAAAAAAATTCCTGGCTGCCAGACATGGCCTCGGCTTCACTGGAATCCTTGTATTTTTTCTTCCACTCTTTTGGTAGGTAAACTTAGTCGGAATCCTTGATACTTATTGGACTGGAAAATGCCTTCATGATCTCATTTTCGTTATTATAAAAAAACCCTGCCGATCCCAGACAACTCGGGGTTTCCCATCAAAATTTGTGAGACATAACTAGCAAGCAGTTTAGATGATATATTTCCACCAAGAACTTAGGGTTGTCTTTACCCTCTAAGGGTGATACTCGCAAGTGTATGGTGTTGATGTCAATATTTCAATCCTTTGCTACCTATCAAAGGGAGACTAAAATGAGATTGCAGATCCAAGTGTATAGCAATTGCATATATAAAATTAAGTGCAAATGAAGGATGAGATGCAGCACCAATTGGGCAAGAATAAGTTATTGTTTTGGCAATATGCATGAGCCAAAAATGACGATAAATGTTTTTTTTAAATACAAAATGAAACAAAAGACAATAGAATAACTTCAGAAAAGCTCAAAAGAAAAAAAAAATGCTTGAAGTCTTTGATCAGACATTATCTGTCAAAATTTTAATGATAAGACAAAATTGCAGTTGGAAATGAAAATTGTTTCCCTGCAAACCTTTGTATAGTGTGTGTCCAAGTCAACAGCAGCCCTTTGTTCTGGAGTCTTTGCCCTTAGGAACCGGAATGCAAGTGATATCATTTGGCGGTCAATCTGGAAAAGAGAAATAGGACAATCAATTAATTGTCATACCACTTTTCATTTTCGTGTTATACAATCAAAACCTTAGCGATGGATATACTATTTTACAAGCAAAGTAGTTTAATTTTGAAATTTCAATTCAAAGGCTCAGATTTTTGTTATTCATTTGTTTCACCCATATAAAGATAATGTCGAAGAGACAAACCTTAGAGAAAGGAAAAAAATATTTTCAACTTTGCTACTTGTGGTTGAGAAACTAACGTTCATTAAGGTCATCTAGTAAGGAAGTGGTTAACTCTACATCAGGAAGAAAAGACCCATATCACCTGTATACAAATTATTCTATACCAAGTGGGAGGTAGCTAGCACATAAAATGTGATGAGCTGTGATAGGTTAGAGTAACACCAGCAATTTCTTGCTGACAAAGGACTTTAAGATAAATAACTGATACTCTTAGAATTGCTTTATACACTTTCCTTAATCCCACTTCCCAAATTCGATTAAGAAACTGAAATCTTCGAAATCATGCTACCATGAACCCACACTGAGCAACAGTACATTCTATTTTACAAAACCAATGCAAAGATGGATTTAGAGTTATTATATGTACATTTAGCATCAATTCAAAAGTTTAAATTTCTTAGCAAATACTAAAAGAACACCGGCTACGATAAATTGTAAAGTAACTTTTATAATGAATATCAATGTCAGCAAAATTCTAAATGCCTGGTGGTAAACAGAAGGAACCTACATAAACTTGGAAAATCACAGAAGAATATAATTTGTTTTGGTAGGCAAGATAGCGTGAACCCACAACTTCGTTGGTTGAAATATGAAGCAACTTCCAACTGAGATACATTTGAAATGATCAAAAGGAGCAGTTTCTCAAATGTACCTTCGGAAAACATTCATAACCACCCCCAGTTCCATTAAGTAAAGCCAAAGATGATATCCGATCGGGCACCATTGCAGCCAATTTGCAAGCTATCATAGCACCTGCTCTGACAGAAACATCATTTATCAACAAGTTACACAAGCTAAAAGATGACTATAATTCCATCCCCACTATAATATTTTTCGTGGATGGAGGAGCTGAATTCACATGCTTTTAACTCTAATGATTTTTTTGTCTAATGAATCTAGTCAAATTTCAATGAGATATTACTAATCAAGTTCTGAAATAAGTTTACAATTGGAAATGGTAGTTAGCATCTCAACTAGAAAGGTAAGATTTGAGGCTTGGGACTCACCCATTGAATGCCCAAAAACATGGGCCTTTTTCCAACATAAATGATCCATTAGAGCTACTGCATCTTTAGCCATGATTGTTGTTCTGCCACCCATTCAGTACACGACAGTATAATTTGTGAAAAATCTTTGAGAATTATATTCATGGAAAACAGAACATTGAATACATATAAGAAATTCCTTGGAATGAATATTCAATTAGAGAGTAAAATTGGAAAGTAAATGATTTCTGTCTCTAATCTAAAGAATACATTACATAATATTTATTTTGGTATAATTTATTTCAAATTTTAAGATTCCAGGTCACAGCTCAGGATCAATGAAAACAGCCGCATTTCCAGAAAAATCACAAGTAAGCTCCATTTTTTCTCCTTAATTCAAAAAGAGGAAAAAAACACCAAAAAAAGAAAAAAACTACCAACAGAAGTATTCAATGTGATGAGGAAAACTAAAATCTAAATATAATTTCCAATTATATTGCACAAAAAGGAAAACCCAACTCCCTAATTAGAATTTTTTTAAAAAAAAGATTACTTAAAAATTAAAATTAAAACTCACGTATATTCGGATTTTTTGGTGGGCACGGAGCTTCTACCCATTCCACGGTTATCAAAGGAACAGACCTCTATCCCATCTACCTCATCATCTGGGCCGTTGAGACTCTCATCAACGGTCAATGGTTCAGCTTCATTGGGCGTCTCGGTTCCCGTCAAACCCTTTACTTGAGGACCCCATGAATCGTGGGTCCCTGCCAAACCTGCAATCCATTTAACAGACCATCAATACATGAACCTAAAAAAAAAAAAAAAACACCCATGAAAAATACAGAGAGAGGAAAAATAATAACCGATTATGAGGAGAGCTTTGGTTTTCCCTTGGCCATATGTCTGATAAAAAATTTTGATTGCATTGCCTGCAGTTGATCTCTCTCCTCCATTTTGGTACTTGCTTATATCACAGAAAGGCATTTCTGAAATGTGGAGAGAGAGAGAGAGGGAGAGGGAGAGAGAGAGAGAGAGAGAGGCAGGCAAATTTGCAAGACATTTATAATAGAGAAGAGGGCGAGCCAGGACTTCGACAAATGACACGTGGAAAGATTTGGATAGTTAGATATGCCACGTGGATGGTCGGTGGGTGAGAAGAAGATAGGGTCAATGGTGGAAAAAAATTTCGAAAGTGTCTTTTGCCATTTTATATATTTGCCTCCTTTTCTTCCTCGGGCCAGCCCCCTCTAGTTCATTATGATGACTCTTTTATGCTGCAAGGGGGAAGAAAAATAAAAGGAATATATAATTTCCGTTTAAATGCGAGTATCACACAAATTTGGAACTTTATAGAATCCGCTCTGTTGTATTCATCTTTATTTTATTGCGTTGTTAGGAGTTAGGACTTAGCAGGTTTTTCAAACCCTTCTCTTCTGACGGTGATACATAGATTAAAGTCAAGAAAGGCCTCCTTCCTACTCAGTTTCCACGCCCGGTAAATGGGAAATCATATATTCGCCCCTTTTTCTTCCTTGGGCCACCTGTTTCTAGTGTAAAAACCTCAACGTGTCTTAAAGCATTGGGGCTAATATATATGACTTCACCTGCTACACGTGTCTAAAGCATGAGAGTTGTTCTTCTAGAAGATCCATGAACCAAACATCTCTGTGCTGGACGATCCTAACCCTCCAATTTACTTACAAATCCACAAATCGAAGAATTATGAACACCCATAGTGGGGCCAAAGCAGATGAATTGTCAAGTATATGGGGCCCAGCATATAAAATACCCATTCATCCGTTTAGTGGGTCCAGAAGCAGACTATGGATCAAACGGCTATTCTTGTGCCAACTGATTACAATCGATGGTACATACACCAACTTCCAGTGCATCAACCGTTCCACTTGGTGTTATTCCTCTTTGGGTACGCATAGTGGGGCCAAGCAGATGAATGTTTGTGGACCCCCGTCTCTGATCTATATCTTGGAGCGTCCACATGGTGGGTCCTACCTCAGATTGCTCCTGTTCCAAAAACTGAATTTGATCTGGTAAGATTAGATGGGTGTTTCCAAAGAAAGCCTCTTGTTTGGAAATTCCACAAGAAGACGGAGACTTGTTGGTGACAGATACATCCCAACTGGGGTTTCTTCTGTTGCGTTTCCGTGGTATCGATATCTTTAAAGAGTTGTTAGTTGCTATGAGTTGGGAGTTGTCATATCCAAAATGCATCCAAGACATTTCACAGTATCTTTAGTTGTTATTTTTTTATGGGTAAGCTGGGGTTTGACGGGGACCCCACCTGTTTATTTGATGAAGAGAATAGTAGGCACAAAACCATCCCTAACTCGGAACATGTGAGAGAGGTAGAAACCGAGGCCCAGCACATATGAGCGACAAAATTAAGCCTAACATATCTAACGCTCAATACTTGAGAATTGCAAATTTAGTTATTATTGTAGGTGTTATGTTGGGCTCTTTGTGAGCATCTTCGCTTATTTTTCTTGTGAACTTCCTCCCGTGATTCATTTGATTCCTCAAGTTCTGGATTCTCTTCTTCACAACTATCCCCTCTTGGCTTATTTTTCTTGTGATTGCATTCATCTGTCCAGACTACTTTCTTTTTTTATTTTGGATTCTTTGGGACCTTTTGTGTTTGTTGGATTGTCTTTCTTTTCTGAGAAGGATTCTAAAGAGGAGGGAACCTTTTTAGGGCCGGAGTAGTCCTCTGATTCAGTATACTCCTCACTCTCTATTCCTTCTCCTTCGCATATAGCATAGCCATCTTCCATAGTTGGAATTGCCTCGACCATTTGTTTTTCCTCCGCAGGTTCCACAATTTGAAGAGTATTTTCCATATCTTGATCCAAAGTCTCAAGAATTCTGAAGTTGTTTGATGTTGATACTTCCTTCTTGTATTGGATTTCTTTCCTTGATGTATCTCCTATTTCACAAGTCGCCTTTTGATCAAGCTCCTTTGGAACGGTCTCTTCCTCATTCAGTTCAGAAGTATTCTTTTTTCTGAATCCATTTTGTTTCACTTGATGTTGATTGGCATCTCTAGGAGGAGGTGGAGCTGCAGGACATCTATCTGGTGTGTGGCTGAAGTCTTTGAATCGCTTGTGGGGAGTAGGCTTCCAATCGAAATCGAGCGATTGCAAGACAGTAGCTGAGGAGCTTGAATCCGGACTGTGCTTGGGAGATCCTTGTCTGCATCCACTTCGACACAAACTCTTGTGTAGCTCAATCTAGTCGCCTCTGTGGTTGGAGAGTCCATGTATAGTGGCCGACCTATCAAGCTGGCAATCTTGGGGAGGCATTTGGATGTCCAGAACTTCAGGTGTAGTCCTGGGAATTTAACCCAGATTGGAGTAGAGGATAGCTTTAATCTTTCCAACAAGCATTCGGGACTCCATTTTTGCAGACCAATTGGTTTGCCACCATTAGTATTTGTGGTGGATTCAAGAGCTTGAACACAATCTTCTTCGTTTGCAAACTTGGAAAGAAGAATCCATTTGCAAGAGCATACATTTGAAACTCTCTGTGTCCGCTTTCTCTGCAAGAAGTTCCTAAAAGCTAGGAAGTATGGCCTTTTTCCCATAAGGTGTCCCACCAGGCAGTGAGACCATTTGTCCTTGGTTTCCTCCATGTCTTCATCTTCAACTTTAGCTGTATTATTATTAAGACTCCAAGATGTATCTAATATCTATGTTAGTAGTCCAAGATATCTCTACGAGTTGGCTTGCAGGTCAGGTGTAGTAGGCTGAATAAAAGGAAGGAGAAATGAAAGTAAATGCATCTTTCATCTCTTTTTTTTCTTTGAATGACAGAAAATTTTATTAAGAAAGGAAAGCCCTCAAAAGAGCGGGCACTTTCTAATGTGAGGGGAGGACCGGAGTTGAGGTCGAGGGGGCGAAGTGGCCCGTTCCAAGGACATGAGAAGCGAATAGGGTTTTCACCTGACGAGTGATTTGTATAGCAATTCTTGCATTCTTTTTTTCTTTTTTTGAACAGTAGATAATTTTATTAAAAAAACTGACCGAGGAGGTCAAGATAAAAAAAAATTACAATCAAACGCGAATAAAGATAAAGAAGCAGGCCTCCCATAAGCCTTATTGCATTCTTCCAATAAGCCTCATCTTCAAAGAAGCAGGCCTCCCACAACATCAAATAAATGGTAGAGGAAGCAACTGTTCCACAGTATGTTCACTCATCTCATAATATACACATGTACACTACACATTATATATGTACACAAAAGATACCCAACCTAATACAGAGAAAAAAAAACCAACATAAACAACACCACCATATTCTCTGGAACCCACTCTTCACAGCCGTAAGAATTTTCAATAGATCTAGAATAACATTTACCTGACATGAAGCAATCTAGAAGGTTGGAAGCAACCACGCCATGGTCCAGCCCAAGAGCAATCCAGCACCTGCCAGGCTTAACCCAACTGCAAACGTGACTGCATACTTACTAAAGTCGCATTTCGGTTGCCCCCACTTTGTTCTTCTCACCTTATGTCCAGCCTTTCTTAACCACTTAGCCTTCGATGGCATCCAAGGTAAAACAGGAAATAGTGTAGAGATCTTATGGTCATTGTTCTTGAGCTGGAGGCACAGGTTCTCCAGCTGTAAGAGTTGTAGCCATTGCTTATATGCAAAGAGCTGAGATGCTTGTCTTAAGAAGAGTTTGACGATATGTTCCTTCTCGGTGTAGGCCTGTTGGGCTGCCTTTTCAGCTTCCCTTGCACGGGTCTGCGAATGGCGAAGTGCTTCCAACAGCTGTGCCTTGCTTGGATCATTCTCAGAGACCGTGCTGCTTGCTGTTGGATTCTTGATGGAAGTACTGTAACTGTTGGTGCTGCTGAATAATGCCACAATATTAAATTTAAGCTATATCCAAACAGAAGTAGATAGAATGAACAGTCATTTCAGATTGAAATACTGAAACGGATTTTGAGCACATACAAGTAAATTAAAACTTGATGCCCAAATACCCAAAGAACCCATATGCAAGAATTACCAGAGGAAAAAGCTGAAGCACAAAACACTTACTGTTTTTTTTTTTAAATATCTAGGATGTATGATTATCTCAAGATTCCACAGAATGACTGAATTCGCAGGTCGTTTTGGTGATTTATTCAACTAACCTTGTGAAACTACCAATTACTCCAAAAGCTTAAGCTGATGGAGATGGCGTTATTTAATCTTTTATATTTTAACACTCCCCCTCACGTGCGGCCCCTCTTTCTAGGGTTGGCCTACACGTGGCAGATGTGGCCCCTCTTTTTGGGTTTGGCCATTGCATGTTGATTTTTGCTATCAAGGAGGTTTGAACTCAGGACCTTTGGCTCCGATACCATGTGAAACTACCAATTACTCCAAAAGCTCAAGCTGATGGAGATGGCGTTATTTAATCTTTTATACTTAACAAACCCGGATCCAGATTACTAGTACTATGTGTTGTGATTGTGACCAGGAACTAAGGGCAAGCAACTGTGAATGGGCTAACATAAAAAGATATCAACATTAGGGTGCATGCATATTTTCATGCCTAACGACCGACCATTAGAGAATAAGGTCATTGTAGGACATAATGAAATACAATCTAAATTAATACCTGCAGAGTTTCTCAGAATCATACAGAAAATGGCCTCCACCGGAAGGCCAACATTTTCCATCCGTGCTTCCAGAAGCAGGACTAAGCCGCGCATAGTCAACTGGGTTGCTTTGGCCAGTGTGTATCTTCTGGTCTAATGATGAAGAGAATATGTCATCATATGGTAAACTCTCAAGACAAGAAAACGGACCTCTCCTAACATGCATGCTTTGGGGTCGTGGAAGATCACAGTTCTCAATATGCTCTAGTGACTTCTGTGCAACCAAGGAAGCCAGCTCATCTTTATCAGCAATGCGCCACCAGGGTTCCATCTTGTCACCTCCCATCCAAGGGGTTTCCAAGTCAAAACAACCCTTTTCAGGTTGGTTTGAAATTAACCGATCAACGGGCTCCCAATCCATTAACCCCTCTTCCTGGTACCAGAATTCAGCCATTTCAGCCTTAGGCTTAAGTGGCTGCTGCATATTACTGTTAACAGCCTTCAACTCTTGCATTCTTGCTTCAGCATCATGCTTCACACAAGTGGCCGACACCCTCCATTGTGAATCTAGAGAGGAGCAAGAATTCTCTTTAGTTGGCAGTGGCTCCCCAAGTTTAGCAGTAGAGACTACATCCCCTTCTCTCATGCCTTCGAGCTCAGTCTCTAAAGCATTTAGTTGGTCACAAGTGAAGTCTTTCTGGTGTGTAAAATTGGATTGTAGCTGGAGCCACCATTTTGTGTCAGGTGGTAGACTGGAATTTGCAGGATTCCAGTTAAGAGGCATGAAACTAGCAGCAGGATGACCTGGCCTATCTGCTGAATCACCATTGCTGGCTTCAGATTGCACTTTCCACGACGATGATGATGGGGAATATGGTAATTTTGGAGCTCTTTTGGCATCTTCTTGAACAACGCAACGGTTTACAGTACGGTGCCAAGCAGCCCTTGCTTCTGCCGCCGCCATCACTTTCTCATTCTATGGTACATTTTATTGCTGTACAGGAAACACTAGTCAGGCATCTGGGTAGAAAGTAAAAACTGTTGAGCCCCATCCCTTCTAAATGTGTATATACACATTTGAATGTGAAAGAAATTACCCGAAAGTCAATTGTGAATCCTTACAAAACGGACCAACTTTTAACTAGATCTTTAAAAGTAAAACAGGGCTCTTTACTAAGTAATATGCATCAGGTAATTAAATTGCTTCGAGGAGCTGCAGAATTAAGTATTCCCATATTAAAATATAGATGCAATGCAAAGAACTCATAAAAAAGTTCCCAGAAATTTGCATTAATCAACCTCACATACTAAAAACAAATCCTACATTCGAACACTAGTATGCATTAAGACAAACAGGGGTGGCAAGTTACGTAATTGCAATGGAATTTAGATAAATCCAATTTCTGTGTGCATTAAGTGGTCCGAAAAAAGTACAATAGATAAGAACAAGTACCAGATTATCATTCAAAAAAAAAAAAAAAAAAACGATTTAATTTTCTAGGCAAGGTGGGCCTGTGGGCCAAAATTATGGATATGATGAATTTACCCCTTGTAGTATAAACAAGTAGTCATAAAATACTCAAAGAGGGGCTGCCCAAAGAAAGAGAAAGGAAGGGGGGACAAATATATCATTTTCCTTTTTTATCCCTTCACTTCCCTAGGACACACCCTTGTGCAGCAAAGTGTAATTAAATACACTACAAGTCTGAGCAAGAACAGGTGGAACTAAGACAGGCTGAAAACCAAAATAGCAGATTTTCATCAGACTGTCACTCAGCCCTATTTCAACAATCTTGAGTTCCAAATTTAGGCAGTGAAAAAATATGATGGGATAAACAGTCCAGATTATGAGCATTTCATTCACGATATCTCTAAAAAGAAATGCTATTAAAACAGTCTTAATCGAGCTATGTGGGACATGAAACAAGCCAGCTTGCTAAGATGAGCTGGAGATGGAAGTTAAGCTCATAATGGCAAACAAATTTCTCAAAGATGATGTCAGGAACATCTTTAGTTCCATTTTTGAGAAAGATAACGATTATGATTAATTAAATAGGATTACAAGTGAACGTCAGGGGGGTAATGAAGACCACTCATAAAAGAGAGCGGACATGAAGCCCCCCCGATTTGGCTAGAAAATCAGGCATATCACTGGTGCTTCTAGGAATAAGCAAAATAGATATAGCTCTGGTCAAACTCAGGTCTCTAATCTCATCAACGAACTTGGCTACTCTCCATGGGCTGTCGCTAGTCACTTTTGGCCACCGTAATGAATTGTACGAAGACCACTCATAAAAGAGAGCGCACATGAAGCCCCCGATTTGGCTAGACAATCGGGCATATCAATGGTGCTTCTAGGAATAAGCAAAATAGATATAGCTCTGGTCAAACTCAGGTCTCTAATCTCACCAACGAACTTGGCTACTCTCCACGGGCTGTCGCTAGTCCCTTTTGGCCACCGTAATGAATTGTACGAGTCACTATCCACTTCTAGGTCCTCCTCCATTTGACTAAAGAAAATACACAAACCACAATTCAGAGCACTTACCTCGGCTTCAACAGAATCAGTATAACCAATTGAGCCCACAAAAGAGTAGATGATGCCGATCTCCGAATTTCTGAAAACGCCTCCAATCCCTCCCATCCTGGGTTGCCAAGGGAGCAACCGTCGACATTGAGTTTAATAACATGCCTAGGAGGGGATTTCCAGATAGCTACCAGTTTTGTTTTGAGGATGCTTCCAATCAAAATTGAATCCCGATTCCTAATGATGCTGTCCACTGAATAACCCACGAAGAAATGGTGTTGATGAGCCCAAGAAGCCACTGTAAATCTAACTTTCCAGTCCAACCATCTTAAGGTAGATCCTTTATCCACAAATAGTCAACATTTCCTCTATCTAATGATACATAAAACTACAAAATGTGGGGGTTGCCGGATTATCAGACCCAAGGAGTCCAAACGAGTCTCTCAACTCCAAATCAGATCATGAATCATATTGGGAAAAACCCAACTGACCCCATGCCATCTGACCACCTAATTCCAAGTAAAGGAGGTCACTTTGCAATGAATGAAGGTATGAATGATGGATTCTTCATCCACTGTGCAAAGGTTGCATCTATTCGCCAATTGAAAATGTCGATCTTTTAGACTGCCCTGAGTGTTAATCTTCCTGAGAGTTGTCGTCAAGCATGAAATTGAACTCTAGGGGTGTGGGTGGGTGGACTAAGGGTCACCAAATTTCTGCCAAGGAAAAGTAGCCCTGGGGAGGTGAAAGAATCTGAAAAATGATCTGACCAAAAAGACGCCACTATAGTCCGGGGTCCATACCCACTGATCAAGTCGATCCCTTGGGATGTAATAATCCTCCAATCTGCAAAGAAGGTTGGTATAGCTAACAAATTCAGGGTTGGACAGGTTCATATACAACTCTACCCCCCAAACACCCTTCCACCCACGCTTTGGAAACACTATCAGACCCACACTTTTATTCTTGGCTATCCTAAAGTGGCTCAGCAAATTGTGGGATAACGGAAAATTGCCTAACCATCTATCTCTCCATAAGACTGTTCTTTTTACATCCCCTACACTAAATCTAATCCCTTGGGTAAAACTTTTATAAAGGGCAAAAATGAATTTCCAGTTTTCCACACCCCCAAGCCTTGACTTCTACCTAAACTCCCTACTTCACACCCATCCGTTGCTACTCCATACTTGCATTTGATAACTTATCTCAAAAGGGCATCCTTTTTGTCTTCCAAAACATCGAAGCTATTTCCCCAAAAGGGAATTGTTTCTTCTAACCAGGTTTTCTAATCCCAAACCCCCTTCTATCTTTGACAATTCCAATTTACCATGTGCCTCAGCTTCTTACCTTCCTCCATGCCTTTCCATATCCAGAAAATCAATTACACATGGCAAAATCGGACTATTGACAGTTTCTTAAAACCCATATGAGATATGGAAGGGCAGGAAATCTTTACTCGGTCACACTCACATGTGGACAGGATTCGTGCAACCTATGTTAATAAATTGCACACTAAGAAATTGGAGACAAGGATTGAGAAGTACATATTCATTCAATACATAAGGAAACAAAGGGGTCTTGGTTTTATATCCTAAGCAAGCAAAATTGTTTTGTTAGAGAAGTTTCACATTGATTCCAGCCTGATTTCTTGGAATTAATTCTCTGAAACTACAGGTTGTACTTGGTAAAGTGTCTTGTTTCTTCTAACTAGATTTCCTCATCACAAACCCCCTTCTTTCTTTGACAAGCATATTTGATTCCAATTTACTAATTCTTACCTTCCTCCTTGCCTTCCCATAGAAAATCCCTTTGTAGTTTCTCAAATCTCTTTGCAACTGATGTCAGAATCTTAAATAAAGACATGAAATAGACTGGAAGATTGGCTAGGACTACCTTATAAGAGTGGAGTCTGCCCCTGAGGATAGAAATGAATTTTTTCGAACTGGCCAGCTTTTTCCCCATTCTCTCGAGGATCAGATTCCATAAGGTTGAGGGAATGCTCATTCATAGCGACAAGCCTAGATGTGCCTCCAATATATTGCAACACAATTATGGATGTAGAAGGCCTGGGTGTGCCTCCGATATATTGCAACACAATGATGGATGTAGAAGGCCATGCCCCTAAAGTTCACAGTGGTCATGGCTTTCCTGAAATAGTTATCAGACGCACCTTAGAATCTCTTCACCATGTTCTCACACAAACCAGATCTGGCATATGTTCTTAGTAGACAACTGCATTTATCCGAGCAAAAGTCATTTGTGAAAAGCATGACTATACACACGAAGTAAACATCTTAAAGGCATTTTTGACAAATTTATAAATCAACACGTATTGGTCATCTTGACAAGAGCATTAAACTTTCTGATACTTTCTATTATGCTGCTCCCAATCAATCATTGTTAGCTGCATGATGAGGAATCCACTGCATTTCTATGCAACTGATTAACCTTCACTTTGAGCTTTTTGTTCTCCTTTTCCTTTTCTGAACATGCATTTCGAGTGTATTGGTCACTAGATGTCCTCTTCCATCTCCATATGGTCTTCAGAAAATTCTACAGTTCGCATAATCTTCCAGCCATCCAAGTATATATATTGGATTCTTTAAGTTCCTCTTGGTCAAGAGTTCCTCCTTTCTCGAAACCAAACGACATTTAATCCAACAAGTATACCAAGCTCTTTTCAATAGATGAGCAATCCACCTATGTTAACTGCACCATTCAGTTAATATTTCTTCTTTTGGTCAGCATATGAAATTACTTCGTCCCTCAAACCTCTCTATTGTTCTATATATTCTGAGTCTCTCACTTTGCTATTGAGGTAGTTGAATAAAACCATACCATCTATTATTCATGTACAGATACTCTGTTTAAAAACTTCAGAACAAGAAGTAAAACATAGTTACCTTACAAGAACCCTATACTAGGATTAATTTCCTTTTCTTTATCATATATAACAAGCAATATCAGTCCCCTGCAAAATGAAAGAAAAATCCTTGCCAACAGAGAGAACAAGAAGGCCGATAGCACACTCAGGAAACTGATCTTACCTACCCAGCTCCATGATCACAACCATGTCACTTCACTAGCTCATACAGCCCTAAATTGTAGTGCCGACATAGGTCAGTAAAATCAATTTCTCATATATTGGTCATTCAAATCAAATTCTTATTGTTCTGTTTTCTTGTAATTTTGGTTGAGGTCCACCTCGGCCCTCTTCCTTTTTTTACTGAATTCATCCTGCCATTTCAAAAAAAAAATCTTATATATAGACATAAAAACCTTCAATGGAATTCTATGAGAATAATCCTTGTATGAAAAACGAAATGGAAATAGCTCAATAAAATTGGCATCCCATGAGGAATCTCTAACCAGTCTAGAGTCTATACCAAAATAACCTCACTGTCAGCTCTACACATTATCTCCTCCAACCTATGATGCCCAGATACACATAGATATGAAGACGAAAAGCAGGGTGCTACTTGGCACTTGACAAAATCCAAAAACTAGATAGGGATACATGCATTTCATACCATGACATGTGACACTAAAAAAATATAAGAAAACCAAACACGAGTTTCATTTAGAAACAAAATTAATAATATATTGATTATAGCATCTACAAGACTCACATGCTATAAATTAAATTGCAAAAAATGCAAACACTAACAAACAAAAAGGAGGATAATTACTTTGATAAGTTTGCATTTAATAGTTAATTCAACAAAGATTGGTACCCATGCAATATCTAATATATCAGTATGTATTGTGTCAGAAAAGGTACCTTGAACCTTAAAGGTATCTAGGTGGCATAGATTAATAGCTTGTGAGATAAAAAAACGGACCCATTCCAACATACAGAACACGAACCACTAATTTAAACTGATACTGCAACTCTACGAAAAACAAAATTCAATTCAGAGTAACCAAAAAAGCAGGGTGAAGCCTTAGCATTAAGGGTAGGACATATCATTGGCAAAATTGAAGTCAGAAATTCAACATCAACCTACAAACACATAACAAATTCAATCATTTCCACAGAGACATAAAAAAAAAACACACAAATCAAGTACCCAATAATCATAGAAACAACCAAAATTCATATAGGAAATTCCATCTTTCAGTTTGGAAACTCCCCTTATCATCAGAAAAATATGAAATCTAACTCAAGTGCCCCCCATATTCACCAAATAACCCATACACAATTCTAGTACATCATAATAACAGAATATATCAGAACTACCATATCTATAAAAAAAAAAATTAAAAATAAAAAATCGACACAGGGATCCTAAAACCCAAGAGAAAAAAGTAAAAAAACTAGTCACAAAATTCACCACACCAACAAAAAAAAACAAATCCGGTTCAACAATTCCACCAATAACCACTCAAACATAACTAAATCGGATACAAAAATTTACCTTGAAGAGCAAATTAGGGCAAAAACAACTAAAAAAAACTCCCCAAATCACACAATCTCCACATACAGTAACGATAAAAGAAGGCCATGCAACCCACACATTCAACAGAAAATAGAACTACTACTGAGGCAAAAAAAAATAAAAATAAAATCCGTATCTTTTTCAAACACAGAAAATAAATGAGAAAATAACATAAAAATAAAGAAAGCAAACGACAATACTTAACGGATTTGAACAAGGTAAAGCGTGGAATTACAGAAAATGCAAAATTTTGAGAGCTCTGGAGGAAAAGTACCTGCTAAAGAGGGCTCTGAAAAAATGACAGAAATTCGTAGAAATTCAATTGTCATAAGATTTAACGGATCTAAGCGGTGGCTGGATTTCCTCTGCGAATTTATCTCTTTGATATCTAAAGACGAATCCAAGACGGAGAGACTCAAGCAAACAGATGTCCACATCTTCAACATTTATTTTCGGAAAATACAACTATAACCCTGACTTTTAAAAGTCCCACCAACTACATCCATGAGCTTTCAATTTGTATAAGGTAGACCCCTAGTTTACGGTTCGTCCTCAGGGTTAGGGTGATCCTATGAAGCTGATTTTTTGCCACACCCTATTTATGTTGGCGCCCATCAAATGAACGCTTTTGTTTTTGGTAATGTTTGGATTTGGGTATGGCGTTTGGAGGGGGGTATGGATCTTCATTACATTGATGGTATTTCAAAAGAGGGGGTCTGTGTCGTACAAATTGAAACATCAGGGTTATAGTTGGTAACTTTTAAAAGTCAGAGTTAGAGTTGAAAATGTCAAAAAGTTGACGGGGTGTAAATGTATTTTTCCCTTTTACTTTCTATGTCTGTAGAAATCTATGGATTGATTAGAAGATCCTTTCAATTGGCTAGAATCCATTACTAAAATAGATCTTGTGGATTCATATTGAATATTTGACGATACAGTCTGTACCAACTTCCCAAACTACCATTGGAAAAAAAATCTCCACCTACCCTTCAGAAAAACAGAAACCTTTCTTTTTCAGACTTCCTGTTTAACAGTGTGTGATCGGCTCTCTGCTTATTTTGTCTATTATCTCACTAACCAAGATATCTGAAAATTGGCATATCTTTTAATGTAATAAATACAATGAATCTCGGTGTATCCTATCTTCATCATCTGAATAATCCACATGCTCATCATCTATATAGGGCCACTGCCACTGCCATTGTAGCCCAAAAAATCACAATTATTGGATGTTACAAACTATTTTAACAACAGCCCCTCGGTTCAGATTTTACAGAATTGGAAACTTGGATTGATCTAAACAACATTTCAGTGTATCGTATAGAAATTATCTTGTTTGTACATCATCATATACCAAAATTCGATGTATAAACTATCTCGATCATCCAATCCGGGCAAATGTTAATTGATTCTAAAGGCCCAATTACATGGGCCTCTTCTCGTATCTGATTAAAGCCGAGAACATAATTGGGTTATCCGTTCTCCAACTAGGCCTATCACTAGACCCAATTCGGATAGGATCGGATCCTCCTATGTCTGGGTCATGAATCGTTTGGATCTTAGTCGGCTAGAACCTAATTGGAGAACTCCTTTGATTCCTATTTGGGTCACGATTGATACGATATAGTCTATCAGATGACGACAATAATAGTCAAGACCAATTTTTTATTTATTTTTGGTAGGTAAGCTGAGTATTGAACCTACAACCTCCAGGTTGAAGAACAAAACATTGACTGTTGAGGTAGAGGCTCAATTCCTTTTTTTATGAGGAAGAAATGAGAGAATTGATGTGGGACTAAACTTAAAAACGACTTAGCAGCATTTTATAAAGTCTGGCTATTGTATTTTAAGCTAGTGTATAGATAGCTTATCTACACTTGTGTGTAGAAACCTTTTTCTCTTGTAGAAAACTCCTATAATATACACCAAACCTAACTTCCTCCCGTGTTATTGGTCGCAATGGCAAATGACCAAAACATCCTACCATTCTCTCTACCCTTACCTCTATCAGTGAAATGACAAAAATGACCTACCATTCTCCCTACCCTTACCTCTATCGATGAAGTATCTCTCTCCCTCTCTCAACCAAGGTTTTAAATTTTGGTTTCGGAGTGCGTTTTGCTCCTCATTAAAATTTCAGCGAAATCTGACGAAATCTTTCTACAACTAATTTCTAGGGTATAGAATTTCGGTAATTTCAACTGAAATTTCAGGATAATATTAAATAGTCATCAAGAATTGAGATTATTTGGTGAAATGTCGATCGAAATAAAGTACCGTTTCGAGTATAATCCATTCCGATTTCAGTCTCAACCGAAACCAAACCAAAAATTTTGGATTTCACCTTGCTCTTGACCCCAGTAAAATGATGAAATTGCAGGGTAGTTTGGTCATTTAAGCAAAAACCAGGGGCGAGAAAGAGGAAACCGACAACGGAATACTCGCGGAATATTTTCTAAGCAAGTTTGACAGGTAAAAAAACGATGGGCGGGAATGAAAAACGAGGAGACATGGGCTGCGTGTGGGGTCCCACCTGTCACGTGTTGAGAGCTGGAAAAGCCGTAAAAAAGGGCCAGAAAAACGGTTACGGTAGTGGAACTCCTTTCACCCGCGTAAAGAAACGAATAGAGGGGCGTCTTTTCAAAGTTCAAACCACTTCTATTTAAAAGATTAATGTGAGAAAGAGAGTGCAATGGATTGTACATGCAGCTGTTTTGGTTCTCCATTCTCTTTATTGCTTCTTCTCCTCAAGCCCTCCTTTTTGTTTTTTGTAGATATCGAGAATCGATTTTGAGAGCAAAACCCGATTCTTGGCAAAGTTGAGCGTTTGGTTTGATGGGTAAAATCGATTCAAATCATTTCTACATCTCATCTATATATATGTGTGAATCAGGCATTGGAATTGGCACCATATTCCCCTTACCTGATTCTGGTTTTAAAAAAATGAGCAGAAACAGGCGTAGAAATGACAGCAGAGAGTAATTAAAGAGGAAAAGAAGATGGAATATGTTTCCCGCCCCAACATGTGGCATTCTGATTCTACCCCATTGAGAATGAAATTTTTATAGGAATTTTTTGAATTAAATTTTTTATTTTACTTATTTCGATTCTGTTTCTTGGGGAAACAGAATAGGATGCTGATTCTGTTTTTTATTCTTGCAATACAAACGTGGCCATATATGTGCATTTTTTACAATTGCTAAGCAAACGTCTAATTTTGCCAAGAATTGGATTTGGACTCAAAATCGTTTCTCATAATCCAAAGCAAACAGATAGTAACGTGGAATGAAAATGGATATGAGTTTGATTGGATTAAGAGCCCACTTTGGTTATAATGCTCGAACATTAGTAGTTAGCCATTAAAAACATCAAATGGGTTTCCCTTGCTGTTAACTTTACATGGCCGTGTAAAGCCCACATAAGCCAAGATGATGAAAGAAAAACAAATTTTGTTTATAATAGCCTTGGAATACCATTTTCAGTTGTTTTATGGTGGTTAGGCTGTGATCTGTCGGGTAGTATTTTGTTCTCTTCTACTTCTCTAAATGAAGGCAAAAAGATAAGACCCAACATAACAGACAAAAAAGGGTGTTGTAGGAACCCACTCTACTTTAAACTAGTCTCGACATTGACCAGAGACCAGAGTAGGTGGCACAACTTCAGGCGGATTGCTACCTTACATATTTTGGGCCCCACCATGGACTCTACAGAATCTGATAATCCTGAACATTAGATCAATGGTATCAAAATTTTGAACCTCTTCCATTGGCTATTACCATCATGGTGAATATTGTAAATTGTAACTGAGGGGAAATTATCAGAATAAAGGGGGTGCCATTTGTATCAAAGTTGGTGTTTGTTTGTCTTTATAGGTTTTCTTCAAATTGTAGATTCATCACTAGAGATTGCCAAACACATGGCTTAAAAAGGAAGGGTTACTAGGAATCTCACCGAAATGAGCAACTGTTGCTAGCAAAAGAAAGCCCTCCTTTTACAAATTCTTAAACTAGAGTTGTTCTTTCACAGATATGCTTAAACTAAAAGACTTCGTTTGCAACAAAAAAAAAAAAAAAAAAAACCCATAAATGAATTTCAAACATGCTCACCATATAGAATCATCGTTATCATTTCTACCAGTAGAACAACTACCATCATCATCAATACCTTTATTCACAGCATTGAAAGGAACAATGTATGCCTAATCAGATTTTGCAAAACACCCTAAAAGTTTTCCTTCCGCCCAAAATCATTTGCCATTTTCTACTATGATCTTGTCACCCTATGTTTTTCAACGTAAGAAATGTTATCAATTTTAAGGCCCTTACCACATTCCAAGATCAAAGCGCGGGATCTCACCGAAGTCCTTGCTTTTGTCTGATAAGCTCTTGAAGTCCTCAAAGCTCCCCTCTTTAGAACTAGTTGCAGCACAAGTAAGCGGATCACTCGAGCATAATGATGGATCCAAAGTTGAGGCTTCCTCACATTTCTCGGTGTTTGCATCTACATTGTCCACACAAATCTGTACCAAACAATACAAACATATAAACAACTCATTTTAGTCTAACACAAACTTTAAGAATTCAGAAATGAACATTGGATACATCGTCATTTTTTACATGGTGAAAAAGAAATTGCACACCAATTTCAGACAATTGGCAAAAACAACTGCTGGAACGGACCAAAAGGGTCCAATAAAAATGTCATATGCACGACAACAATGTATATTTCACATCGAAAACCGTAAAGAAGGATCATAAAAGAACTAAATTGCCACCAAAAGATGTCCAACCATAAGAGTGGAGAGAACTAAGCTTTGAACCTGGTTGGAATTTTCATCCTTTTCAACCTTGGGAATCTTCATGAGATTGATTCTAGATCCTGTTGAAATAATCCTTTATGTCAGCTGCTCAACAAAGGTACATAAATAGAAATACAATCCACATGATGGTGTTGAACAAGCTTAGGAAACCAGGGTAATATGGACCGCTTACCAGGAAGCTTTTTGTTTTCATCAGTGGTATCACATAGTACCACATTTGGATGATGATTCTCTTCAGAAGCAATTCCAAAAGATTCCTCAACTTGTGGATTTTCATTCAAGCTATTGAATAGTGATGCTCTAGAGGAGCTATCGCCACAGTTTGTGCTGTTTGAAGTACTTGCTGGTCGTGTACCATGTCTTTGACTATTTTTAGGTGAGTCTGAAACAATCATATCAGAAACATGAGTAATTTGAGACCCTTAAAGGAGTTAAGCTACTTTCATCTCTTCCTTTAGTATATACAAAATCTAGCGTAGGCTTTGATATGTCAGATGGTGCAGCACTGAAATAAAATTGTAACGATAAATAACTTATCAATGTGAACGTGCAATGTGGATTTACTTCTGCTATGCGAGCAAGTAAATCATAATTCTCAATTCATTAGGAACAGGAATTTTTAAGAAGAGTTCTTCCCATGAAATTGGGGAATAAAGAAACCTAGTAATCTAGCTCTTCAATATACTAGAAGTGGCCCTTAAAACCACAAATGATAAAAGAATTTGTTTGGACTTGTGCACTCATACAGGGATGTCTATGGATCCAGATCATTTCTTAATTAGTCAAAAAGTTTTGAAGTTTCTAAAGAAACCGAAATTCCCAACATCAGGTTTTTACTATGCAATTTCAACCTCTGTTTAAGTGTATACATTATTGTTCATAATTCAGATGGGTAAAATACTTTGAAGCATACATTAGCACAGTGGTGTATGATAAGATACCCTGATCACAGTCTGGGATATATCATAATACCTAGAGAACGCTTCGACGAAGAAAAGAAATTATCTGGCGATAATTTCCATATATGCTCAGGATCTACTGATTTCATGAAGCCTGAAGAAGAAAATTCCAAAGCAGCTTTGACTTGTGAGAGATCACTTCCCGAGGTACTAATTTGAGTAGTAATTTGGCAATCATCTTCACAGTTGTGTTTGATACTCCTCTTAGAATATTTGGTCTCTGGTGCATCCTGCCCCGGGGCAAAAGTCTCCTGAGCTGTTGGAATTTTAAGAAAAGATAAGATCTGGCCCGCTGCAAAAAAGGAACCTAGATTACCAATAGACAGTAGTAGTAATATCAAATTACAAAACAAGTAGTCTGGCATAATCCAAGCTCTACAATATGAAGCACAGTTGATACTTTGTTCCACAGGACTTGCCACCATGCCAATGGAAATGTAGATAGATACATGGCAATAGTGGTAGCAAAAAGCTTCATTAAGTCCATGGATAGATTACAATGAAACTATAAGTCCTGTGAGGAAACCTGCCATGATAAGATTATCTCCAACGCCAATAGGCGCAGTGACAACGGCCATATTGTTTTGGATATTCGACTAAGACGGAATTTAAAAGACTTGGAGATCGCTCTGCTCGGTAATCTCTTGGGCCAATTATGTTCCGTATACCTTTCTGTGAATAAGGAAGATCGTTGGATATGGACTCCGGATTCTCAAGGGGGATTCTCGGTCAAGTCTTTCTTCCGCATTCTCATGGACTCTTCTTCACAGAGGCATCAACACTATTGATAGGTTAATGAGGCGAGGATTGAGTCTTGTCAATCGCTGCGTTCTATGCAAGAACTCTGCTGAATCCCTGAATCATTTGTTTCTATTATGCCCCTTCTCTTTCCAGGTGTGGATGGCCATTTTCAAATCCTTTGGCTATTCGTGGGTTATTCCACGAAGCATACGCAAGCTTATCTTGAATTGGTGTGGCGCTTTCGTCGGCTGTACAGGTGAAGACATGTGGTCATTAATTCCATATGCCATTGTATGGCACATATGGGCAGAACGAAATAATCGGATTTTTGTGGGCAAAGAAAGGTGTTCCGCGAAGGTCACCCTTGACATTAAATTAGCCTTCATAAAATGGGCAAAAGCTAAAAGTGGCATTCACTATCCTGTGGGAGACATTCTTCGCCATTGGGCAAAACTTGCAGGGGAGAGGAAACACAAAAATATCATAGCTCCACAATGGCAGCCACCTCCTAAAGATTGGCTGAAATTAAATTTTGACGGGAGCTCCCGTGGGAACCCGGGGAGAGCGGGTATTGGAGGATTGTTACGAGACCATCAGGGAAACACACTCATGTCTTTTTCCGGTCCGGCTGGGATTTGTGACGTGAATGAAGCCGAGGTATCGGCTCTCTTGTTCGGTCTTCAATGGTTTGCGAAGCACAAAACTGATCCCCTCATCGTTGAAGGTGATTCCTCCAACACCATTGCATGGGCTTCCAATATCTCCGGCGGTCCGTGGCGTATTGCCGATAAATTGGACGAGATCAGGGACCTAGTTTTTCTGATACGTCCTAAACTACAACATCGCCACCGAACGGCAAATGAACTGGCGGATAATCTCGCGCGGGGTGGGGTGGAACACGAATCTATCATCGTCACTGTGCTAGGTTCACTGGAAATGTAATGGTACCTGATCTTATGTTTGGCCCCTGATGTATTTGGGGGACATTTTGTCCCCTTCTACTGTTTGCTTTTTTTGGTTTCATTAATAAAATGTCACCTTTCCTCAAAAAAAAAAAAAGGATTATCTCTAACGCTTGAATGCATATATGAGTGGTCGTGAATCAAGTGCAATACAAGGAAGCCAAAGCAATAAGAAAAAGGGGCCCAGCCAGCCAAAGCTGCCTGCTGCAATATAAGGAAGGATTGTCTTAAGTATCTCTTCACCAAGATGTCGTTAAGACTTAATGTATACATCATGTGAGGTAAACTTCAATAACATTCAGCAAGCTTTGAAGAGTTAAATTGTTACATATTGCAATGTCTGCCTTTAACTTTGGTGGTACATGTCCAATACTATTGTTCTCCTAGGAAATAGCAAGTACAAAAATTATGCAAAATTATAACCCCAGTATGCTAGGAAATACCAAGGGTACATGCAACATGACCTAATCTAGATTCCGAGGCAAGAAAGACTACCAATTTTTTTCTATCTTGAAAGGTAAATGCAAGAAGAGAACAGCTGAGAGTAAAAGTTGTAAAACTCCATCCTTGAACAGTCAGAAGTTTCAAAGTATCAAGGTTATTGGACCCTACACCATTGTCCACAATTTATCTTTGTTTATAAAATTTTAAGAATTAGGATTGCAGAATAAGTACATGATACAGTTTGAACTTCATATGCATGACATATTGAAGATGTGATTGTTCTTTAGATCAAAAGAACCTCAAGTCTATATAAACGAACCACAATATTAAATATATCATGGAAGACAAACCATCTCGTAACAGCTTTTTTCTAGGAACCGTCCCAGTAATTTTCAATTTTTCAGCATCTGATCTGCAAGAATATGAACCCACAATTTGCCTTGAAGAAGCATCATTTTGGTTCTCTCCTGCACATTCAAGCAATATATGTATCAACCTATCAGGACCTTTCAAAAATATAGATTTAATGCCATTTTCTCTAATTTGAGCACGATAGATGAAACTTATGCATATATTCATCATCTACCTTGAAACTTTGAGATATGCCTTAAAAATTGAATATGGTGCTTATACACTATAAACTAAGATGTACTAAGCGAGGGCCTACCAGAAACAAGAGAAAAGAAAAGAAAAAGATCATAGAAAATTGGTTTCTGAAGAACAATACCTATCTGAAAAGTCCGCCTCTCACCAATCTCAATCAGATAGTTTGGTAACTGATAGGTACTTCCACTTGTCAGATACTCAGACAACTTGACATACTTACTGCCCAAGATAGTTCCATCTTCATTTAACAAACTAACCTGAGATTCTTCAAAGAATCAATAAGGTAGAAATACATGCTGGACAAGATCAAATTCCTTCTCATTGGTCACACTAAGCATCTATAGAAAAGAGAAAATTGGTCCAAATTCAATTGGCCAGGGTAGGAATAGTACACATTGAAAAGCATCTACTTTCGATTCATGCTCATATGGTCTAATTTAACTGCCCACAATAGGAATTCTCTAACATGAAACATAGAAAGCACTAGAAGCCAATACAGATTAGCAAATGCATGGTACAAGTATATGAATAGTGTGAGCTTGAGTGTGTGAGACATTCATTTGTGTTTTCTTTTCTGAGAGAGAGAGAGAGAGAGAGAGAGAGAGAGAGAGAGAGAGAGAGAGAGAGAGAGAGAGAGAGAGAGAGAGAGAGAGAGAGAGAGAGAGAGTAGTGTCTTCTGTGGCGTGGTGTTTGCCATGTGCAAAAGCACCCCGCAAAAATGTGCAGGGTGCAAAAGTGGCCAATATGTAATTGTGTAATAATCTTTATATTTGAAGATCATGTAATAGTAAGTTATAATTAGATGGTAAATTAGATTATTCAGGCATGCACAATGGAAATATATGGATGTATATGTCTGTGTGTTTGTAAGTAAATAATATAAATAGTATTAGATAATCAAGGTTCTCTTTTAGAGTCTCCACGTCAGGCTGTTATATAAAAGAAACAAAGCAACAATTGTCAATTGTTCCAATAGTGACTTGTGATTACTATTAAAGTATAAAAGATTGCCTTCTCCAACGGCTTAAGCTTCTGGGGTAATTGGTAGTTTCATATGGTATTAGAGCAAAGGTCTTGCGTTCAAAACTCCTTGTTATTAAAATCCACATGTAAGGGTAAACCCAAAAAAGAGGGGCCACATGTGCCACATGTAGGCCAATTCTAAAACGAGGGGCCATGCGTGAGGGGGAGTGTTAGAGATGTTCCACTTTGATGCATTCATAAGTAGGCTAAAATAGTTAGTTAGCTTGACTAGTATTGAATCTAACATGTGTTGATTCAAGGACAAGTTCTGACTTGCAAGTTGCAACCTGGATTAGAAAGAAAGAATCTAAGTAACATTAGCGTCTGGTACTTCAATTCTGTTCTGGTAAATCATGGATGCATACATACCAAAATCAGCCGAACAACACAAATTCAATCTTGAATTATTTTGTTCGTGTAAGAGCAGTGCTTCTGGAGTCACTCATACTCCAGAAGCTATATTCACACGCACTTAGCCATCGGTACAGTCAAACCATTGTCAAGGACAATACCTAATGACTCATGATATCAACTTAGTTGAATACCAGATGAATGGTTAGATCTCACATAAGGAAAACAGGAGAACTCTTTAGCAGGAACTGTAAAAGCATGGTTTTAAATTTCGGCCGAAATATTTCAGTTTCGGCTACGACAGAAACGAAATTTACATGAAGTCGTTTCTTTACAAGATTTCGGCGAAATTTCACCGAAATTCTGAAATTTTGCCGAAATGTCACCGAAATTGCCGTTGAAATATCGTTTTAGCCTTTTTTACAAAATTTCCACCGAAATTTATGAAATATTCACCAAAATAGCCAAAATCGAATTAAAAAAAAAAAAAAACGAAATCATAATCATATTTTTACATGATTTCGGCCGAAATTTCGGCCCGACACCAAAACCGACACCGAAACCAAAATTTAGAACCTTGTATAAAAGTAGTGTATAAGTGGAGATTGACCTGTTTCCTGTGTGAACCACAAAAAGAAAGTCGCAAGATGCCATCATGATACTTCTTGGCCTTTTGAGTTATTTGCGTGGTGTACAAGGCATGCCATTCTGCATGGGATTATAAGTCAAGAATCTATTAGAACAAGGATAAAGAGAGAACACATCTGCAATAAACAAAGACATGAAACCAGTGTCTTCAAAGATCATTAAAGGGAAGCTGAATTATCCTAATTGTTGAGTGTTTCTTTATTTAGGCTGCACCAATTCCAAAGGAATCACTTCACAGATATCATCCTTAACTTCTTTTTACAATGCAAACTACAATAACCATCTTTATTCCTTGCTAGACCTACCATATATAATTTATTTTTTGAAAAGTGACATATATTTATTGATATTATGAAAGGTACAATGGGGACAAGAAGTCCCTACTATATATAATTTAAACAGTAAAAAGCAAATAAGAATATAAAACATACAAAAAGTGTAGAAGCCATGTTTTACTTAGAAGCAGGAACTTTTTATATAATTTTTTTTGAATTGCTAAGAACTTTTTTATATAATTGTGCTACATTCAACACAAAACAGTTCCTTTTTTTGTTTTGTTTTTAACATCAGTAAACACGTAATGCACTTCGTGAAATGATACCGATTGGGTTTTCCAGCATTGTCCTGAAACGTGGCTATCACTTGTTCAAGCCGAAAGAATTCCGTGTTCAACACATGTTGAAGTACATAGAGAATTCATTGTCTAACCTGTTACGGTGTTCTGTGTGGCATTTGGATGATTATGTTGTGTAACACTGTCTTGCAGCTCTGTTTGTCTGTTCCCTGAATTTAAAAAGCCAATACATAAATAGTGAGTTCATAACCTCATATATGCCAAAATAAAAAGTAACTTTGATGATAACATGATAAATAGTCTTAAATAGTTTACTAGAAATGAAGAAACAAACATTGACACAATTTACCACAACTACTGTTCAAGCATGATGGTCAAATGTTGCATGCAACACAGAAGAACACTGGAAGAAAATAATGTTTAAAGACAAACCTTGTACAGTGGTCTGTGTCTTTACCCAATTATGCGGGCGTCCAGAGTTGGGCAATTCACTCTTTTTGTACTCTGTATCAGAAAAATACATTACATATTAGGCACACTAACTAACACGGACACACAACACACAGACAACATATTTGTATGTATAGAGAGAGATTAACAACCAGATCCCACTTGAAACGGTTACTGATGCGAACATATTGCTAACAGACTAACCTCTTGCAGTGTTCTGTGTCATGTTGGGGCGATTCTGTTGTGCTCCAATGCTTTGTAATTCAGTGTTGTTGTTCTCTGAACAGAAAAGGAAATCTAAGGATGATGCATGCGGTATATTTAGACGCAGATACACTGATAGGAGGCTAACCTCTTCCAGTGTTCTGTAATACGATAGGGTGATTTTTTAGTGACCTTATGCTTCCCAATTCACTTTTTTTGTTCTCTATAAAGATAAGGACAATCAAGTACATGAGAACAACCTTAAAATGCAATTCAACTTTTAAAAGATTTGGAAAGAATATTCAGAGAAAATTTCTGGACAAAGAACAGAGGAATACTAGTACAAGTTATAAAATTAAATTATGGAGCTCCCAAACAGATGAATCATGTCTACCCTTTTGTCTGAGCGCTCTAGTCTTTTCAACTGATTCCTTATCTTTTCCTTGAAAATCTCCAATGTCAACAAGACAGGTATCAAATGTCAGTGTTCCACCAGATTCAACCATCTCTTCTTTCTTCAAGAATCGGCTATCTAAGAGTTTCCCAAAATCATCATAAAGCAGAACCTGAAAATAGACCAAAAAAGTTAACCATTTGGCAGACCATGTATTTCACCAAATACTACAAGATAAATAAACATAAGCAAAACTAAACAAACCAAATTGTAAATATATAGAACTTTTAAACAAGGAATATCAAATATGTAAATGGTTGTGTTTTCTCAGAAATTAGTGCCTTTACAAAGAGAAGACTGTCACACAATTGGCCTCTCAGTGAGTTGGTGGATATCGAAGACTAGGTTAAGGTAATCGAGTAGGCATATTGATACTCCTATTAAGCAAATAATAGTGTGACACCGCAAACTGATCATAATCCTAAGGACGTAGAATTCGAGATACAAAGATGGGGCAAGAGATCCCGAAAACTTTGTTTTTAAATAAGAACTATACCTGCCTGGAAATTCCCCCGCTCACCAATTTCAATCACGTAGTTTGGTAATTCATACAAACACTCAGACGACTTTACATACTTACAGCCCAAGATAGTTCGATCTTCATTTAACAAATCTGAGATCCAATCATTGAGGGAGAAATACACTCTGGACAAGATGTGCTTCTTTCTCGTTTATCGCAATAAGCATCCCAAGAGAGAAGAGGTGGCATTTTTATTTTTTTTTGAATAGTAAAAGTTGTTGCCAACTATGACCAAGGTGACATGCATTTGTCTGTGTTAATTTTTTTAACTTTTGAGAGAGAGAGAGAGAGAGAGAGAGAGAGAGAGAGAGAGAGAGAGAGAGAGAGAGAGAGAGAGAGTCCATTAAAAACCAAAGAACAGCCAAATGTTGAGGTGATCTCAGGACTGAAACAGATAAGTGCTCCTTCATATCAGCAACAAAACTAAAAGACAGCACAAAACAGCTGGTAACATGCTCTCAAATCTATCCCGTAGATTAGAGGAATTTCTGATTTTATAGTTTGCTGATCTAAACCTTCACACACAAATATTTCCACTATCATTCTCATTGCTAGAATACATTTGAAGGAAGGTGTCAATTCTTTGCTGAATTGAGAACTTTGATTAATAACTATGGCTAATTTCCATGGCCTGGAGACAACCTCTTCACTCATGAAATTCAAAGTCAATGTCTATCCTTCAACCACCAAAGACCAGGTTGTCTTTTGATTATACACATACGTTTTTCAGGGTAAGTCTTTGACACTTTTGCTTCCTGAAATTTTGCAGGGTTCTGTTGCATGTGGTAACCACCATCATTTACATAAAAAATAGGCCAAATTTGTGGTTGTCATGACATGGAGGTTACCACATGCAAAAGCACCCTGTGAATTTTCTAGGGTACAGATGTGGCTAACATGTAAACATGTGAAAATCTGTATAGTTGTAGATATCTAACAATATGTAAGTAATATTAGCTGATCAAGGTTCTCTCAGTTCTTACATGGTCAGGCTGTTATAGACAAGAGACAAAGCAACAAATCCCAAATGCACCCTGCTAATTTTCTAGCGTACACATGTGGCTAACATGTAAACATGTGAAAAGCTGTATAGTTGTAGATTTCTAAGTCTAACAAGCTGTAAATAATATTAGATGATCAAGGTTCTTTCAGCTCTTACATGGGTCAGGTTGTTATAGACAAGAAACAAAGCAACAAATCCTTGTTCCAAGGATGACTTGATGATCATAATGTGCATGGTTTTAAAGAGTGATACTAATATACAAATTGTAAGATTTAGATAGTTGGATTAGAGATGTTCCGCTTTGATACCTAAATAAGTAAGCTAAAATGGTTAGTTAGCCTGACTAGTATGGACTCATAACATGTGTTGATTCAAGGACAAGTTTTCACTAGCAACATGAATTAGAAAGGAACAGTTCAAGTAAAAATAGCATCTGGTACTTCAATTCAGTTTTTGGTAAATCATAAATGCTTACATCCCATAATCAGCCAACACACACAAAAAAAACATGCATTCACAAGAATAATTGAATTCAATCTTCAATTATGTTATTCTTGAAAGTGTCGTGCTTCTGGGGTCATTCAAACTCCTACAGCTACATTCAAAATCATTTAGCAACTGGTAAATTTAGACAATTGTCAAGGAGAATACCTAATGCCTCATGCTCTCAACCATGGTTTTAAATTCTGATTGAAATCCGAATCGGTCAGGACTGAAATTTACCAAATTTTCAGCCGAAATTTTGGAAATTTACTAAATTTTGTTAAAATGCTGTTTTTTAATTTGTTGACAGAATTTCGGCTGAATTTTTGGTGATTTTGGCCCAAAAAAATGAAATTTCATATCCTTTTATCGAAATTTCAGTTTCGGCTGAGTCCGAAACCAAAATTTAAAACCATGCTTACTCGGATACCAGATGCTTGTTTAGACCTCACAAAAGAAAATTACAAGAACCCTTGTAACAGTGAAAGTAAAAGTAGTGTAGAGTGTAAATCAACCTGTTTCCTGTGTGAACCACTAAATGAAAGTCGCAAGATGCCATCATGATATTTTTTGGCCTTTTGAGTTATTTGCGTTGTGTACAAGGCATGCCACTCTGCATGGGATTAGAAGAAAGTATAAAAACAAAGATGAAGAGATAACATAAGAAGTCTGTGTATTCAAGGATCATTGAAGGGAAGTTGTAGTAACAAGGTTGTTGGATGTTTCTATATTTAGGTTTCACCAATTCCAGACCAATGACTCAACAGACATAATTCTCAAATTCTTGCTTCCATGCAAACTACCATCGACCATCTTTATTCCTTGTTAGACCTACCGTACGTAATTTAAATAGTAAAATCTGATTAAGGACATAAAACATAAAAAAAACACAAAAACCTAATGCTAATTAGAGACAACAACTTTTTATATAATTTTGTCACATTCAAGACAATAGAATTTTCTTCTGCTTTTTTTTTAACATTAGCAAGCATGTCTGTTGGTAAGTTTGTTAAAGTATATCATGAAATTATATCTAATAGAGTTTGTTAAAGTATAAAAGATAAATAACGCCTTTCTCCAACAACTTAAGCTTTTGGAGAAGTTGGTAAGTTAACATGGTATCAAAGCCAAAGGTCTCGAGTTCAAACCTCCCGGATAGAAAAAATCCACATGTGCTGGTCAGCCCAAAGTGGGACCACATGTGCCACGTGTTTGCCAAGTGGGCCGCACGTGCGGGAGAGTGTTAAAGTATAAAAGATAAATAACGCCTTTCTCCAATAGCTTAAGCTTTTGGAGAAGTTGGTAAGTTAACAGAGTTTTCTAGTCAATGGTTTTAGAAAGAAAACTTGTAGAATGTTTAGTTTGGTGCTGCAGATAAATGGCAATTCACCAAAAACCATCAGGCGGATACCCCTCTTTTTGGCATTAATACTCCAAATACCAATACATAATCTAACTTCCATGGATGAGCACATATCTGATATCCATAGGCCGTGGAAAAGCAAATGGCTTTACAGAAAAAATTGGCAAACTCTCGAATTGAATACATTCAACTAAGAATCTGGCTTGTATGGGATACATGCAGGCTTAATCCTAGCATTGGCACATTTTTGTACTTTTTTGAATCAATAATTTAAGATTTTCACTTTTTTTTTGAATGGTAATTTAAGATTTTCACTCCTTCAAGACAAGAGAATTCTGCATGAAAAAAAGGTTGAAGCAAATAGAAAATTCATTTTTAACCTGTTACGGTGGTCTGAGTGGCATTTGGATGATTCTGTTGTGTAACAATGCCCTGCAATCCTGTTTGTTTGTTCCCTGAATCTGAAATAACCAGTACATAAATACAAGTTCATTTATGCCAAAAGAGAAAAGTGTCCTTGATAATAATATGATTAACTAAACATGATAAATACCCTTAAATACTTTACTAGAAAAGAAGAAACAAACTTCAACACAATTCGCCACAGCAACTGTACAAGTATTATGAACATAGTGAGATAAAGGCTATAGATAAATGAGAGGGAGACTAGTGATAGAATGCTGCATGCAACGAAGAAAAACACTTGCAAAAGTGTCATGTTCAAAGAGTAACCTTGAATAGTGCTCTGTGTTGCATTTAGCCAACTTTGTGGCGGTCAAGAGTTGTGAATTTCACTTTGTTGCCAGACTGTGAAGCAAGTGTGAGAAGCGATGCAAGAAGCAGAAGCAAGAAATAAGGGGCCTAGAAAAGAAAAAATGCAGGAAGAGAAAAGCTGTAAAGAAACTAAAGAGGAAGTTTCCCGCCTTGTTTTTTTTGGCTGGTGTGGATTTTGTGCGGGGCCGACCTGTGTTTGTAGCTTGGTTAGCCTGTATTGTAGCTTGTTTTTTTTATTTTCTTGAGTGTTTTTTTGCTTCTTTTTGTTTTGCTTTAATTGGTTCTCCAGGCCACCTTGGTATTGGGCTGTCTTTTGGCTGGTTAATGCATCTACCATTCAAAAAAAGTAAAGAGGAAACGTGTGGGAAGTGTCAATGAAAGTCAACAAGAAGCGCATAATAAGTCTCATTGGAAGTAAACAAAAAAGAAAGAGTAGTGTTATAGTAGGTTCCGGTTAATGTGGGTAAGGATTATAAGTATCAAAGAAGAGTTTGAGACTGATTAGAATTATGAAGTTTTAAGGACTATTTTTTCCACGTGTTTTATTCAAGTAGAGTTAAAATTAAGCTTTGGAAAAAGATCATATATGTTTCATTTGAAACATAAGATGAGTTTTCAACCTTTAAATACATTTTTTCTAAGAAAGCTCCTTCGACATTATCAAAATGAGAAAACACTTTTTTAGGAAAAAATAATCACTTAAATAGGAAGTGTCTATTAATTAAGAGGAAACGCTTAGGGCTTGTTTGGTTGCACAATTTCTGGGTTTTACTAGGTGTTTTGGGTGGTTTTGGAGTGTCACGTCATCTACCAGTGGTGTTTAGTTGCACGTTTTGATTTAAACTACTAGGAGACTACTTGCCTTGTCTCTCCCTTATCAGCCCATGTGGTATGACTTTTGTCCCCCACCAAACAGCTTGAATGTGTGTGTGTACGCTCGCGCGCGTGTGCGTGTGCGTGTGTGTGTGTGTACACGCATGCATATACACACACACATACATACATACATACATACATACATACATGTGTATATATATATATAGAGAGAGAGAGATAGAGAGTATTTGAAACAGATACTGATGCAAATAAATTGCTAACAGACTAACCTCTTGCACTGCTCTGTGACATGTTGGGGCGATTCTGTGGTGCTCCGATGTTTTGCAATCCATTCTTTCTGTTCTCTGAACGGAAAAAAAATTCAAGGATGATGCTTCCAATAGATTTAGATGCAGATGGATTGCAAACAGACTAACCTCTTACAGCATTCGATAACACACTTGGGTGATTTTGCAGCGCCCCTGTGCTTCTCAATTTAGTCTTTTTGTCATCTATAAAGGGGACAATCAAATACATGTAAGCAACCTTAAAAATGCAATTGAATTTAAAATTATTGGAAAAAAATTCAAAGAAAATTTGTGAAAAGTATCAATTGAATGCAAATACAACTTCCAAAATTAAATCAAAATATATATATATATATAAATAAATAAATAAATCATGGAGCTCCCAAACAGAGGAATCATGTCTACCCTTTTGTTGGAGCATTCTAGTCTTTTCAACTGATTCCTTATCTTTTCCTTGAACATTTGAATTCGATAGATGCTTATAATTTCCTTCAAGATCTCCAATGTCAACAAGATAAGTATCAAATTCCAGTGTTGCACCAGATTCAACCACCTCTTCTTTCTTCAAGAACCTGACATGTAAGAGTTTCTCGCAATCATCAAAAAGCATAACCTGAATATAGACCAAAAAAAAGTATTAAGTCAGCAGAACATAAGCACGGTGTATTTCACCAAAATAAAAAAAATTAATATGAGCAAAAAACTAAACAAAGCAAATTACAAATATATAAAATTTGCAAACAATGAAATATTAGATACATGATTGGAATCCTTTCTGCACATGGTCATGGTTTTAAATTCCGGCCGAAACGAAGCCAAAATATTTCGGTTTTGGTGGAAAACGAAACGAAATTCACAGTGAGTCGGAAAAGTACCAAACTTCGCCGAAACATTTCGGAAATTTCGGCCGAAACGTTTCGGAAATTTCGGCTGAAACGTTTTGAAAATTTCGCCCGAAATTTCGTACCAAAACCGAGATTTAAAACCTTGCACATGGTTACAAAAGAGTACAAACCACATTACCTTGCCAGTTGAGCCAAGCTCCAATGCGCCATCCTGGTACACTTTCCTTTTCTGCTTGATGTGCCTTGTGTAGGTCACAGTCCATCTTTTGGCATTCTCCATTTGTTACAGTTCAAGCTTCCTCTCTAGTTAGAGGATGGAAACTCGTATCATTTCAAATTATCTCAAGAATGAATACATGTTTATATAATGGAGATTAAGGAGGCAATGCAGGAAAAATATCACCCATCAACACCAAGAGGAAGAATAGCTTGTTGCACAGAATTTTTAACCAATAAGCAAAAATTCATGAAATTTGCAGCTAAGGATGATGTAATTCAGTGAGGAATAAAAACTGACATGTAAAATCGAAGAATATCTTCAAGTTAAAAGGCATTTGATGTTTCCTTCTTCTAGGTTGAATGTTGCAAGTATCTAATTCTAAACAGGGTAGAATTGCAAAAATGCAGAAAGAGACATCAATTTGGGAGATGAATAAGCATCTTATCCACAATTTGCGACACATACCAGTGGTAGAATTGTAGCCTGCAGCTTGTTTAAAGATATTCATAGACAGCTTAAGCATCAATTTTTCCAACTCCTCATCATGGATTTAGTTCGCGAGTTAAACCACAAAACCATAGATTAGTTTCATTTAGAAGACATATATTAAGTCTTTCCTTTGAAATCTCACATCCATATAAGATTGGTTTTCCTAAATTATGATCGAACAACCAAACCTAGCATTTTTTGTCCTTGAAATTCTCTAAACAGTTCAAGAATAACTCATGACTAACAATGAACAATGAATTGATAGGCGTGCGGTTTTTAAACAGGTCATACACTCACTTCTAGTTTTCAAAATTTTGTTATTCTTATTTCGTTGCAGTTCCTTAATTCGCAATCCGGATAGTAAAAATAAACAAAACAAATCATAATATTTCAACAGGTCACACATGCATTTATAGTTTTCAAAATTTGTTATTCATATTTCCTTGCAGCTCCTTAATTCACAATCCAGATAATAAAAAAACAAAAAACCTAACATTTTATTTCATTAATAGAGTCGTTGAAAAAACCTGGCAGGCTCCTATGGCTACAAAAAACGAAGTATCTGACCTAAATCAGCTCCAAATTTGAGAAGCAGATCGAAATAAAACTCTGTAATTCCCTTTCTTCTGATGAAATTCTAATGTTTAGATGTGAGAAAAGAAGGAGATTCTGATTTTTTGTTACAATGCATATGAATTACCAGAATATTAGTCTGCAAGAGTCTTGAATTGAAAACTAGGAAAGGAAAATCCCTCAAAATTCTGTGATATTCAACAGCATACATATGCTTATGCAGGAAGAGGTGAGAAGGGAAAGAAACAGAAAAAATGTAGATTGAAGAAAGGCAAAAGATGTAAATCCGAATTTTAAGGAGATCTAGAAATGGTGTGAGAGTACCTTCTGCTACTTCTTGCATTGGGAGAATGCTCGATTGGGGATTTGTTATTTGATTTAACCAATTTTTGGGAGGGAAGAGGAGGAGAATCCTCTTAAAATGCGCGGCGTGCGTAGTGCGCACCACTTTGCAACAACGGGTGAAATTATACAGTGTCCGGGCGTGAAAAATCCCAAAAATGGGATTTGACAGCGTCCATCGCAAAAGGCATTTCGCGGATGGTCTGTTGCATGTGAGGGCAGCCACCTCTTCAATGAAGACAAAATCTGCTGAAAAGTGAGCCCATGTGGCTGCTCTCACATGCAACAGACCATACGCGAAATGCCTTTTGAGATGGACGCTAGTAATTCCCATAAAATATTGTTCGTCATTTGTGTAGGTTTTTAATGTTACAAAAATACCCCTCGTGAATATGTATAAACAAGAGGGGTATTTTCTGTACATAAATATCTGGATCTTAGGACATTGATCCAATGGACGTGATTCGGATCCTGCGCCCAAATACTGTTCATTTTTCGGATTCATTGGACCGGTCCATTGGTAACCCAGGTAAGGATACTGCAAAGATTTTTTAGGCACGATATATCCAACAAATAAATGTTTTAGATCATCCAAATAGGTGGCCCCAATATACTTTTTTCTTCAAAGTGGAATCCTGCCAGTACACAAGCATATATTAAGTGCTCTAATCTTTCTATGTACAACAAATTCTGTATACACTAAACATAACCAGAGGTGAGGCAGCTAGTTCAGGAAACATGGCTCAATTCCTTTGTTCCTGAGGAACGACAGTACATTGCATTGAGTCCCATTCAAACTCTCCTTCAAAGTACACAAATGTAGTATCCACATCTTCTGTAAGAAAAGCATGGTATTTCCACTGAATGACAATAATGAAACTATGATACATCAGCAGCTCTTTTTTAGACAATTTCAGCTCCACCTGAATCCAACTTGGGGCAGCATAAATATATAAAAATCTATTGCACTTGAAGTGGCTGACTTTAAGGCCTTAAATGGTTGGAATGCCCTATAACAGATGTTGGATTTTTCTTTGACAATGGAGGTTGGCCTTTTCTCGTGCGTAAAGCAGAGAATAGCGGTCCAAACAAGCTCCCTCCACTTGCATCTTCTCTCAATATAGCAGCAGAAGGTGGAATGAAGACGGGTTCGGTTTTATAGAAGCTTAAGATGCGCAGGAAAGGCTGTCCACAACACTTCCAGAATGAAATAACAAAGAAGGCACGGGTGACTTGTTGGTGTACCACAGCACATAACAGAAGAACCAATCAAATCCTTGCAAAGAGCATTGAGCAAAAGCAAGTTGGGGAAGCACAAGACAGCAGTGACTTAGTATTATGCCTACCTTTCTCTCCATCCCTGCCACCAATGACGAGAAATTAAGAAAAATTAAATAGTGCCAGTTCCTCAACCAAGATTCAGCATTGACAGTCAAGTCATAACAATGTTTTGACAGCTTACCACACCATCCTGCAAAAATCTAAGCCATAGAATTTTCAACTCCTGCTGTATGGGCAATTTGATGTCACCTGAACAAAACTTCTGGCCCAGTTTAACCTCCATCGAGAAGGTATTCAACAAAGCTGGAGTTAATCTGTTCCAGTTCAGAATTTTAATATGCCCTTCATATTGGAAAACTCAGAGGGTCCTTTCTCATATTCTGTTCCAAGAATTTCTGATCTGGACCAGTTTTACAGTACCATCTCCACCACATGTAAGAAAACCATGAGAAAGGACATGGATATCTGTGACAGCAGCCTGCATTACAAGCACGAGACATCCATTCAATGAGGGAAACTTACCATCTTTTTAAAGCATAAGCAGCTGCATGGATGACTTGCAACTTTTCCAGAAGGTGAACCTATATCTTTCAGACAAATTCTATAAAAAAAATACCCGAACAACTCCACCAAAGCCTCGCGAACCCGGTTGGAGAAATGTGTGTCTCTCATGCATTTTTGACCAATGGAATATCATCTCACATCTTTTGGCATCCCAAAGTTTAACATCTCCATATTTACTCCCCGTCAAGATAAGGCTGGTATTGGGAATGGTTGATATCCTTACAACACTTCCTATATTTCACATTTAATTAAAATCATATTATAGGGAATTGAGATGATATGCTAAACTAAGCGCTCATAAAATAAGTCATGGGGATGTACCTAGGTGAGCTTTTGGTATATACCAAAGCATTCCATTGTGGTTTTGTTCACCAAATTTGTTTGAAGTCCCTGATTTCATATCATGTGTTGAACTAGAATGCTTATGTCTCTTAGTTCTCCCAGTTGCAATGAAACGGAAGTCATGCAATCCGACATCACCACCTTTTCCGCCAGTGACAATCAGGGGTGAAATAGAGCCACTTCCTATATCATTATCAAACACTGAAAGGGATCGTGCACCACCTTCACAATAACAAGCAAAAACATTGGAGCCATCAAAAGCTTGACATGGCATACAGAAACAAATAAGCACATGTAGAGAAGATTGTATCCATCAGACAAGATGCACTCTGTCAAGTGTGATGCTAAAGAATAAACACTCAAATTCTTTTCTTTTTTTTGAAATGGTATAAACACTCAAATTCTACGAAGAAAAAACAGCAAAAAGAATTATCTTCTTGCAAATTATGATCTGTAATCAGTAATTTTATTGCGTGTGAAAGAGCATGTCTCTTTCTAAATCTTTAGGAGTTGACCATTGCCGTGTCAGGCACCTCATGTGCATGTAGACACTTGAAACGCAAATCCATGTCCACAGACCATAGGCTTCCATATACACTTAACTGCCTTAAATGTGTTCTCCCATTCTTGCAAGAGCCATACAAAGACTGGAAGTCTAAATAATCATTTAGTTGAATAACTTGAACATGGAGATATGTCATTGTCAAACTATAATGTAAGACATTAGACGCTACCAACCAAAGAAAACCCAAAACGCTGCTCAAAATAGTAAGGTGTGCCTCCTAAACATGGAAGGGCAGGCAAGAATAAATTGTTTAGGTACATCTCCTAACACACAAACTAACTCCTGCATACGCTTTCAATAATGTAAGAATAAACTAGTTAAGTACATCTCCCAACACACAAACTTCTACTTACACTTAACTGCCTTGTCTAAATATTATTGCAAGCATCATACAAAACCTGGAAATCTGAATACAATTGTCTAGCGATGATGTAAGATGTTTGGCAAAACCAACTCTAAAAACCAAAATACTGATAAAAAAAAAAGCTGCAGGCCACATGTTATCAATGAAAACCTGGTCAGTCCCAGGTGAGCAATAGGCTTGATCAGTAACATAAGCATATATCTGGTCATCCATTTTAAAACCTGCATACCATGATGCAGAACTCTAGGCCTGGTTTGAGCCTTATGACAAGGGCACTTTTCAAAGGATTCTCAAGTTTCCTTGTTGAGTTTATTCAAAGGTACATTTGGACAAATTTATCAAGTTAACATCACAACATACAATTTGATGTGTGACATTTCAAAATGAGTAACATACCTTCGTGACATATAAGAGAAGCTTGAGAGGTGGCCGGTGGAGCCAATGTATCCCATATAACTACATTGACACCATTTGGACTATATCCAGCAGCAGCAAGTATTGATCCACTACCAGACACGTATGCAACATCTCTGAAACGAAGTGCCGGGGATTATTTTAAGCTATTTAACCATAAATCCAAAAAAAATGTGATATAAGATAACAACGAGAAGCGTCTGGCATAAACACTTTTTATTCAGTAGAATACGTACGATGCATGGCTGTTAAAGCATATTGATGACTCTGTGGGGTGGACATTGCTCCTCCCTCCGACCTCAAGTTGCCATGTGCATACAGTGCCATCTAATGCAGCCGTAGCAAATCTGTGACCATAATGTCCAAATCGCAAAGCTGATATTGATGCAAGTGCATATGGTGGAGGGACATTTGCAGCGGGCAATACACCGTAGGTTGCTGTAGCTCTCTCTTCACCAAACTGCACACATCATAAAAATGTTGATCTTTCTTTCTGTGGAAACTGATACAAAATATGCTAGCCCGGAAAAAAAAGATCACGAAAAGAAGTCTGCAATTACGTGGATCAACACCCAACAAAGAAAATCATCAGAAAATAATTAAGAAACCGAAAACAAGAACCAGACTGAAGCAGAAGTCATTGATACAAAAATGTTTGATCTCAGACCCTATATAGAAAGTCATTAGAAAATAATTAAGAAACTGAAAACATGAAACAACTTGTAGCAGAAGTCATTGATACAAAAATGTTCATAGTCAGCTAGTCCATGATTAGTAATTTGGTATCTGTCCTTTAGGTTCTGAATAAAGGAAGATCGCATCCAATAATGCTACACTAAAACTTACAGTCCTGTATTAATCTCCAAAATCTTAAAAAAAAGAAGCTACAACATACATATTTTCTGGATGCGAGATCCAACTAAAGTCTAATATGGTAGAACAAGAGAAAAAGATGAAGCTTGTTCCGACAGGAAACCAATCACCAACTTTGGTGAATAAGATCGACAAAAGGAGTGGTAGAAATTTTGTATTAATAAGAGTAGTGGGAGGAAACCAATCACGCCAAAACAAATTGTGCAATGTATTGTTGGGAAAAGACTTCGGGAACCAAAATGAAAAACGAAAGCAGGAAACACAGGATAAATAGAGGTGAAATGAGAAATGGGGAAGCGATGGAAAATCATATGGGAAATGTGTCAGAAACGTTTTAGAATGATAGAGAAACTCAGAAACATCAAGGGAAACACATGAAATACAAGGGAAATAGGAAATAAGTGTGTAGATTTGGATTTTTTTTTATTTTTTTTTGAATGGTAGCAATTCATTAAAAGAAGGGAAGACCGAGACAGTCAAGCCCAAAGTACAAGAGCGAGAAAGAGAAAAGAAAATTCAAATTCACGAGCTTTTACGCATAAATACATGCATTTATAATTTTTTCATAATTTTATTTAAATTAGAGGCGTATATGGATGATTTAGAAATATGCAAGGCACATTACGTACCTTCCAAAGGTAAACATGTGTATTGCTAGATCCAACCAGGAAAAAAGGCCGTGAAGGATGACTGGACAAGGCTCTTGTGCTTATGTTTTCAACTGTTGCTGGAGGATCAACAAACTCCTCAAAATCTTCATTTTCACCCCAGCCTAAGCCCGAGGCACCAATACCAGCATAACCTGGAATTCCAAATGCTCCGCCGCCTGTCATATCCCTCCCCGGTCTTGCCAAAGAACCTAGGCCAATTGTTGCACCACCCAATCCTAGGTGTGTCCCTTTCTTGACACCGAGACCAATTCCTGGAGAAACGAAGGTAGGAATTGGAGTAGACTCGCACCCGGCCCACCCATTCTTTGGCCAATCAGACTCTGACCAAATATACTTTGCCTGCTCTCTGATAGGTTCCTCAACTTTCCAGTTAAAGAAAATTAGTCCCTAAATCAAACAAACTTGAGTTAACATGACAAGGAGAAAAAATATACTTAACTATCAAATTTCATTGACCCATTAAACAAAAAGAAAATGAAATAGCAGTATAGCACCCAATGTTTAAACACCCTAACTCGGACATGGGCCCCTGCCAAATTTGTTCAGCTATGGCAGTGGTTGGGCCCAAGTTGAAAGAGTTTCATTGACTAGGATGGTTCTCCAAGTTTTTAAAGTTATTGACTGAATAAATTGGTATAAACTGAGTTAACTCAGCCGAATCAGTTATTGACCTGGCAGATTTCGCTTCTATAGGGCTTATGATCATCTTTTCGTAATCCTTCATATGGTTTATATGCCTTAGCTCCTCAATATAAGGCCACTTGGGTAGCAGACCCTGGCGCTTGTAACCAAATGATTGTGGATTCCAGTAAACTTTAAAAAATATACCATAGAAGGGAAAATCCATGATTCATTGGATTTTTCTATCCCAATTTCTCACAATGGAACTGTTGTTCTTCCTTGAACATCCATACCACCTATAGAAAATGTCCCAGTCATTCTGAAACTTAAGAAGAAATGTTATGTGTCACAGTAAATTATGGCTTCCAGTACAAGTTTGAATTGTCAATTAAATCCTCTCTTGTTAATAACTAGAGCAAGCAGCGGGGATCACTATTAAACTTGAGATAATAGGTCTAATCGATAGGTCTCTTTCTCGAAAAGAAAAAATGTTACCTTCCATAGGAAACATAGGCAAGAGAATCATTATTATTGTATTGTTTATGGGTAAATGTATAGGCATTATTTACAAATTTATTTCAAAAACGAAACCCAGTGGCCCCTCTGCTGGATGTCAACAATAGTGCATAAACTTTCAAAATTATCTGTTAACTTCAAGGGGGAAAAAAATACTGCATAAACTTGACAAGAATCCTAATAAAATTCTCAATTTCCATGGGTAATATGGGGTAGAGAATGATCAATATAGGTAAAGAGACAGGAATCATTAACTATTTATTTTAAAAATGCAACCAAGTTGACCAACTCTGCTGGGTGTCAACAAGGAAAGAAATGCTTCACGAACGTGACAAGAACCCCCAACTGTTCCCAGCATCCTCCTTTCCAGGTGGCAAAAAAATAGCAGTGGTTTAGAGTAAATGTCCTTTGTGTGTGTGAACACTGACCTTTCTATTGCTGGCAAGTGCAGCTTCTTGTTTATCAATGGAATTGACACACATTGCCTGCGAAAAAAAAAGTAAATAAAAGGAAAAAAAATCAGTAGCCTTGGAAAATAGAGTATAGAAGTAGCGGATTATAATAACGTATCATTTTAGATGTAGCGGATTATTAAGTACTTAACAAGAATCTGTGAACCAACTACGATCAACCTAAACAAGTATCAGTTGGTTTTAATCATATAAAATATGTGATAGAAGAAAGGATGTTGCAAAAATGATTCTCTATCCATTACAATCAATGTGTCACGCAGAAGATGAAAATAATTACCTCAAGAAGCTCCCCATTTCTCTTATATATCTCCTTTGGATTGTGGAAACAAGTAACCTCCCTAAGGAGGCTTGCTTCTTTCTGTCTAGTCCCCATGAAACTATTGCTGTCTGTAGACTGATTCCTAGCAGGTGATCCACCTTCACTACTAGAACTACCTTGATCAAGATTTATGGTGTCACAATTTCCATGCTCAAGCATGATGCCTTTATGTATATCAATCCAGTCCTTAGAAAGATCATCGCAAACAGAATCGAAGCAGTTTATTTTTTCATGTGCAAGAATTTCATATATTTCCTTGGGATCAACAGAGATCCCCCACAACATTTCAAAGAAGTACGCCCCATTTTCATTGCTAATCTGCAATTTGTCAGTTCCCTGACTTAGACAACTTTGTTCGGTTCTATGTTGAGACTGGCTGGATTCCTTTAACCAACCAAGCGTAGGTACATGCAAACCTTTCTTTACTTTCTGTCTCAGAAATGATGCGAGCTGTTTTGCAAGAGAGGTGGAAATGTATGCAAGTGTCCCATTTAACAACCTAGCCAAGAGCTCTGGAAACAACTTGACTGGCTTCAGTGTACTATCTACATTAGGTTGACAACTTGGAGAACTAGATGGAGAGGAAGAAACTCCACAGAGGTTGGTTGTAGAAGAACAACCTTCGTCAAGACCTTCTGTCATGAAGGTGTTTAACTGACCATTGGAGAAATCGGAAAGGCGGCGCCACAAACAAGTCCCAATGACTTGCCATCTTTCATCTTCTGGTAACAAAAGCACAATTGAGTCACCTTGTCCAGGTTGCCACTGTTTGGAAATGATATTTCCACCCCCTTTTCTCTCACCATTACTCAATCCATCATCAATCATCAACTCTGCAGTTTGATGCAATAATTTCTTCAGATCAGCAGCTGTAATTTTTGAAGGAGTATGCCCATCACGAAGCGCATCCAAGATGGGATGTATCATCAGAAGCCCTTTTGAATTCCTTTGAGACCATGCTGAGGCAAAGTAGATGCAATATTCAAGAAGATCAAGAACATTAAAGGCTTTAAGGGTGTAAACTTCCGTGAGGAAACCAGTACCATAAAGATCTAGGAGGGGTCTTAAAGTCCTCATTATGTATATGACATCCTGTACACAGAAATCCAAAGGTTGAAACCAAACTGATCCATTCTCACCAAATATATTTCTTTCAGGAGAAGCCGGTTTGAGGGACGCACAAGTCATTCCGCAGGAAACAATATATCGGGCAAGTAAATAAAAGATATCTCTGCCAGCTTTCAGAAGCATCTTGGCAAAAAGTGGATATAAGACGAAACTGTCAAAAAAATGGCGTTTATCTCGTGGATCTCCTCGAGCAATATAACAATGTAAGATGTGGTATCCAAGGAACAATAACCCATTATTGCAAGCATAGACCAAGATCTGTGGAAACAAAAATACAAGTGCCGCAATCATGAGAAATTTTGGCAAATAAAACATAGGAAATAAAAGCAGGGAAGAGACATTCTGTTCAGAGAAACGAACTACAGTACCATATTAATCAAATCAACTGGCTCCAATAAATACTTCTTCTGAAAAATTGAAAGCCCTGTGTTCAGCTTATCTTCAAATTTCTCCAGTAGCAGCTTATATTGATGAGTCTCATATTCTTTACTGCAAACAAGTACTACAGAAGATGCTAAATTGGGATCTGACAAGATTGGATGTTCCAATATCAATTTTGAAATGTACTGCATAGCTAAATCTAATTTAGCATGATATTCCATACGGCAAGCCACATCCACTGACATCCAGTTAGAAGCATCACCTAGGTATGGCCTTAGTATTTCACGAGGAGTGTCGAGCTTTCCAATATCTGATAAGCTGACTTGATTTTTGCCCTCAAGGTTCAATGAAGATGAAAGGTACTCCAAAGCTTCAAGCTTGAAATAAATGAGTCAGTCACAATGGATTTCTTACTTTCAGAACATTAACAACATAGTCCATTAAAAAACATTAACAACATAGATTTGAATTCAATGACCCGTACAAAGTCTGTGTATAATGTAAGTCCTAAAAGCTAATGTGCACAGACCCAAGGTTTAAAATTTCAATTTCGATACCGGTTTCGGACCTTGAAATTTCGAAATTTCGACCGAAATTTTGAAATTTCGGTCGAAATCTGGTACACAAATCGAAACCAATATTTTATTCAATATTTAATTTCAGCCAATATTAAATTAATTAAAAAAAAGACAGATTTTTTGGGTCAAATTTCAGAAAAACCGAAATTTCGACCGAAATCCCAAAATTTCGGCCGAAATAAATGACCATTTCGGTTTTGTGTGGTTTCGGTGTCGGTCTCCACCGAAATCCGAAATTTCGGTCCGAAATTTCAGATTTCGGTCGAAATTTTAAACCATGCACAGAACTCATCTCCATAATAAGATAAAGTTCTTCATTTGCGTTCAAAGCTGATGTAAGATATGTTAGCAAAACAACAAGAAGGAAAGAAGGATGGCCTAAAGAATCAAAAGCCATATCCAGAATTTATGAAAAATAAAAGCAGATCAGTCATAATCAGGTTAACATGCTTCTGGGAGTACCAAATCAGGTTCAGAGTATACATGTTAATATTACAACTATGCCAACTATGGAAGTATGAATTAAGAGAGAATATTATGAATATATTTGACCCCCTTAGGATCACCAAAGACTATGCAAAGAACTACATCTCTCCTTATACCTCTTAGAATTGATGCACATCTTGACCATGGTAACAATTAACATGGTGATTGTCAAAGCGCTCTATGTTTGGGGCCTTCCATGTGATTCAAGATAAAAATAACCACCTTTAATGTGACGGCCAATCCACAGATTTTATGAACTGACATCAGTGTTTGGTAATATAAGTGTGCCTGAAAATTTAAATATCATGCTCTATGCAGCTCTCTTCAAGCTTTCATGAATGTGCTAGATGAACTAGAATGTTTCCAGTGGAGAGTTCTATACTGTTGTCCCTGTCGTTATTGCTGAACAGTTATCTGGAAGGAGAGTTCTATGAGAACTCAAGACGCATGAACATATAGGTGCCTGTATAGTTGGAGGAAACCAGATAGGGACCCAAGGATTTATTATTTTGCTGATTTGTGTACAACAAGAGTAGCCTCTCACATGGGAGGCATCAAATGATTCAGATTCGGTGGTTATGAATCTTACCGTGAGTTCAAATGAGCTTCTACCATGGAAAACCCTGCTTTTAACACAATAATTAATGGAGTCCCTTTTTTTTTTGAATGGTAGCAAATTTTATTCCAAAAGAAAATCCCGAGATGGTCATCTACAGATTTTATGAACTGACATCAGTGTTTGGTAATATAAGTGTGCCTGAAAATTTAAATACCATGCTCTATGCAGCTCTCTTCAAGCTCTAATTTCATGAATGTGCTAGATCAACGAGAATGTTTCCAGTGGAGAGTTCTATACTGATGTCCCTGTCTTTATGGATGAACAGTTATCTGGAAGGAGTGTTCTATGTGAACTCAAGACGTGTGAACAAGATGGAGGAACCCAGATAGGGACCCAAGGATTTATTATTTTGCTGATTTGTGTACAACAAGAGTAGCCTCTCACCATTCTAAAAAAAAAAAAAAGAGTAGCCTCTCACATGGGAGGCATCAAATGATTCAGATTCGGTGGCTATGAACCTTACCGTGAACCTTACCGTGAGTTCAAATGAGCCTCTACCATGGAAAACCCAGCTTTTAACACAATAATTAATGGAGTCCCTTTCTCTTGAATGGTAGCAAATTTTATTCCAAAAGAAAAGACCGAGATGGTCATCCACATGCACCTTCATGAATCATGAACCCAGCAATGGGACATTTCATAATCTGGATGACAAAAAAATGCTGCACAAGATGGAATCAAGATGAAATGTAAGTGTGTCACTAATAAAGTCACCCATATTCCTATTTACTTGCCCAAAGTTGGAACTTCTTGGGACAATAGACATCACCATAGATGATATGAATGGAGTGGAGGACCCTAATTCTATAACCCTTGGGATAGGAAACTAAGGACACTCAACATGCCTTCCTCACTAAACTCTAAAACCCTAGATCTAAACTACTGTACACTGAACTAAACCTTAGAACTCTAGATCAAATCTTATTGCTCCAAAATCAATCAAAATCCCTATTGCTTCAGCTAGTCCCTTCGTGTATGAACACCTTGTTGGGATCCTCTTGGACTGTAGCACCCTCAGATTATTCTAAGAGAAAGATGTGTTACAGAGACTTTACATGAAGAAATTCTTATGTGGGCCGCTTCAGACTACTGTTTAGCCTCTATGTAGGCTAGTGTGGGTTACGGTCGAACTTTTCTGTGGGCAGTTGTGGAGCCTTTATGCAGGTTGTGGTGAAGCATTCTTTGTAGATTGTGGCTGGAATCCATTACTGTGGCTTCCAAGCCATTCCCATGGTTGTTATGCATTTCTTGTGTGGTTATCATTGCATTTTTTTAGGATGTTATGCTATTTATGTAGGCTGTTGTGCCTTTCCATACGATCTCATACCTTGGTGTGAACTGCTACTGCATGGTGATTCTCATGGACGGAATTACTATTTTTGTGTGGATTTCTTTCCACATTCATGGAGTTTTGGAACAGGAACATGTGTGTGTGTGTGTCAGGGAAGACTGCTGTGGTTGGTATCTGCCCATATGAAGCACCCCAAGTCAGTTTGAAAGTGCTTGTTTCAAGTTGGGCATGATGTTATCCATGCTCCAGGTTGATGGGTAGAGTTAAATTAGTGTAGGCCCATCATATGTACTTCAACATGTCTACTAAAGTTTTGTGTTTCTTTAAGTATTTGCTTTAGTTTATTTACCTTCGTCTGATAGGACCCACCATTAGGATGGCCCTAATGACATATTTTCTGAACAAATATGTAGCGGAAACACCTCTAAACTTCAGGTTCCTTAATCCATAGTTAGCTATCAAAAACTTACCCCACAATAGTTGTCATAGGTACCTTCTATTACCTTAGAACATTCTTTGGTTTCTTTCAATCCACACAACTCAAAATAATGTGGATGGAAATATGCTCCAAAAGAGCCCACCCTCTCAGAAAGTTTGGCCTCCGCCAACTTTGAAATAGCTCTTTTAGAGTCAAGAGGAAGATCCATGCCTCTCCAAACCAGCGCATGTCAGACTAAAGGTGTGGTCGAACAACTGTTGACGTCAATCATACCGGCCCTAAATGTTAATTGGAGGATCAGAACTCAAATAAAGGGGAGTAGCAGTCCTCTAGATCTAAAAACTCTAATACCAAGTTGCGATATGGCCTTGTAAATTACTCAAGGATGTGTATATAGAAAGTTACCCCAGATAAAGAGTTGAAGCCATAAATTAGTGACCAACTCTCTGCAAGAAGCTAATGTGGACAGACGTACATACAGAAGTTTGCAACCATTCCATTGACAACTCATGGCTCAAAATTTATGTAATTGATTCAAATAAATAAAATGATGAACAAACTCCCAAGGCATAGTATTATCTGAACGTGCAGCTAGCATTACTATTTCTGAAGGGTATGAAGAAGATGGACGACGAAACTAAGATCTTGCTAAATTCACCCTATCTTTTTATCCTTGTCAAAATGCAGGAGTTAAAGAGTAAGAACTCACAGGAAGTCCACATCTGTTCAATGTATTTGCAGTCATCAACGTTGCCCACCTAGCCAGATTTGCAGCCGCACATTCCCCAACAGAATTCCTCATGCTATTTTTGGCTGCTATCAGTGCACAGTATTGGCCGATATTTGGGTCCGAAAAAGCAGCATGATTGAATGGAATAGCTAACTTATTGATCGTAGGACCCATTTGGAAACCAAGCAAATTATGGAAAGAATCAGAATAGTTCCCTAATGCCCACTGCAAATAACAGGATAAGTTAATATTTTTTTTTTTTGGAATAGTTAAAAGGATAAGTTAATATTAACAAAGCAAAGGCTCTTCTGATGCCATGCCAGTAATTGCAAACAAGAAGTGCCCTCACTAAAGATGAATAAACTTTTACACATTCTCACACACCTCCAGAAAGCTCACAAGCCAATAATCTTTTTTCTCAATTGCGGCTGGAAGCAGAAAAGTTGATATAAGATGACGCTCCAAAGGCCCACCATACCCCTCAAGAAGTCGGCAAATTACGAGAGCAAGTTGCTCATCGCCAAGGTTCTTAGCACAGATAGTGACTGCAGATGAAGGATCGGATCCAAGAAGGAAAAATGCAATAGCAAGCTCCAGCTGATGTTTTCCCATTAAAACATAAGCGTTCTTCAAAGCAGCAGCCTTATTTTTTTCATCCTGAAAACAAGAGCTTAATGATAAATTAGACCGCAAAATGGATAAACAAGGAATTAATTTGCAAGACACTTTCAAGATTAGGCAAGCGTGCCAGTATCAGATGAATGCAGTAGTTTGACAGGAAGAAAATAAACTCTAGAAAATTATTCATCTTGGGAACCATTTAAAAGAGATACAAACTGATATAAAGACAAATTTAGGAGTTCACTGTGAAAGAAAACATGTGATGGAAATAAACCTCTTCGGATCCTGCTCATCAGCAATTTCAGGTCACATTGAGACCATAGACCATAGGGCCAGGGAATATATTAGAAAATTGTAGTACTTAGCTAATAAGTTTAATTGGTTATTAATCAGAAAAGATAAAGAGTTGTAGTCACACTGCTAATGCACCTTAGCAATGAAAGTAATCATGGAGACATTATACCTCTTTACTCTTGTAGTATACTGCCGTATTATTCATATACAGGGTTTTTCTGTCATTTATTTTAGTTTGGAACAGTGTTTTGCATCTTATTAAGGGTATTTTGGTAATTCTATGAGATTTAGTGATTAACAAAGAGGGGATTATTTGTGGAGTGATTTATACAGATCTAATCCATTTCTTCTTCTTCCCTCGCACAACTAGATGGTACCAGAGCATCGTCAAATTTGAAGCCAGATCCTCAAATATCAGGGCCCAAAATTCTACAGAACGAAGATGGGAAGGTAGACACCCATGATGAGCAAGTGAGTTTTTCACATATTTTCCTGCAGTTTTTTCCAGTGTTTAAAAATGTGGTTTCGACGCGGAACGCGGGCAAAGAAAATCCTTGTCGTCTAGAAGCGGACGAGGTAAAGAACGCGGTTGACGCGGCCTAGTCAGATGAGTTGTAATTATTTATAAAAAAATTTGTATGCTTGGAAATGATATATTAACCCCTTTTTTTCTTAGGACAGCCCACTCTAGTGTAAAAAGGTAGTCATAAATACACTAAAGGGGACTGTCAAAGAAAAAAAAAAAGTGGGCGAGTATATCACTTCTCTTCTTTATAGTTAATTTAGAACTTCAGATTTGAGTTACTTTACTGATATTTTCCTACATTTAGAAAGGAGAATATCAAAAAGGGTTGTGCTAATAACAATTCCCTTATGTCTTTATTATTTAACTAGCCGTCAAGTGGTATAACAGTTCCCAAGAAGCTCTCAATCAAACAGCCGAATGACAGTCCTGGGAAAGTGGGAGAAAAGCAAATGTAGAAATGATATATCAGCCCCCTTTCCTTACCTGGGCTACCCTCTTGTAGTATAACTGAGTAGCCATAAATAAACAGGAGGGGAGTGGCCAAGGGAAGAAAATGGGGCGTATATATCACTTCCCCATATTTATTATGAAAATGAGTTGCATCTTTCATGTAGTAAATAAGGGAATTGCTACCCAAATTCGCGTCTGGCTTTTGGACGTGAGAACAGCCACCTATGAATTAAATGAAGAAGACAAAATCTGTCAAAGTCATTTTCTTAATAAACTATTCATTTTTATAATAAACAATGGGGTTGTTGGGCAGAGCCAGTCATCTCCATCTCATTTTCTAGAAATCCGTAAGATCACAGTCACTCTTTGGTTTTTTGGAAAAACAATCAAAATAGCATTAAACAAGACAAAAAAGCATTTTATATTTTTTTATCAGCAACCCATCCTGCCCCATCCCCTCGAGTGAGGGTTCTTGCTTTCTACCTTGAATGAAGAAACCTAAGCATATTTACAGGTATGATTTCTGCCTGAAATCTTATCTTTTTTTCCCTTTTTTGATTGCGGGATGGTCGAGTCTAAGGTCACGAACCGGCGACATTCTCTGGCATTCCTCAAATCTAAGTAAAAAGCTTAGGTTCATGTTCGGAATCACCAAGACTCGGCCAAACTCGGCCAGGCTCAGCCAGACTCAGCCAGACTCAAAGCGGACTCGCCGAGTTCTTGACTCCAAAACGAGGCCATTCCATTTCTGTGTTGACTCGGCCGAGTTCCGAGCCGAGTCGCCGAGTTTTGAAACACTGGTTTTTTCCTAGTTTCTCCATATGGCTTATGTCAGTACTGTTATACGCAGTGTTTCAAAAATCGGACGTTGACAAGAACTCAGCCAAGGTAAAAGGGAGGCAACTCAGGAAAGTCAATGATTGACAGTCATAACTCAGGCAAGTCAAAGGAGTTTTTGATTGACTTGGCAGGGGAAAATGCACACTCAGGCAAGAACACGACCGAGTTATAAAGAAGCAGACTAGGAGGGAGTCAATGATTGACTGAAGGAGTTTCTAAACAGTGGTTATACTTGATGTCATCACCAACGAATGAGGCTTAAACACATGACAGACCACAATTATCAGAAGCTTTTAGTGATCATTGAATTGAAGACAATTGGTGGGGGTTCTGTCAACGTCTATCAAGAAAAAAAAAGTGAGTTTGAAGTGATTTGGTGTTGATTTGATTGAAATAATAATCTAGAACATAACATAAAAAGATTCCATGAATATCTGGAGTCGTAGAAGTGAAGATTAGTTTCTTATCATTCTAACCTGAGATCTGAAAGGGCTTCAAAACAAACTCTTTTTTCTTTTCTTTTATTTTTCTAGGCAAGATGGGACCGAACCTATGACCCACAAGGTCAAAACATCAATCACCTTCCTGTCGAGCCAAGCGCTCAACGCCCAAATCCTAACCTTCAGATCACATATCACCAGTACTTAAAAAACTCAAACTAAAATTATGAACCCTAAATTCAAATCGCAACCATCAAACTGGAGAGGATGAACTTTCACTTATGGTCCCAACCAATTCATATGTTCATTGCTGGGAAGTTTAAATCAGGATATATAAATAAGACACCCTTCCAAACTATGCGGTATGGGAAGGGAATAACTTCTGATTGCTGAGCTCAATTGAGACACATATCAGTAGGGGTTTACTTTTTTCTTTAACAGCAAAGGAAGTTTAATATAAGGTAATTCAAATGTATTGCGACAAAAGTAAAACTGAATTATTCCTGGAAGAATAATGTTGAAAGCATTCATCAGTGGTATCAAGAGATTGCTCATATCCAGCAGGGGAGAAATCGTGATTACTGTGCAACTTTCAGAACCAAGTAGGAAGAATTAAGTTAATATTCATGTCTTGATCCAAACCTGGTCTCAATCTAGACATAAAAGGAACAGACTAACATTTTTACAAACACACAAGAAAGAAATAGACTACCAAGTTACATCATTCTAGGTACCTTTGGATTATTTGAAGATTCATAGGCAGAATATCGATGTGATAGTCCCCATATTAGAAATTCTATATCAAAATGGAACAAGTGGAAACAGATACTTATTGTAAATAAACACAACAATGGAGATACCTGAAAATTACGTGAAAGAAATCCAACCAAAGGCTTGTCCTTTTCATCTTTGCTAATTTTAAAGAGTCCAGTTAAAACTTGAAGTCTACTCAATGCAATATATAGAAGAGCACAGTCCTTTGGATCCCTTTTCTTTAAATATTGTAATCTTGCTAGCTTCTCCATCTACATGGTCAAATGCTAGTCAGAAAATAAACAGTGCTCCAGCATGAAATAATAATATTTTTACATCCAAAAAAGTAATTGCACAGAAGAAACAAAACAGTGTATCTGTAATGTGGATACTCATTGGCAAGAGAACAATTAAGGATAAAAACTGACCCATTGATACCCTAGAACCACTGGCCTGAGATAGCATATTAAGCAAAATAGTATTCCATGAGAAGATACATTACCCACTACACACCAGAAGTGCAATAAAATTTAAGGATACTTTAAAGTTTAAACATCAATAAACAAATCCTAACAATGTGTCCAAAAACTGAAACAAGAGGCACTTCAAGACAAAGCTGATGCAATAGAAATTTGTACAATAGATCGAATCTAATGATAACTTCTACATAAATAATATTAGGTTTATGAATTTTTTTTGAGATTATATTTAGGGGCCGTTTGGATATGCGGATTTTAGAATGAGGTTTCTAAAACCTGGTTTTCTTACTTCAAATCCAAGAAACGCTGCCAGGACAGCATGCAGCAGCCTGATCATGAACCATCTTTTACACTGTTTTCAAACTAAAAACCTGGATTCTAAAATCCGCGTATCTAAACGGCCCCTTATTATATTCCTTATGCTAAGTTCAATTTTAGACTAACCAATAACAAAGAAAAGTAATGTATATACTAACCTTTGTTCGCAACTGTGCTGTGTTGGTAAACCAATATCCGACACCGAATTTTCGCATTTCCATCCAAGAAGGTTCGTTAGATAGAACAGAACTAAACAGATTGTCCTGACAATCAGATTGAGATGCCCATGCAATCAAACAAGAGTCAACATCCAACTCTTCTGTGGCAGCCACTCTTCCAAATTTCCGGAGAAAATATAGTTGTTGAAATCGTACCGCAACCCAAAACCTTGACAGCAGTAAAGAAATAAATTACATTTCATAAGTGGAGCATACTGAGATTGATATGAAATATGAAAATTTCTAAGGACCCAAACCCTTCACATTTTTCCGGCCTCCCAGTTCCCACACTGACACTAGGTATGGTGACTGAGGCCATTGATCTGGCAGGCCACTACCTGTAAGATCAAGACTGCCAGCTCATAAAGAATGGATGATCCCAAGTTCCTAACCCCCCTTGACCTGAAAGAGGCTTTTTAGGGTTTTCCCACTGAAAGGCGACTACATGCATTTGCAGACTGTGATTGAGGTGTTAGGATCATCCTTTCCCCGTGGGACCGGTGAATCACCATAGCATAGGTATATAAATAATTACTTCTAAACTGGCTTTTCTATCTGTGCATTAGTAATACAATAACTAATAAAGTAATAATAATAATAGAAAATATGTAAGACAACCAAGTGACTTGCAGCTAAATAGCACAAAGTTAATATTATTTGCATATCAATTTTGAAGAAAAAAAGGGACTATTTGAAACAAATGTACAAAGCTTTGAAAGTGCTACCTTTCAAAAAAAAAAAAAAGGTTTTGAAAGTACTCTCCTAGTTTCATACCTTTAGGTCAAATTGGTAAGCAGATTACTCCGAAAAAGGTTTTGAAATGTGTAAGCTAGACTAGTTATACATGAGGCATGTAGTAACGCTTTACAAAGAATGACACTCATTTGCCAAATTTACAAGCTTGTTTGCCTTTGAGTGTGCTTCCTGGTGAATATGTGGAATATGTACGGATTCGCCCACTCAAAAGCTAGCAAGAATATAATGTGTCTCCTAGTATCTATAGAGCAAACATCAAGTAGGGAGGCGTCCCCCCTTCAACCATCTGATGGTGCTGATGGAGTCATGACGCCTCCTCTCGAAGGTTCAAAACGTTCCACAGAGCAAATACCTCCATCTCAGTCATGTTCGTGATTCCAGTTCACCATTAGTAGCAGGGATCTCCTAAGATGTTGCTCCCACAAGAGTCCCACTGTCACCACTTCCACTTCGAACCTATTTTCATTCATCTAGCCAAGATATATCCACTTCTACCATGAATCAGTTTCCACCAAGGAACTCAAATCAATTCCATGCCCATATGTAGTTGTTGTCATTTCCAGCTCTAGTTATTGTAAATATGCATGTCTCTTACATTTTATTAAACATAATTTATTTTTTTTTGGAGTGTTAGCACTATTTCATACAAATGGTTCATAAGGCACTCATACTCTTGCTTTCTTTCTTGTTTTTTTTTTTTTTTTGAACTACTCCCCAACCCCTCCATTCCTGACCCTTGCAACTACGTCTGCCATGCACGCACTTCATGCAACTAAGGACTCATCAGCCAAAAAAGAAAATCACCTCATTGTGCTATTAAAAACACGTACCACCACACCACCAGCTATCATTTTTTGAGTCAAGTGATCCAAATGGCTGTACTAGATATCTCAGCAAGAAAACTTATCCTGATCCTTAGGGGAATAATAGTTAAATATTCACAACTTTCACAAAGGTAATAGGCTCACCAAATTGAAGTATCATATCATCCCAATTTTGAGATGAACTTTCCAAGCCTTGAGTGCAAAGCGAGTGTGAAGTCAGATTCTAGCATAATATTTCTTTTAACTCTATAGTTTTTTGAAATGGATGTTAAAGAAGTATATAGTTACCAAAATAGAAAGGACAAATCCACATTACACTGCGCATACCTGTTTCCATCTATTGCCACAGTGACATTCCAATGAATGAAAATACTTAAATCAGCTTCAAATTTTATATTAGCTTAAATGCCTTTGGCAACCAGAACTTGTTTAATTCTCATGCTAAGTCCGATAAACCAGATAATCATATTCCATATACCATCAAAAGATAAGAATAGAACTAACAAAAAGCATGCCATATACACCTCACAACCGATTAAATCCTAGAAATACCTTCTGCCAGGTTCATCAAAACTTTCATAGGTAGAAGCATGGTGTGAATCACTGACTTCGCCTAGAAGATCTAGTATTGCAAGAAGTTGGGTTCTCTCCAGGTTAGTTATTGCCGGTATCTCATGGGACTTCTCCAGAGTCCTAATGAAGCCAGCGATCTCAGATGTTCCTGAAGTGGAAGTGAATATATCCTCAGGTGTTTCCACATGCTGGAATAAGCTCCTCTGGAACTGTGTACCAGATGTCTCCGAAGATGCATCTCTACCCCACTGTAATCTATTATCACGTACATTTGAGGACAAAAAATCCTCAAAATATTTGGACAGTTGGATCTGCAGAATAATATGGCAAGCTTTTCCGAAGTTATAGCCCTTTCGACAGGTACGAGAGGTCTGATTAGAATTAAGACATTCCACAAGATGACGCATAGCAACATGTGTGTGTTTCCGATTCCCTGAAAACAGTCAAGAGTTGGATACTGTAAGTCCAAAGCACGCCATCCAAAAAAAAATCCAAAGCACAGCTATAATGAATAAATATAAGCTTTGTTGCACACTAACTTTCCTAGAATAGTTCTGAAACAAAGAAGAGTTACAAAGGTATAGAAGAATTAATTTGTAGTCTAGGAACCAAACAGACAGTAATACCTGTGTTCTCAGCACTAAAAGCTGGAATTCTAAGGAAATTATAGACATGTCATGTAGTTTTTGTTTTCATGTTGTGTCCTTAGTGTTATAGCATGAAATTTGTGTCTGTATGGTCTTTCCATAAAACTAATAATGTCATGACCTGTGATTATGATGTATTATAAAAATAAAAAAAATCCATGGCTACCTGAATGCAGACTAATAAAGAGTGCCTCCGGGTGATAGATGGGCAGAGATCCACATAATTTCTCCAATATTTCTAGAATGCTGTGTAATCCACCTTTTGTACCAGTATCATATTGCATTTTAGACATAGATAAGCAGAGACTGCAGAATCCGTAATCACTTTTCATGCTGACGTTTGCAGCTGTTAACTTGCATCCATTACTCACCACATCCATCGATAATTCTTTAATATTACACAAGTCTCTGTCAGTACAAACAACAAAATCGATATCTTCATCTATTTCACCTATAAAATGAGCAGGCTGACCTTTGGCACGTTTAGGGTAGAACTTAGGTTGATGTTTCCTCTCTGTACAGAATGCCCACTTACTAAAAAGACAAAAATATGTATCATGAACAAGAATGGGAGTCACCCTGGGCCCCCATAGAAAGTGTCTAGCAGTGGGTGAGAAATGACCAATTGCAATACAAATCCAAGTATGCCTCTCCAATGATTTCTCTGATTTTACCGGAATCTGACCAATGCACCTTTTTTGGGCGTATATGCGCAACTCATTTTGCATGCAAACCCCAAGCAGTGATTGGCCATTCCCTACAACTAGCCACTCCAAAGAAATAACAACCCCATCCAGGGATATATTATCTGCTAGCAAAAAATTCCCAGCACTGGTAAGGCATATCGATTCCCATATTTGAAGGTTGTGGACCCTGCCAGGACCCCCCATGCTAATGGATGCAATCTTACTTCCACAACTAGACAAAGAAATTGCACAGACAGGGCCCTGATGTGGAGTGAACATACCCACAAGCTCCCAGGGTAAGGGCACCGGCTCAGAATGTGCAGTGGAAGAATCTGAAGGGGGAATCCTCCATAGTTTCACACTACCATCAGAGGAGCCTGTGGCCAAATGATATACAGATGCATCTCTATGCAAACCATTGGAAGATGTCCATTTCTGTTGAAAAGATGGCATCAAATTATCTGGACAGGCCACAGCAATGCTAGTAACTTGGTCAAGGATTTCAGGATCCGGAAATATTGATGAGCAAAGGTCAACAATAACATAATACCTTCTGCCAGCAAAATTACTTTCGTATCTCTGAGCTTTAGATGTGGCAATGTTTCCAGCAACAAAACTACAACCACAACTGCTTCCAGATAAATCATCTGAGTGCAAGGCAACTTTCCATGATAGAACACGAAACTCCTTCAGCCATATAACGAACAATATGAAACTATTAGAAGTGAAACTCTGGCTGCAGGTGGAAGGTAAAGATGTAGCAAAAATATGGTCAGGGCCATTTCTATGAGTATGAGTAGTGACGGGGATCGTACATATCTTGTGGCATGAGGTGTTATCATTATTACCTTCAGAAGTTGTAACTATAAAACAATCAGTTCCTCCAGAATGCCCCATGAGAAGAAGCCGGTCCTCATTTAGAATAGAAGGTGCCCATCTCAAAGTCGAATATTCAACACTTGGGGACAGATCTTGTGTACTGACTTTACCTATAAGTTTCCATGTAGGATGAACCAGTGTTGGGATGCCCAAAATGGAACTGGAAATGGTAGAAAGAGACCAGAACAGAAGAAAACCATTAGAATCCAAAGAAACAGCAACCTCAACTTCATAACCATAAGGATGCACAGCAACATGTAAAATATTTCCGGTGTGCCCATCTTGATCCAGATGGCCAACTGCTAAAGATGATAAACAGTTCTCCTTGCTAGGTTGGTTTAGAGATCCATCCTCCGCATTACTTAATGATGTACTGTGTAATTGTGACCAGGTGATGGTATTATCAGGCAATAACTCAAGCAGAGAGCATATGGTTGGGGGACCAAAGACTCGACTCCTCGAAATAACAGCTTTCACAAAAATAAGTCGGTTTTTAGAATTTAAATTGTCGCTATTTGGACAATGGCCAGTTTTGAGATCAAGCAAATCTTGTTTCTCCCATAAAGTTACCCGTGGGAACCGTAACGGGGAGATGTCATCAAGGCAATGGATAGCCCAGAAAGTAAGTGACGTCTCTGGACCTACACCAATCAGCCACTCACACCTACCAACTGTCTCATACTCAGAATCTTCTGTTGCAAAACACTGCTTAACCCCTTCACTTGTAGCACTCAGACCCCGGATTTCCATTGCCCATGTAACAAATGTATCTATGCCGAGAGTACCCTTCAAAAACTGGTTTATTTCAATTGTTGCTGTTACATGGAATGACCGCCTCATCTTCTGATCAATTACGTCCTTACCAGATTTTTTAGCCCTCCCACTATCAATCTCACTCCACAACCTTACAGATCCATCAAAGCAACATGTCAGCAGCACATCCCTTCGTGGATGTGAAGGATCTTTCTTTGATTGTGTTATAATTGATGGCCTCCATTGAACCATTGAAACAGGCTGGGGGTGGCACAGCTCAACTTTAGCGAATCCAGATTTTTCACCACCATAACACACTAATACACGTTTGCTTGCCTCCCTAGACAGAGAGGATGTTTCTTCAAAATGATGTCCACTGGAATAGAGCAACCCATGAGCCGCTGTTGCTGTGGGCCCTTCAATAGACCAGGTTGTAGAGACCATAGTTTGAGGTAGTTCTGGTCTCGACTTCCAAGCTACTTCCCAGGATTTGTTATTCTTTCTCCACAAAACCACCTCAATGCCTGCTGCAATTAATCCATCCCCCGATTCTGTCCATTTTATAGCCTCCACTGTGGAAGATTGTAAAAGTCCTGCAATCTGCCTCCAACAAAAAGAACCTGTGAACGTGAGACACAAATTAGTTTGACGATATCTAAAGATATAAGAAAGCAACTCAAAATGCTTCCAAAGTAAAAAGTATAACCAATCAGCAAACCCATGTATGGTTTTCTCCATAATGAACTATTAAATCACGTGAAATGCCGATTTTGCACATCACCCAACACACACTAACGAAAAATAAAAAATCTAGTCAGTGGCTGTCTCATTGATATGCTCCTAGTATCATGTGGGAAACATTAACCACCAAGTAATCATAGATGCAGCAGATATCCCAATGGATGGTTTTCATGTTTCAGAAGGCCCACGTAATCTTCTCGCTCCTTCAAAAGACCTTCTTATGAGTATTAAAGAATAGCACAATCCTTTTTTTTCCTTAAATGTTATTCTATAATTCTTTGCATCCTCTACATTTCCAAAATTATCTTTCCTTTGAAAAATATACTGTTTCAAAATTATGTTGCACAAATATTTCAAAGAGGATGATACATGCTTATCAACTATCGCCAATATGGTATTCCAATATGCCTTATAAAATCATGAAATGGAATGAGTATCTATAAGAGTACTTATTGCTAAATATTTGAGAAAAATCATAGTAGATATTCAAAAGTCTGAAAAGGCTAGATGGTCTTCTCATTGGGATGCAAGGATTCATGTCTGGTGCTAGCTCTTCACCATGTTCAGTTTACATGGAAAGTAAAGTGCATGGGTACTAATTGAGGGCTTGAGAGTAAAATGCATGGGCACTATGCGCAGAATCTAATGAAATACTGTCACATTTGCTGTAATTTGGGCCATGTGGAAAGAACGAAGCAGCAGCTGCTTTTAAGATAAAAAGATACTTTCAGCTTGCCTTCTAATGAAGATAAAGATGGTGATGATTGATAGGGCCAGATGTAAGAAGAATTTTTGGGGTATCTCAGTAATGGAACTCTTAAAAACTTGCAAGAACTACCTCGACTGCAACATTCGAATGAAAAGATTATGGGAGAACGGAAACTACCCCATCTGAATATATCAAGTTAAATTTTGACGGATGCTCTAAAGGAAATCGCAAACCTGCAAGGATTGGCAGAACCTTAAGAGATGATGACCGGAATGTTCTTATCAAGTTTTTTAGGCTAATTGGGTGGACTAATTGTAACGAATATGAGATTTGTCCGCTGATAACAGGACTGCTTATTTTTGCAAGATATGTATGAAGGGGGGCTTATAGTAGAAGGTGCTTTGACAAAATGTCATATCTTGGGCAGGAAAGGAGAATTGAGGCCCTTCGAAATTGGCTTCCCGTATAGATGAAAGAGTGGACAGATGTAAGGAAAGGGGTATAGCTTTTCGCATGTCCCTATAATTGCAAATGATATGGCTGACAGGCCCACAAAGAGCGGTATTGATAGGACTGTAATACACATTCAGGCAACCTCTGGTTGATAACTTTCTTTATTAAAACTTTCTGGGTTTTTTTTTTTTTTTTAATGGTAGCCGATTTCATTACTAAAAAGGACCTAGATGGTCAAAAATAAAAGATGCAATACAAATATAAGATTAGCACTTGGAGCTACTACAAATAAGAGAATCAAGGTGGGAGAGAATCAAAAAGAGCCAAGGATTCTTTAGAGACTCCTTCTCTAGAGTGAAAATGCTCAAACACAACTGAAGATGAAGCCATCCAATCTTACATTTCGTTGAAGAATCTGTCAAAAAGCCAAAGGTGTTTCTGAGACCCTTTTGAGCCACGGGATAATGTTCAAAGAGTCCCCTTCAACTACCACATTGTCCCAGCAATCTCTCACCAAAAACTTTAAACATTGGTGAACTGCCCATTAAAACTTTCTGTCACTCTCTTCCAAAAAAAAAAAGAAAATTGGACCATGAGCTGGGTGAGTCGAGGCTGCGTAGGCAATTATTGAGTTGAACAAGTGATACGTGTTGTATCAGCAATCAGGGAGAGTTTCCAATGGCTCGAACAAGTCAAGGATCGATAAGGTGATCATATGGCATAATTCAATATATTCTATCACGCATTCTATATGCTAGTTAGAGATCCTAAACAATGTAGAATCGCATCAACTCATTTCCTATAAAGTGAACAATAAGTATCGCTCATTCAGCTGATCACTCCTCAAGAAAAAGAAAAAATCTTCCTTTGTGTGTGTGTGAAAATTAAACAGTTGAATTCCTTTTTGTACCAATCATCAACGCATCTATTCAATTTGCATTTCCATCACTTCAATTCTCCATGGAATAAAGTTTCACAAATCCTCAAAAATCATTGAATGTCGCATACCTGTGGCATTTCCAGGATCCATAGAATACAAACAAATGGAATTCTCCGAAGCCGCCGCGATCTGACCATCGGACAGATGCGAGGGAGACCAGGCAACCGCTTTTACGAAGGCGGGGCCACCTCCGGAGCACGGCGGCTCAATCACTTGACGAAAAATAGGACCAATTAGGGTTTCCTCCTGAGATAGAGGAGAAGGGAAGTGTGAGATTACGAGTAATGAAGACGCGCCATAAGCGATCCATGAGAAGCCACGGAACTCTGGCAACCAATCGATGGCAGATTCAGAGCGATTGGGTGATGGAGGGATTTGGTGAGATTTGATGAGTGTTAGTGGCAAGAGATCAGAGATATCTTCGGTTTCCGTGGGGTTTTCTTCTTCTCCCGTGGCGGTGTCACTCCCACTGGTTTTCCCCTGCATTTTTTTTCCTTCTTCTCTAGAGATGGGAAGAGGGAAACAACACGAGCAGGCCTATATATATATATAAAGAAGATGGAAGGAAAGGGTGCATTTTTATACGGTGTCCGCGCGTACATGTGACTACTCGGGGAATAAAAGTATAAAACCTCGATGGGGCCCTACGTTTTAGGATGATCCAAACTGTTCATTTGTTAGGCTCCAATTTAATCCTCACCCTCCCATCTGTAGAAAAGGAGATGCTGTTTTAAGTTTTTAGTAGGTTTTTAATATCACAAAAATACCCCCTTCTTTTTAACTTGAGACAGCCCTCTTTAGTGTAAAAGAGTAGGGGCGACTGTCCCAAGTAAAAACAAAGTCTATTCATAATAACAAGATTTACAAGAGATCGGGGACAAGTCCCTCTCCTTCGCTTTACGTAAGTAGAAAGGATGCCAAAAAGGGAAAACAGTATGAGTATAGTCTTGAACACTCCCGATTGTAGCCTCAAAAATAGTCCGCCGGCAGAGATATGAAGGTCGCGGCCATTCCTAGATTCAGAGTCCCTAAAGTTAGAATCACACAGAATTATCACCGCCAACAACCCAACATTAAAAAATTTCAGACCATTTGATATCACCTTAGGTTGACCATCGAGGGATTAAGAGAGATCACAAGCAACGAACGAAAGACTGAAATCCCTCTATTGTGGCGCCCTCCTGTACTCACCATGATTTAGTACATTATGAAACCTGGAAGTTTTATACGTGCTTCGGATAGTTTTAGCCCTCTGTAGTTGCTCCATGAAGGATTTAGAGCTCTGTGAACAATATTCAGGTTTTGGAGGAGAGTCAGCTCATAGCTGGTTTTAAGTTATGTATTTAAGGCTCCGTTCCTTTCCACGTAAAATCAACATAAAATTTGTTTTATGCTGTAAAAATGAACATAAAACAAATTTTACGAGAAAAAGAGGGGCTGAAAAACCTGATGTGTTAAATCGCCTAGGTGCACTCTTGGTACATTATTGAAGTCTGGTCATATTTAGGGAAACCATTTTAAGTCCTTTTCAAATCCCTTGTGAGAGGTAGATACACGAAAGTGGAAGATTGAAAAACACATTTGAAAGTTAGTAGTTTAAATCTGCCATCAAGCCATATCGTTTTATTTTTTTCACACTGGTTTGCAGCAATACATGGTATTGAGCAAACTTTGTAACACAGGTTTCAACAAGCATCACCTGAAAATACATGAATCAAAAGTACAAAATTCATTGAATTCTTAGAGTAAGCTAATGAAAATAAGTAGCTTTGAATGTAACAACATTTATTGAAGTTGAAATATATACTCTTCAAAATGCCATGAATAACCGCGAGGTAAATGTGAGATCATTTTGTACAGTGCTCCTATTCTTTGCAGTGTCAATGAGGCCGTGCGAGGGCTTCTGAGTTAATACTTTAAAAAAAAAAAAAAAAATGAGGCCGTGCGAGGTTAAGCCCTCAGCCAAACAAACATGTTAAGGCAAACACCACTCTGTTTAAACAGCCATGCTTTAGGAGCAGTCTCTAATCTTGGCATTGCATTGTAATTTGTAAAAGGACATGGGGCAAGAGCATTCCACTAGAGGGGAAAAAATAAGTACTAAAAAGGGAAGAACAAAACAAAGAAAGGAGAAAAATGATCAATTTGGTCTATAAACCAATGTGCATGAGAAAGTAACTGTTAAAAAAAATGCATCCTTCATTTGCAAAAGGAATCTTATTATTTCTTCTTTCTTCCACTCTTTCCAGACTTGGAAGGTAATGCTGCAGTTGAAGTAGTTGAAGGCTCCTGTTTCCTGATCCTCCCATGATGCCTGGGGACCATCTCTGCAACCTGGAGCATCAGTTGTTTCCCTGGCATTCAAACAAATATTAAGTTGTACAACCCAAGGTGGGACTGAAAAAAACAATAAATATATCATGTAACAGGAAGAAAATTTTGTGTATCTAAAATCACAATACTATAAGCAGCCCACACACACACACACACACAGAGGCCCTATTTGTTTTGGATTTTGAGAACTGCTTAAAAAAAGGGCGGCCCAGTGCACGAGGCTCCCACCATTGCGGGGTCTGGGGAGGGCTAGATGTAGCAGCCTTACCCCTGCTTTGCAGAGAGGTTGTTTCCGTGACTCGAACCCGTGACCACCAGGTCACAATGGAGCAACCTTATAGTTGCGCCAAGGCTCACCCTCATTTTGAGAACTGATTATGAGTCCAAAACTGATTATTGGACTTAAAATGATATGAAATTTTGAATCCACTAATCAGTTGTCAAAATCCAAAAACGAACAGAGCGTAAATGATGTATTCAAGCCTGTGTATATAATGGAAAAGAAAGAGTTGGGCTACTATTTTACAGCATTAACTAAAATGTTTACGCAATTATCTACTCTTTGAATGATTTATACGAATCAAACATACGAGAAGCAGATAAATATTAACAAAGTTGCTGAATTAAGCTTACTACATATTGCAATATTTACTATACATGAAGTACAAAAATGAGCAAAAAAAGTAACCCAGTCAACCTTGAAGTTCTATGATTGAATCAAAAGCCAAGAGAAATTCAAGATTACTTCTCTATAAATATGTGTAAAACATATTTCCTTTGACACAAGAAAATACCTTGAGGAGATCTAGCCAACTTAATCCCCAAAAAGTATCCTATAATACCAAGGTCTTTGATGTCATAAACGTTCTGTCAACATTGGTGAAATTCATGTATACCTTCCTCACTGTTGCCTTAAGAATGATATCATCACGTTACGCTACAACAACAAATAATGCTTTTTTCCATAAAAATGTATGATCTACACTACGTTAAATCCAATATTTAAGAGATCATTAGCGAACTACTCGAAAGCAGCTTTGGGATTATTTCAGATAATAGATGGACTTTTTACGTCTATACACTAGTTTTTTCTCCCCTTGAGGTACAAATTACAGTCAAGTCTTGTACACTTCTTGCAACTAGAGTTAAGATGAAACAATTGAATAAAGAAGGGGTTACACCATATTACTATGCATACATCCTTTGTAACAGGTTTAACAGGATGTTTTGTTGTGGCACGCAGCGCTTGTCCTTGAGGCGGCTAAGGCTCTGAAGTTTGAACTACCTCGTGGTGGAATGGTTTGGCTTCTTGGACCAAACAGTCTCGTAAGATGCTAAAGGATCAAATAGTAAGAGGTTTTTCTCATAAGCAAGCGGTGGTCTGTGCCAAGACTTCTGGTGAAAGGCATTATTGTATGGGCATTTACATTTTTTTTTTTTAAAGTTGACAAAAGTATATTTATACTATGAGAATTACATTGGGGACCAGAGGTCCCAGCTTGCATTACATAGTATATATGGTCAGGAGCATACTCCTGAACCATATGGTAGAACAAAACTAGACCATCTACTTGCAATTTTTTTTTATTGGTAACTTGCAATTCTATCATAATAAAGATAACTATTAAGTCCTTCCCTTTATACTGCAAAAAACCATCTAAACAAACCAACAAGCACCCCAAAAAACCATCAATCATTCCATCATAACACAATACTCCCCGAGGACAAGAATGATCTCAACAAAAAGATGCCACCAAAAGCGAAAGACCAAGGTCTCTCAAGCTGATGGGGATCTACTTCGTTTCATAAGCTCCACTGCTTCCATGATCAAATCAATGCCTCAATAAGTGAAGGCCAAATTCTTTGAAGCTTGGTGAAGATCTACCTCATGTCATTCACACTCTCATACTTCCTCCGGAGAATTTCTAATGAAGCAACTCAAACAATCATTTCACCTCAGAGACAGCCATAGTAAAAGACTGTATTTGGATCTTGGATCCACTTTTGTAATATGGAGGGGACAACTTGTCCCATCCACACTATTCAATAAAATTGTCAATTTAAAAAAATAATAATAATAATAAAATGCCTCAATATGCGAAAGACAAAAAGTCTCTCAGACTTAACGAGGATCTTCATCATTTAATTCGCTCCCATGCTCTCTCCTGAAGAAATTTAATAAACCCATTAAAAAGACAACCCACCAACGAAACAAATGCCCACCCATAATCCTTTGACCATCACCAACAAACCTCACACGAACTCCCAGACTACAGCCCTCCTAACAACCTAACTCAAAAGTTTTCTCAATGAGACCCTTCTAGCTATCTACCAACAAGCCATGACTCAAATTTATGGATAGGGACAATATAGATTCTGGAACAACTCCAGCAAGTGTGGTGTGATGGCTGTCCATTTTACTTGGCTTGCAATCGAAGACAAAATTTTGATAGGAAATCAGTTTAGAAGAGAAAGTTGCCACAAGTTACCTTTTCTCACTCCGTGACAAATCTCTAGAGAATGCCTAGCACCTTCGAACTAATTTTTTTAAGAAGTGCTAATTTGTTTATAGGATATCGAGACTTGTTTATAGCTAGGAACATAACAGAGAACATGACCTTGGATAGGATAGAATAGAAGAAAACGATCCACATAGAAGAACCCAACGAGGACCAGGATTAGAGATGGGCAGATTCCTTTTATCTACATGAATTTTTTTTTCTAAAGGATTCATTTAGCCGACCCCAACTAGTTTGGGATAAAGGCTTTGTTGAGTTGAGTTGAGTATATCGAGACTTGTCTCCCCATCATGTCTGACAGACTAAGGTCGTCTTGGAGATTATCTTCTGTAAATGAAACCTCAATTTCTTTGCAGAAGTTTGATTTCTATGGTTAGAAGAAAAAATAGTTTTGACGGAGAGGCAGCAGATGTCAGGATGGATATTCTTGTTTCTTAACATAATCTTGGCTGTGGCTAAAATTGTTCTTTTATTTCATTGTTTAAAGGGAGTATCACATTAGCAATTACATATAATTACTCCTATTTGTCTCAAATTTCATTTGTAGCTTTCACTCATTTTTTTTTGAATGGCAGGAGATTTCATTAAATAAAAGGGCGACTGAGAAAGTACACCCCATAGGAACAACAATTACATAAGATAAAAGAGAGAACATTTCCTACACACTTGTGTAGGTAAGTTACCTACGCACTACCTTAAAATACAGTGGGGGCCCACATTGTTTGGGTGATCCAAACAATTCATTTGAATGGTCCTCACATAGATAGGGTGTCCACAAAAAATCAGATCCATAGGATCATCCTAACCATTAAAACTATGGAGGCAAAAAATGGACTAATTTGTGAAGGTTTATACACGTCCATTTTACCTCAACAAATCGTAGGGTTGGGATGATCCTATGGATCTGATTTTTTGTGGACACCCTATCTATGTGAGGACCATTCAAATGAATTGTTTGGATCACCCAAACAATGTGGGCCCCCACTGTATTTTAAGGTAGTGCGTAGGTAACTTACCTACACAAGTGTGTAGGAAATGTTTTCTCGAGATAAAAAGCAAAATACCAAAAAAACGAAACGAAGATACATCCCAATTATGGAGGAAGGAAATAAAAAAGCTCTAGACTTTGTTTATCTACTCCTCCCCTAGCTAACCTATCCGCAATCACGTCGGCCGATCTTCTTACCTGCATAAAAGATAAAGAGGCACCATTCAATCTATGACGGATCTCATCAAAAGAACTGAGCAAACCTCGAGGGGGGACCGATGAACCTCTAAGACATCTAATTACATTAAGGGAATCACCTTCCACAATCACACGGTCCAAAGACTCCCCTTAGAGGTGAATAATCCCCAGATGAGCAGCTCGAACCTCCGCTTCACTCGCATCTATTACTCCAATAGCCCAGAAAAAAAACCCAAATTACATCGCCCGTGGAGTCTCTTAGAATGCCTACTATGCCTGCTGGCTCCGGATTACCCATACTAGAGCCATCAAAGTTGAGTTTCAAGATCCCATGAGGAGTCTGCCGCTGTTGTGCTATAGCAGGCCGATGCTCTACACTGAAACAAATCTCCTTCCAACCCTTAAATAAGAATCATCCACACTTTATTTAAATATAAGTCCTAAATTCCATTTGCTTTAACTCGGAACTAGATATCCACCCACTGCAGTTATTACCGCATCCAAGATGACTAGTTAAAACTTTAATTCCAACAAAAAAGAAATTGTAAATAAATCGGAAGCAGAAAATTGAAACAAAAAAACTGTTGGAAAATGATTGAAGTTGTTCAACATCACGCAAGCCTTTGGCAGATTTACTGCACATTAGATCACCACGGCACCACTCATGAGGCAGGAGAAGAACATGCAAATGTTTTGTAAACCTAATTGAGAGATCTTGCGAAGATCTCACCATTTGAAAAAAAAAAAATGAGAGAACTTTGGAAATTTTCTAATGTTTCTTCCTATTAGTTTAGTTATGAAAATTTTTCTTGTCAAACATAAAAGAACTTACTGGAACTAATTGCTGGATTATACAAAGTTCCATCTTCCTTTTTCAGCGACACCCTCACTCTTCCTCTCTGCATGAAATCACGTGGATATGCCTTGTCAATCTGCATCCACGAAACACAAAAGACACACTATGCATAAGTGTAAGCTTCAAAATTATTAGCCAGTTTCTCTAAGAATACTATTTCCATTTAGTATGCATAAGCACTAGAGAAACCTATGAGAAGACCAACGCAAATGAAAAGCCAGGGAAAAACTCTAATGATGCAGACTTTAAAAAAACGCATAAATATGTCAGAGGATGAAAGCGGGAATTGATTTCTATGTGAAAAAACTAGACTCTCAGACAACAAGGGTGCTATAAGCCTATAATTATGCCAACAAAATCCCATAACAATAAGTTCATAGCCACATAATGTGGATTAAAATATTCTGGTATATAAGAAAAGTACTTATATTGCATGTATGTGTGTAGAGTTCCTGTCAAGGTTTTAAGTGTCAGTTTCGGCCACAACGGAAACCGAAATATTTCGATTTCGGTGGAAATTTCGGCCAAAATCATGTAAAAATTTGACAAAAATTTTGGTTTCCTTAAAATTTCCACCAAAAAGTACAAAATTTCGGTAAAAATTTCGGCCATTTCGGTGGAAATCTTTACATTTCGGTGGAAATCTTATACATTTCGGGTAGAAATTTTGGTTAAAATTTTGGCCGAAATTTCAGGGAAATTTTTGAAATTTCGGGGAAATCATGTAAACATCCAATTCAATGTAATTTCGGTTTAGTTTGGCCAAAATTTCGGATTTCGGCCGAAATTTCGGATTTCGGCCGAAATTTAAAACTATGGTTCCTGTAACCTAATTATATTAAAAACATAGCAAATATTACCTGCTTCAATGTCTTTAAGGAAATGATATCCAAACACCCCTGTTTTAATAATGACACTCCTCTCTTGAATTTACTCTTTTCTATTGGCCGTCAAAGGATTATACAATTTCCAAAATGATATACCAGACAATAAAAGAAGTGTTAAATAACATGAGGAATGTCATCATCAAAACAATGCATATCCAACACGTTTAAGCCTCTAGTGTCTCTTTCCATATTAAATAATTTGAATTCACATCTTGAACTTTCAGGCATGATAGTAAAAATAAGCATAGTAGTAACAGACCTCAATTGCGAATGGAAGCTTGAGGAAGTTGCAGCTGTCCGCAATCTCAACACAAGTAGGATTTTCACATGCTTTGCTTGTGCTAATTCGTCGCCCTTCAGCTAATGTTTTCTTTGAATTTATGTAAACAGGATAAAATACAGTCCACCTCTTTATATTAGGTACATCTCCATCCATGCCTGTTATGTGGAAGTCCTACAAAAGAATATTTAAGAATAGCTAAAAAATAAGGTAACATAGCAGCTTAAGAAATGCTATGCCTTATACCTTAAATATGAAACTGCATCTTATGAAAGTTTGATAGGTGGAGTTGAACAAAAAGCTTAATTAACCAAGAACTAGTACTTCTCGGTCTGAAATAAATGTCTATCATTCACATAACTAGATACAGTAGCTAATCAAATGAATTTGCAGTTATCCACCACCACCACTATGAAGAAGAGTGAAACTTGAATCATGAACTTACCTAATTTATGGCCTTTGGGGGGTGCCATACCTCATTCTAGACATTGAAATGCTCCTCTTCTTGTCACCAAGCCCATGCCATAGGAGGTTGCTTTGAATACTTTTCATTCTTTCAGTTACGTTTTGATTGAATGAATGATTTTTCTTTCTTACATACATGTGTGTGTGTGTGTGTGTGTGTGTGTGTGTGTGTGTATAGAGAGAGAGAGAGAGAAAGAGAGAGATTATATGATGAAGAGCCTTATGAATATGTACTCATCATCCCATCCTTGATATTTGATCCAACACCAGCTCACTTTTTGAGGAGCTGCTGTTGGATCAAATATCAAGGAGCTGCTGTTGGATCAAATATCAAGCGCGGTACCTTTATCGTACCACATTTACGTGTTTATATGACCCTTCAACATATAATTTCTCTCTCTCTCTCTCTCTCTCTCTCTCTCTCTCTCTCTCTCTCTCTCTATATATATATATATATATATATATATATATATATATATATATATATATATTATAAATACTATCATTTTGTTCAGCTAATATCCCCAGATTTCAAAGGCCAGAGACAATAAAAGGAATTGTATCAGCCTTTCCCAAAAAATTTAAAAAAAAAAAAAAAAAAAAAAAACCTAGACAGTTTTCAAGTTCCTCTCATGTAAGGATCTTACTTGGAGTGGAAGGCCAAGTACCACATTGGGAAAAAAAACTTTCCTTGCGCCCAATCAGGCTGTCCATAGTCGGATGCGAATGTTGAACCAATGCAGCAAGGGATGGCAAGGTCGGCAAGCCTTCCCAAAGATTGGGCTGGATTCAACTCGGTCTTATGAAGAAAGAGGAATTGATTCAAGCCCTTGATTCTCTATCCCATGCATTGTTCAGGGAGGACTGGGAAAGGAAAATAGTGAGTTTGCCTTCACCCGTGAAAGGAAAGGTCTCCATCAAAGAGCTTCTCAAGATCTAGAACCTAAAAGAGTTGGGACACACTGGGAGAGTATAATGGCTTGTGACGATTTAGAATGAGAGAAAAACAGTGTTTAATGAAAAGAAGACTAGCATCCTATTCCTATTTATCAATGAAAATAAGCTGTTGGTTTCCAAGTGAACTGCGGACATATCATTTAGACATATCCCAATAAGCAGTAATGATCAAACAGTTAGTGTAGCCAAGAGGGGTGTAAAGAGACCATCTATTGTTATTGAGAATCAGCAATAATGATCAAACGTGATTTTGTCCCAATAAGCACTATTGAGCAAAATCACGTTTGATTGATAAGATTTATCCTCTTCAAATAATAGAGAATCAATAGAAATGCATGCATAATAAGAACAATGTAAGAAATAAAGTCAGACAATCCTCTTGTTCTAAAAAAAAAATAGAAATACAAGGCACTACAATGCGATTGATATATAAAAAGAAGAAGAAAATTGTGCAAAAAAATCTGAAAATGTTCGTATCAGATGAGACCCATGGTCAGTATCTTGCAACAAATTCTGTTAGAGGAGGAGGAAAAACATGGTGCTACAAGACCATGCTCTTGATATTAAAAGAAAGATGCAGGAAGCATTACATAGAACATTTCTTCAATTCTCAGTTCAGAAAAGGGAACGATATCCAGCAGCTTAAATCAGTTTAAGGGGAGAGAAAGAGAGAGAGAGAGACCTGGGAGTCGATGGCGCTGGGCTTTGGAGAAAACCTAGGTTTGAAGTTATTGGAAACAACCCCGGGTTTCCGATTTCGTTTCCTTTCCCACGGGAAACGTAAAAAATTCACTCCAATATTTTCGATTCAGAATCGAAATTGAAAGCGATAAAATCGATTGCGCTACATGCGCCAAACATTGTTTTTGGAAGATGATTTTTTCGCCCCACTGTAGGATAAGGTACCCCACTTGTAAGGTGAATTGTGGCATACTTTAACGCTTTTTGACGTCAAATCATCTTAAAATTGGGGGCGAATTATCCAAGAGTGGGGCGAAAAAATCATTCCCTTGTTTTTTAGTTTTTTGTTTTAAAAACCCAAAAAAAACGGCATTAATTTCCATGGATTTTTTCCCGAAAAAATAAATTCCCACGTTTTGAAAGGAAAATTGCAAACCTAGCAAACCCTGGAAAAATTTGCCGATGGTAAATCACATACTAAGATAAACTTCTGTGATGCATGATTGATCCACTACCTACTCTAATTATTTGACTAACACATAGGAAATACCATGGGATGTTATAAATTGACTAGGGAGAGCAGGGAAAATTTTATGGAAAATTCTATGGAAAATATATTTGATGGAACAAAATTTCAAGGGTCTCGTAGGTAAGCAATTTTTTCTTGAAAACAGGGGATATTTCCGATTTGGAATGAATTTTCCATGGAAAATGACTTTACCAAATGCCTTCAAATTCCAAAAAAGTCGGAATTGTAATTGCCTTCAGCGCTAGCTAAAAATGTAAAACAAGGTGAGTTAGCCCCATTATCAAAATATTGTCATGCTGATATCACTGGTCTTTTATATATCTTGTAAGGAAGTTGAATAATTCTTATAGAGTGATGATTTTTTCACCCAAACCCGCGCCCCCCCCTGCGAAGGATAATGCATCCCCCTGTTAACGTGATTTGACGTAGAACCACGTTAAAGTCTGCCCACAATTCACATTAACAGGGGGGCGCATTATCCTGTAGGGGCGAAAAAATCATCTCCCTTCTTATAATGTATGGTCCAATTTTATAAAAGTTCTAAAATCCTTTGATTTGTTCAATATAAAAAGGATGCTGTTTGGAAAACATGGATCTTATAATGGCACTGGACCCACATCATCCAATGGCACCGGTAACGTTAGAAGAGGATGACGTAATGTGGTATTTTTTTTCTCGTTGCTCAGAGGATTTGAAAAGTAGTAGGCATTCATTCATGGAAAGAAACATATACAATGGTAAATAAGGCGTAGATATAAATATTTATTAACCAACATACCTGAACTTTTTTTTTCACAATGAGGAGCTTCAATCACAACACAAATACTCAAATGAACAATCAGGAATACGAGAAGCAAATAAGGATTAGAAGCTCAAACGAAAAAAAAAAACAAGAAGAAGAATAGTAGAAAACCCACCAAATTCCCAACCTGACCTTTACACATGTTTCTTCTATGTTACAGAGAGAGAGAGAGAGAGAGAGAGAGAGAGAGATTTTGTTAGGTTCTGAAACCCAAGCCAGACCACCTCTTTGTTACCTCTTTCTTCATCCTCTGAGAGTTTGAATCGAGGAGATTTTCAAGCGATTTAGTTTGTCTGTTCCTGGCTCTGCCAGCTTCTTTCAATAGCTCAGCTAGCCTTTTCTTTTCATCATCTACATCGGGGTTTGCAGTCCCAAGTTTTTCTTCTCTCACCTTAAGGACATACTCCAAGATCTCAATGGCATCTTCAACCCTGTCAGAAGAACACGATAAATATTAATGAAGAAGATCCAACAGCAGTATGTAAAGATTTTAATTGAGAACTGTCTTGATCTTTATTGAAAGAAATGCCATGTTCCTCAACAGGTTGAAAACTTCATAGCCTACAGTTTCATTCGCCGATTTTTCTTTGAAAGTTTATTTTGCACGGACATTTGAATTAGGCCCATATAGCCATGTCAAGTTCTTTTTGTTGTGAATATCAACATAATTCAGTAAATTATTCACTCTTCTATTTTTTTGGTGGGAACTTTCAGTCTTCCATAGACATTACTAAACAACATGAGCTTAAGTCGGGTTGTGATCAAGTGAGAGAATCAACATGCATGTGGTTTGAGATCTAACAAATTCTTTTTAGATTTACTTCTTACATTTTTTTAGTTGTTAAGCTGGGATTGAATGTCCAACCTCTAGGTTGAAAAACAAAGCCTTGATCCAAGATAAAAATAAAAAAAAGATTAGATCATTCCTCTTATAGCACAATGCAGAGGAAGAACAATGATCGCTGCATTATTTTCTGAATTGGAGTCGCCAAATTAGCGGAAAGGAAAAGGAAAAGCACACCTTTTTCAGTGGAAAGAAGAAAAAATGAACGTTTTGTTGTGCGGATTTGGAAAGCCACCATCCCACGTGGAATCCGTCACAAGTGACGTGTCAACTCACTTTCCGCGTTTCAAAATCTGTCCAAAATGGTCGGATTTTATAAAAAATTCCTCGGATTCTTGTTTTATCGGGGAGCGGAAAAACCAACCGAGGTTCGAGGCTTCTTCACAAAATCACAAGCAAACCCCATTTCAACTTCACAAGCAAACCCCATTTCATCTCCCTCCATCGTCTCCGGCGAGATGTCCATATCTCCGGCGAGACGTTCTCCGTCTCCGGTGAGACCTCGGCGAAACCCCATTTCATCTTCGCAAGCAATTTCCATTTCATCTCCCTCCATCTTCCTCCTCCATCGTCTCCGGCGAGACCTCCATCTCGGGCGAGAAGACTCGTTGGTCTCCATCTTCTCTCTCTCTCTCTCTCTCTCTCTCTCTCTCTCTCTCTCTCTCTCTCTGTAAATAGACCTGTGATTTGTGGGTTGTTTAGAGTGGGTTTAACCCATCTTCCTCTTTTGGTTTTGATCTGTGAATAGATCTGTCATTCTTGTTTTATCTGTGGGTTTAACCCATCTTTCTCTTTCTCAGAAGGGTTTTCTCATATGGGGTTCAGATCTGTCAATTTTATTTGGTTTTTGTGCCATTGTTTTCAACATTTCCACCATCTCCCTCTCTGATTTGTGATTTCAGATTTTTTGGGGGGGTTAGGATCTCTCTTTCTCAGAACTGATTTGTGTCTTTTTGGTTCGTTTTGGCTCTCTCTCACTCTTCTTTCATGGCAGCCAACGCCATTCAAAGCACCCCCATCAAAACCCCAAACCAGAAATCAAAGATAAATTCGATTTTTTAGGCCTCCTAGTTAGGGTTTTTGCGATGATAATGCATTTGATGGTTGTTAATTACGTCTTTTGGTTGCTAGAATTTTGAAACGGAAATAGGGTTATGTTAGATTTGTTAATTACATTTTCTTTTTCTTTTCCTGGCAACTGAATGCACTCTGGTGCTGTTTTCTTATCCTTTTCCTTTTCCATATGCCACGTCATTTCTTTTTCTTTTCCTTTTCCACTGCACAACCGAACAGACCCTAAGGCTCTGTTTGGTTAGCTGGGATTTTAGTGGAAATAGTAGTCAACAAGGAGGTGACAAGGGTGGGATATGTGTAGAGTTGTCTGGAGAAGAGTAGGGGAATTCTGGTAGTGTGTTTGGTTGGATGTCAAAGCATGTGGAGAATGGAGGGGTGTCATTAACAAAATAAATAGTAGAAGAGAGAGAAAGAGAGAAAAAAGTAATGATTACACATGACAAGACATATTCTACTCTTCTCCCCTCTAAAATCCACCAAAAACAAGGTTTTGCATTGGAAAAGTAGGAGAGGGGACAAAATCTCCACATAGGCGCCACACCTAAGCAAAAAGCTAATAATGATGTCTCTTCCATGTCTAGTAGTCCAATGGAATTTGAGCTAAAATTTGACAACCAAACAACATTTGGTGTTTCATATTTCCTAAAAATGCTCAGCCGTCTTCCAGGCTTTTTGCAACCAAACAGAGCCTTAAGTGAAAAGGGATGAAAGGAGAGACCTTGACCTTCTACAGTGATTTCTCAATCATGTTGCAAGATGCATTAAATATTGAGCGTGATTAGCTCTCCCTTAAAACATAAAATGTAACATAGGATAAAAGAGACTGAACATTGACTTCCAAAAAGGAATACTGTTTAAAGCATGTACCACAACCATAAGTCTTTATACTCAGAATAGAGTAATAGATTCAGACACCAAAATGCCATTCTGTTGACTCCTCTCCTCACGTGAGGTCCGCTCTCATTAGATCAAACACCCTTCACAGTAAACTAAAGACCCAACCCTTACCCACCCTCTCACCAGTCAGCTGCTAGTGCACCAACCAGACTCTGCTCCCCAGCCAGAAGAACCTTGTTACAAATAAGTGACAACATAATGAGGTGCACATGACAAATATGCACACCGCAACATGATCGTTTGACACTAGTCCCCCACACCTGCGACATTGGCATCAATTGGCTGTGCAAGCCCATAATCTTATGATGTGCAGGTAGGACAAATTGTTCAAGCAAAGAGTGGTAGGAACTGTGTGGAGATGACAACCTAAAAAGAAGTTTGGCACCGATCAAGACAAAATGACGAATATTCCTAAACATCCGGTTTGTGTAGGATAATACTGAAATGGAACCTGAGTTCTAGTCATTTGGATTGTTATGATCTGTTTCAGGTTGTTCAAGCCAGCTCTGACTTTCCCTTTTCTACATTTTTTACCTTTTTTTTACTAGAAAAAATCAGATGCCTCAAGGACCTATTTAATTGATAGAAACATCTCCATCAGATTGGGGGTTTACGAATATCAAAACGCTCTCCTTAAGTGAATTATGTTGACGATAAGTTTAAATAGATGTTAACATGATATTAATAAAAAGTGCATCCAGCAAAATATGTGTTTATGTTTGTATGTCAAGGTTTTTAATCTTTCTAATTATTTGAAATTATGTTGCATATCTTTTGAAATAACCACCAAAACAAAGGCATAATACCTAAATGTTTCACTCCACAACAAAAACAGAAACAGAACCCACATACAACTATCATGACAACAATTACTAATGAAAATGAAAACGAGTATTCCTTACCATTTGAAAAAAAAAAAAAAATGAGTGTTCCGTAGTCAACACAAATGCATTTGAGTAAATACAGAACAAACCGTCTAAATCACACATGGTACAAGTTAAGTGGATACAACCGTTTTCATATGCACCACCAACTGTATTTTAGATCCCTAACCGTTTGTATATGCACCACCAACCATATTTTGTACACAAAATCATCATATACATAGGAATTGGTTCCAATAAGCAGGAGAGCACATTTAATTGAATATTCTGCCTAGCATAGCAGCTCCATTGAGGCAAACAGGAAAAGGGGGAAATGTAATAATAATAGGATACAAAGGCAGGCACAATGGCAAGTACAAAAAGAAATAAAACTTCTCAAAGTGGGGAGAATTCAAACAAACAACAAAGAAATAATGAAATCCAGAAAGCTCTTAACGGAAGTGTTCTTACCTGCCCATGGCATCATAAGTTGCTGCAAGATTGCTATACACACCAAGAGTGTCTGGATGGTATGGCCCACATTCCTGCTCTAGAATCCCTCTCGCTTCTTCAAACAACTCAGCCGCCTTGTCTATCTTATAAAGCTGTACACATGCCAATCCCATCTGGTTCAACACAACACCAAAGAACGCTGACTTCCTCTCTCCACCAGCCCTAAGCTTTGCCACAGCACTCTCAAAAGAGCTGTGCGCCTGTCCAAACCTCCCAACCATGTAAAGCATAACACCCATCTGTGCCTCAATACCCGCTATAGTGCTACTCTGCCCAGGTGCATTCTCCAACAATTTCATGGCCTTCTGCAAGAGCTTCAATGCCTCCTCGGGCTCATTCACAGACTCATATATGGCCGAGATCTCAGTCAATCCACTGGCAATCTCCTCAGCAGTGGTCCCGGGAACAGGTTTCACATAGATCCTGAGGGCGTTCTCACAATAGGATTTGGATTCTCTAAGCTTCCCTGTTTTGTAGTAAAGGTCAGCAAGTCGAATAAAGACTGAGGCAACTGAAGGGTGGTTGTCACCCTTAATGGATTTGAAAACAGTTAGAGCCTTCTGGTACGAGAAGACAGCCTCATCAAAGCGGCAGAGGGAGAGGTAGATGTCACCAATGCCGACATCTATGGCAGCAACCTCATTATCTTGACCGTTGGCAATCATCGCCATGCTGGCAAGGACTAGGTGCTCAAGGGCGGCTTCAAATTCGCCCTTGGCCTCACAGATAAGGGCAATAAGCCGGCGGTCAGCGGCTTCTTCAAGGGAGGCAGGGGCGCTATGCTCGCGGTGGATTTCAAGGGTCTTCTGGCAGAGACTCTCCGCCTCATCAAATTGCATTGCTTGAACATGGGCCTCCGCCAAGTACCTGTCATTTTAAAAAATCAGTTGTATCTTGGCGCCAATGTTTATTAAAGGGATCTTTGGATGCAACCAAAATTGGTCCTTGTTTGTTTTTTACACGTAAACTTTTTTAATAGAAGGGGAAAATAGAGGGGATAACCCTTCTGTTATGCATTTTCTCTCCGGTTTTCTTCTCTCATTTCTGTTATATGAGGATAAAGATGGATTGCAAAAGCCAATGACTCAAAAGCGCTACTGAGAGCTTTTTTGGAATCGTGATACCTTTGGACAAAGAGTAATGCTAGAGAAACCAGAAGAAGAAACGATATTCTATTAAATGAAATTTTTCCTAATCTATGGCCGTTGGATGCAGCCGTCCAATTTTGAGAAAGACAGAATACAAAAACCTACTAACATGCGCCGTGAGCGACACGCTCTCAAAAAAACAGGACAGCCCGATTTACAAGTCCAATAATCACGGTCACAGAAAACAATAATAAAATTGAAAATGCACGAATCACGAGGGCATCTAATCAAACCTCCCTTGGATCACGTGGCCTCAGTCAGCAGTACACGGTACACGTTAAATTACCCCAAAACGATACCACTAATTTGCGCCATTGTTAGCTGCCGACAAGGGGCTCTGGATCAGCGCACGTTAACCTTAGTATTGCTAACGTGCGCTGTTACGAGAAAGAACCTCCTTGAGGCGGCGCCCTTGTGCAGCTGTGTACACACACCAGAGCGAAAACATGCAGCGTATACGTTACCCTCCCGTAGCTAACGTGCGCATGAGACAGAGAGATGAACTTCATGTTGCTAACGTGCGCTATTACAGAAAGAACCTCCCCGATGCGGCCCTGGATCACCCAGAGCGAAAATAGGGACCGCATACGGCGTACGTTAATCTCCCGTGGCTAACGTACGCGCGCGCGCGCACACACACACAGAGAGAGAGAGAGAGTGTTACTGACCTGCAAGTCTCACCAACCCTAGGATCGGTCTCTCCAAGCGCCTCGATCTGGATCTTGAGACCAGCCTCATAACAGGCAATCGAGCGATCGAGCTGCCCCAGCATCGAATGCGTATCTCCAAGCTGCATATACCCTGAAAACACCGCGAGAGCATGATCTGGCCCTAGTCCGACCTCCGGAACCCTAATCGCCCGTTCCAGCACCGGGATCGCCTCCTCAAAACGCCCAAGGCTACAATAGATCGCAGCCACAACATGCAAACTCATAGCCAACTCCAAACTCGGTTCCCCTTCGACGGCGCATATTTCAAAAGATCGTGAAGCCCGGATCGCAAAATCGAGAGCCTTGTTAGGGTTTTCACCCACAGCTAGGGTATCGCGAGCGAGTTTCAGGAGGAAGGGACCGAGATCGGGGTTATCGAGCGCCGATTCGTCGAGTTTTGGCTTTTCCGGGGTTTTTTTCTTGCCGGAACTCGAGTTTGGAGAGGGTTTGGTGCGGGAAGTGGAGGGGGAGGGGGAAGGGGTTCTCTTAGGGATTGGAGATCTTGTTTTAGGATTTCGGCTCTCTGAATCTTCTTCTGGGTTCCGGATCTGGGGATTGTCGTTTGGGACGAGAATTTGAATCGGTGGCGCGTCTGGAGGGGTCTTGATGGAAACTAGACCAGGCATAGCTGCGAAGAAGAAACTCTTCTGCAAAAAAATAAGAGAATTTCGTAGAGAGAGAGAGAGAGAGAGAGAGAGAGAGCTCCGAGGAAGAGAATTGCAGAGACAGAAGAATTGAGGAAAGGAGGAGATATAGAAGAAAATAGTGATTACAAGTTTACAACTTGCTACCTTGCTTCCAAGCTACTTCTCATCACTCACACGACTCACACTGACTAAAAAAAAATTGCATATAAAAAGAAAAGAAAATGAAAAATCCGTCCCCGCTTTTCGGTTTTCTTTATAATATTAGTGTATTACACACTTACACTCTAGTCTTCTGCCACTGCAACAATAACCATTTCTCTGGTTAAAATTTCGAAAGTGCCACTCTTCTGTAAAACCATCGCATTCACACTTCACGGTTTTGTTCGACGGAATAAACAGTGCCGTTATTTTTCTACGATGTCGATGGTGTTCTTGTCTTTAAACTGTGAAAGTCTAAACTAAGAAGGATTGATGAAGGGGATTGTGTGGCGTCCGACACAATCCTTACAGGTGGGAACCACTTTCTGAAAGAACCTAACCCTTTAATTACTGGGTCCTACCTTAGGCACGACTATAATTTTTGGCATCAAAAAGTAACAATGAGTTAAAATTAGAGGTGCAACTTGGATCGGGTTTTACCGAACCCGCATCGACCCGACCCGAAAATAGCATGGGTCGAGTTTAGAAATCATGGGTCTTGGGTAAGGTCAGGTTTACAGAAAAAAAACCCCGAAACCCGACTCAGCTTATGTAGGTGTACTGTAAAATTTTTAATTATCTCTTGAATAACATAGCAAATTAATTTTCAATACATTGATATAATTGTTTTCATTGAGGTGATCATGTTTATGATGTGGAAATATAGTTTTCTTCTTAAATCTATACACTTAATTACATAAATTTAGTGATTTTTGGTGTGAAGATTTGTGTTTTTTTTTTCTTTCTACAACGCGTCAACGTCAAAAAACCTGACCCGACCCGACTCGACCGGAGAATTATCATGGGTAGGGGCTAGGTTTGGGAATCGTGGGTTTTTGGAAAAAGACCCAACCCGACTTGAGTTACACCCCTAGTTAAAATTGCCGTTGTTTCAGGGAAATGATACATTCACCCCATTTTCCTCCCAAGGCCACCGCCCTTGTACTGTAAAATAGCAGTCATAATTACACTAAGGGTAGCCCGTGGAAGAAAATGAGGCAAATATATAACGAGAAATGATATAATCCCCACCCCCGTCAACCCCTTCTAGTTTAAAAATAATATTCATATGTACACTAGAATGAGGTGGCCGGGGAAGAAAAGGGGGTTAATATATCTGTTCCCATTTTAAAATGACAAAAAGCGCCCCACCTCAGAGTCAGCTGCGGGTCAGAGGTGGGTGATCGGATCTCGTTGCTTTCACCATTTGCGAGAAGGACTCACATTGCCTCCGTGATTTCAGAATTCAGACACTAGGAATTAGAAATTTTTTGAGGCAAATCAGTAATTTGGCCTTTGAGAAGCCTGTATTTAAATACCACTATCCTCCTCTCACACCAGTCACTAACGTATTCAAGTAATATAATGTTATATTTACAGCGAAATGATATATTCGCACTTTGTTCTTCCCTGGGCCACCCCTTTGTAGTGTAAAATTACCCAGTCCTCCAGAATGGTAAAGAGTTATTACATCCCCTTTACAAAAAATAAAAGAAACTAAAGAGATGGTATGTCAACATCGAAATCCTAATATAAATTACCCAACAGAAATGCCTTTTCTTTGCCCGACAACGTGAGGAATCGTAATTTTATTTGTTGCAAGATGTCTTTCATTCTGCCCCGGTCGCCCCACTTATAACGTGAACAGTGGGCAACTTTTAATGCTTTTTGCATCAAAATCACGTTTAAAGGGGGGCGAATGCATACTGCGGGGGGGGGGGGGGGGGGGTGAAAATATCATCTCCCTAAATGAAACCCCCAAAATATCAGGCCATTTATTTGTAATAACAAAACAGCAAAGCATTGTGAGCAAGCACTATTCATGCAAAACTAAAGGGCTTTCATAACTAACTATTTAGGAGGTAAATAGAGCCAAAGTTTAAAAGTGTAAGGTATTTATTTGCGAAGCTCTGTTCCTAACTGCCAACGGAGCCATAGAGAAATTTTCCTTTATAGGGTCGCACCCTAGTGATGACACTATCAATCTTCTTCCTCTTTGTAAGCTTCTTTGCCGCATCTTAGCTTCTTTTTTTTCTACACATTTGATCGCATACTTTGCTACCCAATCCACCTCCTGATACCCTTCGCATAACAACCGCTGAACTCGCTATTCTTCGACTTAGCCTCAAATCTCCGGGCGGTAATACAGAATCTGGGTAAGTTTTCAATCAACTTGATTCTACCGAGAAGCATTATAATAGTGGACAAAGAATCACCACCCATACATGGGCAAGTTCCCACTTGAACTGCAAGTTGAAGTCCTATGAGAAGGCCCATAACTTCTACTGTCGCATAGAATTGAATGCCCAAAGAGTCAGATAACAGACCCTTTTTGTCTCCAATTTTACATCCAGAATTAGATTATCCCGTATTGATATCAGACAATAGTCATTTTCAAGACAGATCCTTATTCAGTATGGGTTTTTAATACATGATGGGTAGATATCATGATTCAATGTGTTTCAATAGTCTCCTCCTTCAAGACAGCTCCTGATCCTTATTAAGTATGGAAGAGCATCTGGATACTTTGGTGTCGCATGACAAGGAGATCCTCCATCACGGAGCAAATATTAATCAACGGGCCATTGCTGGGCCTTCTTTTACTAATCACATGCAAATGAGACTGAGACAAACACAGAGCGGTCTATGAGCCCCTTCTTCCCCAAGGGTAGAAAGGAATATGGATTCCCATTTGTTTACTTTTCAAAACGGTTTGTATTTGGAAATTTTTCAGCCGACGATGACTGACACTTCAATAGTAAATGGCACCTAAATATAGGTATGAAATGGAAAATGTGAACTTTTACTTGCCAACTCTTTGGTGCATCCAAACTTTTACTCCCCCCCCCCCCCCAAGGGAATTGTCCTCCGAGTTTGCCACCCGATGGACATGTATCCTGAAGACAACTTGAGAGATGTGTGAAGGTCTAAAATTTCATGGATTGGGTTACTAACCCTCCATGGTTAATCTATACCTTTGCCAACACATATTATCGCAAACACAAAATCTCCTTTGCTGCTTAGAAACTACTCACTTTCTCCAACAAAGGTTCTCATAGAAGTACAAAATTCCATCACTGCTTCGCCAAATAAATGTTGGGACCATCTGCTCTGCCATTGGGTTGATTTTCAGAATAATCGCTGTTATGCCTAGGATTTTCTTCCAAGGTTTATTCAAGTCTTCCACCCCAATGATATAATATATCGATCACAATCATATACTTATTAATGAGAAATTATGTCTATCTACCACAAAATAAGAGGGAAATTGTATGTACAGATGGCTAATTTTATTAGTGGTAAAACCATTCAAAAAAAAGACATTAGCGGTAAAATAAAAAAAAATTTATTTTTTATCATAGTTGAATGTACAGATAGCCCACCTTGTCGCCATGATATCCAACAACAAGGAATGTTTCCAGTTCTTCGATAAGTAAGAGAACGTTTGACATAAGATTCCAACTGGGGCATTAACCCGGCTGTTCAATTAGCTATTGGCTAAGTTGCTAATATCTACACAAGATGGCATGCTTTTTAACAGGAGTACAACTTGAGAAGTTTAATGGGCTTGCGGAAAAAAATATTAGTTTATAGACTGTGACGAAGAATAATGTGTGTGCCTTGCTGCCTTACAACCTTATAATGGCACTAATAGATCATCACTTTCATAAGCAAATTTACTAGCAATTATTTCCAAAATTATTCATATCTTAGGGGCTGTTTGGATACGAGGATTTTAGAATCTTGGATTTCCTCAAAATAGTAGATGGGAGACAAGAGAAGAAGGAAACCAGCTGTCGTTTTCTGATTTCTCACCCTTCTTTCCGCCAGCAAGAGAGTTAGAAGATCATCCCATGTTTCCAAGTTTTAGAAATCTTAGGATGGGGGAGATATTTCTAAAACCTGGATTTCTTACTTAAAATCCAAGATTCTAAAGAGAAGCAAAACGGACAGTCTCCTCCTTCTCTTGTCTCTCATCCACGAGGAAATCCAAGATTCTAAAATCTGCGTATCTTAGGGGCCGTTTGGATACACGAATTTTAGAATCTTGGATTTCCTTAAAATCGTAGCTGGGAGACAAGAGAAGAAAGAGACCGACTGCTTCACTTCTCTTCTCTTTAGAATCTTGGATTTTAAGTAAGAAATGCAGGTTTTAGAAATCTCTCCCACATACTGAGATTTCTAAAACCTGGAAACATGGGATGATCTCCTGCTCTCTTGCTGACGGAAAGAAGGGCGAGAAAACAGAAAACTATTGATGGCCTCGAGTCTCAACTACGATTTGGAGGAAATCCAAGATTCTAAAATTCATGTATCCAAACGGCCCCTTAATGTTTTTTATCTTAATGTTTTTACAGCAAAATGGTTGTTGAGTAGTCATGAGTCATGACCCCAAAACAAGCAGAAATTGGTCAAATGTTAGTTGAGGATGAATCATCCTCCAACTTATAATTAAATAAACTATAGCTCTTTGAAGCATAGGAACAGTAGCGTACAAGGATTACTATAACCTCAATTAAGGCATCCCCAAGCCATCAGCCTACCTTCAAGTCTCCAACATATGAGTATTTCAAGTTTCATCACTGGACTAGAATCAAGGATTAACCACGCAATTTCTATAACCTCAATTAAGGCATCCCCAAACCATCAGCAGCCTAGCTTCAAAGTCTTCAACATATGAGTATTTCAAGTTTCATCGCGGGGCTAGAATCAAGGATGCCTGAAACTGGAACTTTGCTAGGGCCTAGGCTTAAATAGCGAAATACAAATTACTCATTGGCTGGTAAAGGCAAAGTTAAAATTTAGAAATTCCAATACCCCCAATGTTTGAGTGGTAGAGAGTGCCACTGCTCAGCGGTCGATGGACGCTAGTTTTCAGGTTTTGGTCCCCATGAAATCTACATTAAAGATCCATATCCCCCCGTTTTTCCTATTTTTTCATGTGTTTTCTTTTTCAAGATTAAGCATCGATCTTTCAATCAAAGGACCAAGGATCTCCTCAGATCACCTGCATCTTGATAAACCTAACAATATCTAGCCAGATCCAAACCCTCTTTGGTCATAAAGTTTAGATCTGGCAATCACGGCCTTCAATCCATGACATAAACATCTGGAAAAGGTTAGGCTGCTAGATCGATCGATCATCCCCATCGCTATTCCCATTTAACTGCTAGGGAATAGGGGTGTCATCTCCAATAAGTATCCAACATTCTCCACAATCCATAGACATGCTTCGCCACCCATTACACATGCCTCACCATCCATTCCGGAAGAACACTTATTCATGCTCTCCACTTCAATCGACAAAATCATCCAGGCCGTCGTGTCCCTCATAACATCAATCAACTTGAAACAGTTCAGCCAACCAAGAGGACATCAATCAACTTGAAACAGTTCAGCCCACCAAGAGGATCAATTCCTCTTACTCAACAAGGTATAGCAGGGGTTCATACCAAAGTGAGATCAATTCATTCAAGACTGTTTATCCTTTTGGGCACCAATGCAATTCCATGCACTTTTTCTAGACCCAAAACCCTCTCTAACTAACGAGGCTATGTGATCAATACGATCAATGTAATTCACACACTGCCAAACAAAGTAATTAACATGAGTATTGAAACATTGAAACAAATCAAGTTTTGTGGGTCCACCCAAATCATCGGAGCAATCAAAGAAACAAGGTGGTGAATCAGTACCAAGCGAATGAATTAAAAGTCGACCAATAGGATTAGGAATATTGGTGGAGCACTGCTATCAATAGGACTGTCCGTTGATCAATATTGTCCGTTGTGGTGATCATATACTCATATCTTCATCAACATACGTCCATGGTGATGGATCGTCAAATAGTGAATTAATCCAAACTATCCCTCGGTTACGAACATGGAGCACCCAGCGGGGACAGGTAGACTACCCCAAGAGGATGCCACATCTATATTTTTTTGAATGGCAAATTATATAAGCTAAAATGAGCAACAAGGCCACCAAGATAGTTTGTACAAAAAAAAAAGCAGAAAACAGGCAAGAATAGACCCTCCATAAAGGAGTAAGTCAAAAGTTTCAAGCCCCATCCAAGCAACCACAGAGCAAGCAAGATAATCGGCCACGGAATTAGCCAAACGCCACATGTGCTGATATGACCACCAACTGACACTCCACTATATCCTTGACTACTCCAACCACATCCAAAAAGCACAGATAACTAGTCACTCCCTTCACCCACCTAATAACATTGAGAGAATCACCTTCAATAATAAGGGCAACGAGAAGGTACTGACTCGTCATCCATAAGATCCTGTAAGGAGAGCTTGCATTTCTGCAGTATTGGATTCTTCACCCCCAATGGGATCAGACAAAAGCCACACTGACCTCACTCTTAGCATCGCACAATAAACTCCCAATGCCAGCGAGATCCAAGTTTCCTAAATTGGACCTGTCAAAGTTCACCTTAAAGAAATCGGGAGGCGGAGGGGACTACCTAGGAGCTATATTGCATCAGTACAGATACAAGTGTCGGAATCCAACAAGGGTATCGAGTGTCGGATTCGGCAAACCTCAAAAAGAACGACTCGTGGATTCGCCAAAATATTTTAATCAATTTTCAAATTTTGTTTCCTTACATAATACTATGGTTTTAACAATATATATATATATATATATATATATATATATAGAGAGAGAGAGAGAGAGGAAACTGTTGGTGAGCTTAACCAAACTTATGGTGAGCTAGCTTGCCCAATCACATGGGGGCCCACTTTGTTAGGATGATCCAAACCATTCATTTGAAAATCCCTTACATAGATGGGGGGTGTACCAAAAATCAGCTCCATAGGATCATCCTAACCCCTCCATTTGTGGAGGACAAAAATGGACAGACACAAATCTGCCCCATTTTTGTCCTCCACAAATGGAGGGGTTAGGATGATCCTATGGAGCTGATTTTTGGTACACCACCTATCTATGATAAGGCCTTGCAAATGAATGGTTTGGATCACTCCCCAAAATGTGGGACCCCATGTGATTGGGCAAGCTAGCTCACCATAAGTTTGGTGAGCTCACCAACAGTTTCCTCATGTGTGTGTGTGTGTGTGTGTGTGTGTGTGTGTGTATATATATATATATATATATAGTATGTGCAGCTGCACAGATAAGCCATTTGTGCATGGCTCACAAACTATAGTGGGTGCCACATTTTTTGGGAGATCCAAAGCATTCCTTTGGAAGGCCCTTCCATGGATAGGGTGTGTACCAAAAATCAGCCCTATAGGATCATCCTAACCCAATCGAAGTTGGAGGGGAAAATGGACGGACTGTTTCTGCCCATTCTCCCCCCCCCCCCCCCCAAATGGCAAGGTTAGGATGATCCTAAAGGGCTGATTTTTGGTACACACCCTATCCAATGAAGGGCCTTCCAAATGAATGCTTTGGGTCCCCCAAAAAATGTGGCCCCCACTATGGTTTGTGCAGCCATGCATAGATAGCTTATCTCTTCATTTCCTCATATATATATATATATATATATATATATATATATATATATATATATATATATATATATGAGAAAACGGTTCCTACACATCTGTAGATAAGTTATCTACACACTAGCTTAAAATACATTGGGGGCCACATTATTTGGGTGATCCAAACCATTCATTTTTAAGGCCCTCACATAGATAGGGTGTCCACAAAAAATCAGATCCATAGGATCATCCTAACCATTCGAACTGTGGAGGCAAAAAATGGACTCATTTGTGAAGGTTTAAAGACATCCATTTTACCTCCACAAATCGTAGGGTTGGGATGATCCTATGGATCTGATTTTTTGTAGACACCCTATCTATGTGAGGGCCTTTAAAATGGATGGCTTGGATCACCCAAACAATGTGGGCCCCCACTGTATTTTAAGCTAGTGTGTAGAGAACTCTCTACACATATGTGTAGGAACCGTTTTCTCTCTCTCTCTCTCTCTCTCTCTCTCTCTCTCTCTCTCTATATATATATATATATATATATATATATATATATATATATATATATATATATATTGAAAATTTTAATTGGTTAAGTAGATATAATATTTTATTTCTATTTACGAAACTTACTAGTAGGATGGGTAAAACCCAAAACATGAGGTAATTGAAACTGTGGTAGTGGTATGCAGAAAAAACAGATAAAAGAGAACCGGAAGTGTCTCAGAGAATCCTGAAGTAATGGAATCTGAGACGTGTCCGACACAGATTCTTCGCCCATTTAGAAGAATCCATGTAACATGGCCTAGGAGCTGCTTTATCCATAGTGACTTTGCTGAGACAAATCCCATCCTAATATCTCTGAAATGGGAAGGATTCAGAGTAGCCACAGAACTCGGGAAGGATTGTCGCCAACTGGGCAATAGTGTATGAATCGACCGCACATTTTTTGAGACACCCTAAAAAACTCCACCATTTCTATACTTCCAAAGAAAGCCCCCAAAAAAAGAATCCAAATAGCTGCAACAATCGCAAGCCCCCCAAAGAATACGAGCCCTGGCTGGTTAAGAGGCAAAAGACCAGTAATCAACAGCTCCACAATATGACATCGGAAAATCCATGTGATTCCAAATATGTTTAGTAGAAAGGACCAATCTTTTCTAGCAACTTGACAATGAATACAAAAGATGATCCACAGATTCCCCATCCACCACAAATATGGCGCAATGGTTAACAATCAGGCCATTTCGGCTGTACAGATGATCCGCCGTTAGGATTATGTCAAGGCATATGGTACAGCAAAATACACAAACCAATGAGGCACATGAACCTTCCAAGCTCTTTGAATAGGAGAGGGAGTAGGAAGCACAACAAACATGATGCTAGTAGAAGGATCAAACCTAGAACTTCCCATTTGGCTCCCAAATCTAGATTCTCCTATCAATACTGCTTCTTCGAATGTAAACCGAGTTTAACCTATTCAAGGAAGCTGCAACTTTATTGATCTCTCTGGGAAAGAAATTCCTGTGAAACTTTTTTCAATCCACCGTTCCATTCAATCACTTAAAAGCATTTTGAACAAAAGTCACTATGACATGATCGGGCAATCTTCATGGACGAGCATTTGACCCACAGCAATGGTCCATCCAAAATTTAATTCTCCTTCCACACCAACTCTGACCCGAATAACTTATAGGAACTAGATAGAAATTTTCAAAATCTCTCTCTAAATTGCTATGCCCTTCCATCTAAGACTATCTAGACTCCCAGCCCCCATAACTCAACTCATATTTCTCATCAATCACCTATTTCCAAAACAAAATTTGTATCCTCTCCAACTCTCCAAAGCCATTTACCATGTAAAGCATTATTAATAGACCTGGGCTTCCAAATGCCAATCCTGCCTTGCAACTTAAGGCGACACACCTCCTCTGAGATGACCAAGTGAAATTTCATGCTTTCCTCTTTATCATTACACAAAAAATTCCTTCGCAACTGATCTAGCCGATTAATAACAGAGATGGACATCGAAACGAATACATAATAAAGGAGATTGGGAAGCACCGACTTGATTGGAGTAATCCACCTCGAGAGAAAACAATTTCTTCTTCCAAGGAGATAGCTTCCTTTCAACTCTTTCAATAATCGGGTCCCAAAGGTTTCTAGGAGGCCGAATAATGCATAAAGGAAGACACATATGGGAATTCAAAATCGGACCTTCCTACACCAAAGGCCTCTGACAAAATGATCTTCTCCTCCTCGCTCAAATGGATCCCCATCATAACTGATTTGGAAAAATTAATACATTGACCCGAGATTGATTCACAACATCTAAGCACAACCTTCAAAATTTTGACTTTCCAAATGTAAGCCTCACAAAACAAAAGTGTGTCATTTGCATACTGAAGGTGAGGATTTTTCGCACCCTCCAGTCTAAGTTTGAAACCCTCAATCAAAATAAGACTTCTAGCCTTCTCCAGAATCATATTTAAAGCATTTGCAAGAACGCCCAAGTACATGAAACATAATTGCCCATCCAACTCCACCAATCATTGAAACCGATCATGGTCATAATGTGATCAATTCGAGACACCTTCACCCACTCAAACATAGCTTTCTTCATATCTACTTTGCACAACAAACATCTTCTGCCACTTGTGTGATAGGAATCCAAGCAGCTGTTAGCAATTGTAGCTCCATCTAAAATTTGTCTTCAAAAAATGAGCGCGTTTAGATTCTCTGAAACCAGGCCTCCCAAAATCTTCCTCAATCTATTAGCCAACACTTTAGCAAGAATCCTATAAACACTTCCCACCAGGCTAATGGGGCAGAAATCAATAAACCTATTTTCACCATCCTTCTTAGGAATGAGAGAGATGAACGTTGCACCAATGCTCATTCAATTGAAGATCGTCAAAGAAATCATCAAAGAAAGACTGAAGATCACGTTGAATCATTTCCCTCCACTTTGTCAAAACGCTAAACAAAAACCATATAGACTCGAAGCTTTGTCTCCTTTCAAGAACAAATGAGTTATCCTAACTTCCTCCTCGCTGAAAGGACACTCAAGCTCACATCTAGAGGTCCCATCCAACCATTACAAATAAATACCATAAGGAAGAGCAGATTCTAGCTAAAAGGACACTAGCTAAAAGGACACTGGCAGATTCTCGCTCAAGAGTTCTCTATTCATTTGCTAAAGATGTAGAACTCCAAATATAAAGACACAATTCCCTCTGAGATATTAGCCATTTCACTTCTCTCACTGTTAATCACTAACGTCTAGATCCCATTAGATATCTTGGCACGGGCAATATTGTGTAAATAGTCAATCCCCCCCCCCTTCCCTTTAAGTCACTCGGATCTAAAACGTTGCCTCCACCCTAATTACTCCAGAAGTATCTAGCATATTATACTCTTTCTTCAAGAACTCATTTTCAATAGTTCACTTTGAGAAGGTGGATCGATCTCTTCCTTACGATCAAGCTCCTTGATCACCATGAGCAGTTCTTCTTTTCTAACACCAATCAGACCTTTCTACTCTCTAGCTCATCACAGGATACTCAACTCAACTCAACTAAGCCTTTGTCCCAAACTAGTTGGGGTCGGCTAATGAATCCTTTAGAAAATTTTCATGAAGAAGGAGAAAGGATCTACCCAGCTCAAATTGACTAAGTCTAATCCTGAAATTAGTTGGGATCGTCTACATGGATCATTTTCTTCCATTTCTATCCTATCCAGGGTCATGTTCTCTGTTATGTTCCTAGCCCTCGAGTCTTTCCTCACTGTTCTACCCAAGTTGTTTTCGGTCTGCCCCTACCTCTTTTTACTCCATCAACTTGGCACGAGTCACTTCTTCTCACTGGAGCATTCAAAGGCCTACGTTGGATATGCCCAAACCATCTTAAGCTGTGCTCTCTCATCTTCTCCTCAATTGGTGCCATCCCCACCTTTTTACGAATGTCTTCATTTTTAATTTGATCTAAGCATTCGCATCTCTACTACACTCATCTTATGCACATGTTACTTCTTCGTGGCCCAACATTCTGAGTCATACAACATGGCTGGCCTCACAGCTGTCTTATAAAACTTTCCCTTCAACTTGGTATGTATTTTACGATTGCACAGAACTTCTGAAGCATGCTTCCACTTCAACCAACCTTCTCTTATTTTGTGGTTAACATCCTCTTCAATCTCTTCTTCCTTATGTAGGATTGAACCAAGATAGCGAAAGATATCCCTCTTAGGTATGGGGCAAAACTAAATAAACCTATTTGCGCCATCCTTACTTGGAACGAGGGCGATGGACGTACCATCAGTGCTCATTCAGTTGAGGATCATTAAAGAAAGCCATAAAATCACCTTGAATCCACTACACTTTGGAAACATGATAAATAAAAACCATCTGGACTCGAAGCTTTGTATCCTTTTAAGAACAAATGAGTTATCCTAACTTCCTCCTCATTGAAAAGACACTCAAGCTCACATCTAGAGGTCCCATCCAACCACTACAAATAAATACCCAAAGAGCAAGGAGTCTATTATCCGAAGAGTAGAGCTCCTAATATAAAGACACAATTCCCTCTTAGATATTAGCCATTTCACTTCTCTCACCGATCACCGCCTTCCAAGAAACCCCAAACCTCTGTTAGTCTCACCCAAATCGCTCTTTTTCATCATTTTTAGCCTCTTCAACCCAAAACCCCTAAAATATTAATTAATTTTTTCAACCTTTGAAACATCATTCAAACCCAATCATGCCATGTGTGCCTTTCGTTTTGTCCCAAAACTAATTTTACACCTTCCAAGATCCTTCGACAGCTTCCCGGCATATGTATGCACCACTCCGGACCTATCCTAAACCTAGTAGAAATATTTTTCCAATTTAATCACAAATTTTAGGACCCAAACACTTAAATTTTACCCATCTTTTTCACCCCTAACATCCCTTCTATAAATCCATCCTACATCAGATGTGGTATTAGAGCCAAGTATTAGTTTTTCCTATGATTGTCGGCATCAAATTTGGTATCAAAGCGAAGTATCAGTCCTTCCTTGGATCGTCCTACATCACATAGCTAACCAAAAAGACTAACTTATCCACCCAAATCAGAGAAACCAGCTCCTTTGGCGGAACTACAAAGTTCTATTACACAATCCCCTTGCTTCACGCTCGTACCATTTCAGGAAAAATAAACAAAAAGAAAAGAAACCCTTGCTTCACGTCCAAAACCAGAGCTGCAAGATTGATCCAAGGAGACCACATCACCGACTCTCTTTCCTATTCCCAGAAAGATATCTAAAGCCCAACTCTGCAAGGGACCCACCAAATTTCAATCAGTCCTGATCCGCACAATTTGTTCCTAGCCGACGAATTGTTGAAAGGGCAATCAGGACTCTCCAAACACGTAGGCACCACATCTTCCTTTCTAAACTCCAAAGGAAGCAAAATAAAAACCTCATTCAGGCTGACTGGTCTAACAAGGAATCGACCCCTCACCCCGCTACATTCAGCTCACCACTCCTCCAAGCATCGAATCGAAGGCCAATTCCTAAAGGAAATACACCACAAGCCGACTTGAAAACCATGTCAAGACCTAACCGCTACCATCCCTTCGATGTGCTCAAAGAAGCAAGCATATCATCCATTGATAGAGTAGGCAAAGCCACCGAATGCGGAACTAGTGAGGGATCGCGTCTTGGACCTTACATAGTGATAGATAGGCCTGGTTGGTCTTGGAATCCTCGCACGGGGAAACCTGGACTTCTGAACAGAGTCTGCCAGGGCCACATCCCACTTGCCCAATAGCAGAGGAATCAGAACAGAACTAAAGCTTTCCACACCTATGGCAATTAATGCGACATTTAAAATTCTAGAATGAGCATCTGTAGCAGATCCTTAGTCACCTTTTCTTCCACACAACCTTCTCAGACTGTCTCCCCTCATGGTTTCTTTGCACCGTCTATCCCACTGATGCGTGACGAATTTCCTCACAGTCAGGTTTTCGACCTAAAAGTCAGGTGAGATTTCTTGAACGAATTTGACTTGCCGACGGATGCTGGAGATGATGAGCGCGCATGTATCTTCCACCATAGACAAACCTGGATCTGGTGTCCATATCGTTAACTCCCAATCTAACCAAAAACAATTTTTTTGGTAGCCTTTTTCTTTTCATTGGAAAATTAGATGAAGAAAGAACTCATGGTGTAAGAGTTCATATGGTTATTTTATAGCATCAGTTATTATAAACAGCTGCTCATTCTCCCGAGACCATGTAATCTTGACACGGACTCGTGCATCCATCACATAGAATACAAGGAGATGATATGCTCGACATGGCAGCAATTAAAAATTTGACACACTGACACATTCATACAGTAAACATAGTTTTATGCAGACAATAGTAATAGATGGATATTTAATTGAAATCACACTCAGACAAATTCTTTTTGTAGTGATTGGGGTTGCGCGTTATTGTGATATGAATGTGTATGTTCAGCTCCCATCACAGACTGAGATGTTAGAAGAGTTTTTGTCTTTAGTTCTTCAATCTTAACGCCTTCACACTGCAGTGCGGCCTAACCCATTTATTCATGTATATTCCCAACCCAATACCCCTTCTTTACCCAATCATTGAATAATTGTCAGCGCCAAACCTTTCAAAGTAATTTCCTCAAGAAATTCTGCAAATGATAAATTAGAAGAAACACAACTAATTTCCTCATTTGAATTCTGCAAATGATAAACCTTGCAAATGACACGGTACAAAAAATGTGTCGACATGCCCACATTAAGTCTGACACTTCTAACGGTTCATTTAAAAGTGTCGGCTAAATCATTGCTGAAAATATACCCAATAAATTATCAAAAAAAGCAGCAAGATATCGTCAAAACTACTTCTGATGCTAAAATTACAAGCTCGAATACTCGTATACCAACAACGCAAGAGCAATTCTTCTTGATTTTCTAACTAATAACCAATCCATTTAATTCTAATGTTCCCGTTACACATATGAGAAACAACTTTGAAAACTTTTCCTGCAAAATTAAACGGAATGCAAGTACAGTTCAGAAATCAAAGCATTTAAGATTTTCCATCATATATTTCGTGATCAGGAACACCTATAATAAAGATTATCCAAAAACTCAACGAAGAAAAATGACGAAGAGAATTGTTCCTGACAACATGGTAAACAGCAATAGTTTAGATTACTCAAAATCCTTACCTGAAAAAGAAAGCCCACATTATCAAATACAAAAGGAGAAGAAACTCATTCAACCTCACTTCCAACTATTGGGCCAAAACCCATGTACGCCGTATCCCGTCTTCCAATTATCCAAGTAAATCACCTTCCTCACCGCCCAGAAAGACACTAAAATCGCCACGAACATAAAAACCCTCTGCACCTTCACATTCCTCACATAAACCAGAAAATGTGTCACAAAACCCAACATCAACCCCACAACAGTGTACAAAAACCCTATCGCAAACCCCTCGGCTCCAAGCTGCATCCCTGAACCCTGATAAAAGAACACAAGCCTAGTCGGATCGTTCCGATCAGTCATGAACATAGGCATCTTCCTAATTATATTATGCATCGCACCAGAAACACTGAAGAAATAAACGAAAATCGCAAAAGACAACCAAATTTTCGGATCATGTAAAAGAGTTTCCCCTGCAATAATCCTCTTCACAATGAAAGGCGAGGAAATCACCAAACAAAGGACAAGGAAAAGAATCTGATTCCGGGAGAAAAGCGGCGGGCGAATAATCGGACCGACTGTCTGTTTAGTTTTTGACTCGACAAACTCGGCCATGGACTCAGCGAGTCGGGCGAAATCGCTCTGATCCATGGGATCGGAGTCTTTAGGGTTTTGAACATCGGGACCGACATGGCGAATGTGAGGGAGGGAATTGACGGAGAAGAGGCCGAAGGAGGATTGAGATTCTTTGAATTCGAGATCGCAGAAGAATACTTTGGATTTGGAAGGGAGATTTTGGTTGTGAGAGATGTAGGATTGGGAGATTAGGGCAAACTCGTGGCGGAGTTCTTGGAGGTGGAGATCGGGTTTATCGCGGAGTTGTTCGGCATCGAAGAAGATTAGAAGGGAGTAAGAGCGAGGTGGAGTGGCGAGGAATCGGCTGAGGGAGTGGTCGTCGAGGTGGATTATGCCGGATTTGGATCGGGATTGGAGGTGGAGGAGTTCTGCGACTCGGTCGGAATCGGATTCTGAGGAAGAGGGTTTGACGAGAAAGGGGGAGAGGAGGAGGGAGAGGAGGAGGAGAGAATAGCAGGAGATTGCCATGAAGACTTTTTTGCGCAGAGGGTCTTTGGGAGAGACGAGAGTAAGTGTGGCAGAGATCGTCAAGGCTATTTATTTTGAGAAAGAAATAAGAAAATGAGTTTAGGACGCTAAGTAGGACGGCAAAGCCGTGACAGCCACTACATACTGCTCGCCCCTCACGTGGGCCATATCTTACACTTTTGTTGCTTAAGTACGTGGCGATGAGGGAATGGCAGTCAGGTTCTGTAAATCTCCTCGTGTGTTCTGCTAGTGTTGACTCTGGTGTTCGCTATTGCACGCTGATGGCGTGTGCGTGGGGCACTTATATGGGCTCGTGGGCCGACCATAGATAGTGGGCTTTGAAGGCCAACCCACAGGCTAAGATTCGGGCCTAGCTTTTGTAATCCGGACTATTTCTATATTTGTTATAATTCTTGTGTTTGGTTGCACAGAAGCCGGGATGGCTTGGGTTTTGCTTGGCATTTGGGTGTGAATGTGTGATCCCTTTTTGAATGGAACAAAAATCATAAAGAGAAGGTCTTCTTCTCTCTGCAGAGGAGAAAAAAAAATTAACACCCTCCAAATTCTCTCAATTCTTATTTCTCCCTAAGTATCAAAAGAAAAACAAATCAAAGTTGAGATGAAACCAGTAGAGGGAAAGGTCTTTTTACAGCTGAATTTCAGATGCAAGTGGAATTTACAATACCAGAAATTATATGGTGGCCGACCGTCAAGTCCCTTGTAGGTGGTACGATGGAAGTACCATATTTGATATTTGATCCAACAGCAGCCTCTTAAAAAGTGGTCTGCTGTTGGATCAAATATGCGGTACCGCTAGTATGGTACATGAGGGTCGGGCACCATATAAAAAGGGGTTATTTACTGTTACATGCTGCAAATTTGAAAAAATAACGAGAAAATGTTGACTTTTGAAAAAACTCTAAGAAATGCTATTTTATTAAAAAATTGACTTTTTAGGACGAAAATACCCCTAACCTTACTATATCTTTCTCTTCTTTGTTTTTACACTTTTTTACTTTTACTTTCAAGTTTTACAGTTTCATTTCTAGGTTTTACTCCGACCCTTTTTGTGTGAAACGGCCCATTTTCCGGCGATAGAAGCCTTCTTCTCCGGCGAAACATCTTCATTTCTCCGACATATGCTCATTTGTCTTGAGAGGGTAGAAGGAGTTCTCTAGAGACGCCCCTTTCTCATTTTCTTTTTCCTCCTCCAAATATCCAAAATCTCATTATCTTTGTAAGTATTTCCACTTTTCTATTTTGTAATCCTATAACTTTGATTTTTTATTGGACATATTTTTGCCTCTCTCAGTCTAGGGTTTGTAATATTTTTCTATGGTTTATAATCTTCTCATTCATCTAGACATTTGGCACTTTCTTTTATTGGGTTTGTCATGCTGAGGTCTTGTGGCTTCTACAGAAGGAAACTAATATCAGTTTATTTGTGGCTCTTGATTTTGTGGGTTTGGGGAGAAGGGAGAATCCAATGATTCATAATGGATTTTGAACCATATTGTTTGGTCTTCCGGGTTCTAGGAGAGAAACCCACCTCTTGCCTTGGTTTTTTGGAGAAATGTATGATTGGTTTTGATCCCTGTTCTTTTTTATTTGGGATAAATACATTTACACCCCCTCTAGTTTCTGACACATCCACTTCGACCCTGTAGTTTAAAAAGTGACAAAGACATCCCCTCTAGTTTCAATTTGTTTAAGGTTTGCCCCCCAACTGAAGGTTCGTCCATAGATTGAAGGGTTAGGATGATCCGATGGAGTTGATTTTTTGGGCACACCCTATCTATGTCAGGACCCATCAAATGAACGCTTTGGATCATCCAAATAATGTGGGCCCATACCCGAATCCAAACACTACCAAACGCTTTGGATTCGGGTATGGGCCCACATTATTTGGATGATCCAAAGCGTTCATTTGATGGGTCCTGACATAGATAGGGTGTGCCCAAAAAATCAGATCCATCGGATCATCCTAACCCTTCAATCTATGGACAAACCTTCAGCTGGGGGGCAAACCTTAATCAAATTGAAACTAGAGGGGATGTCTTTGTCACTTTTTAAACTACAGGGGTCGAAGTGGATGTGTCAGAAACTAAAGGGGGTGTAAATGTATTTATCCCTTTTTATTTTTATTTGTATATTATAAGAAAGGAAAGGAACCCAATTTTCTATTCAATCTAGGAGAGTGAAACCCATTTATTTATTTATTTTGTTTTGAGAAAGAAAGCCCACCTCTTTTTATTTTCTATACAAAGAAGGAATCCCAATTTGATCCTTGCACTTTTCTTGCTTGTTGGGTTCTGGATCCCCCCCCTTTTTTTTTTTTTTCTTTGTTTTAAGAAAGAAACCCAATTTTCTATATATATATATATATATATATATATATATATATATATATATATATATATATAGATAGAGAGAGAGAGAGAGAAGGGTTCCTAAGGGTGCCCTCATATAGCTTATATGAGGTGGCTCTTTCAAAACATAAGGGCCCCACATTGTTAGGATGATCCGAAGCATTCATTTGAAAGGCCACATCATAGATATGGTGTGTACAAAAAATCAGCTCCATTGGATCATCCTAACACCTCCAAAAGTAGGGGCAAAAATGGATAGACACATTTTGTCCACAAATCTGCCCATTTTTGCCCCCACTTTTGGAGGGGTTAGGATGATCCAATGGAGCTGATTTTTTGTACACACCCTATCTATGATGTGGCCTTTCAAATGAATGCTTCAGATCATCCTAACAATGTGGGCCCCCTATGTTTTGAAAGAGCCACCGCAGGTAAGCTTATATGAGGGCACCTGCAGGAACTGTATTCTCATATATATATATATATATATATATATATATATATATATATATAATTCTGTGTTTTAAGTTTCTCATTAGTGTATGCGAAGCTTTTTGAATTCTCCCCTTAAATATGTAAGCATTGCTTGTGCAGGCACAATGTCTTCTTTTCAAATGGTGGATGAAGCTTCAGATCTCCCCCATTTGCCCCATATTGTACATAGAGAAGTCTTGTGAGGGATTCTGAGGATCAACAACTATGCCTTTCTTCAAATCCAAGAGCACCGATCGATTGGTGTTTATATCGTCATGTGAGCAGAGGAAGAAAATAGAATGGGAAGATGAGAAGGAGAAATTGGATTATGGACATGTTGAGAAACCCCATTTGATAATTTTTTGTTGTGTTATTGTGGCTAATGAAAAACTCTGGTACCTCTCTTAACTTCTAAACTTCTAAAAGAGATGCTATGGCTCGTCATATGTTTATCATTTTTGTGCTATCCAATGGAAATCAAATGATTAGTTATTTTCAGAGAGGACAAAATCTTCATGCTAGAATTTGTAAAACTACCTTGTTTCGATTGCAAGAGTCTTAGGTCCAAGGTAGGTGATCTTTACCACCGTCTGATCTTTGAACGAGGTCTACTTGACCGAAGGCAAAAAGAGTTCCGAATGTTACTGGAATTCAAAATTTTAGTTGAAGCCAAAACGTCTTAGTCAAACAAAAAAACAGTTAATTGAAGCCAAACAGGTGGTAATCGAAGGCAAAAAATATTTCTCGAAGCTAAAAATTGCTTGGTCGAAGCAAAAAAAATTAATTCCAAATGTTACTGAAATTCAAAAGTTTTAGTCGCACCCAAAAACATGTTAGTCGAAGCAAAAAATAGTTATTTGAAGCCTAAAAAAATTTAATCGAAGTGAAAAACACAACAGTGAATGCTACTGGAAACATATTTTTGGCTTCGAATAACCTTTTTTCCATTCGAGTACTTGTTTTTGCGTCGGGAATGAGAAAAAAAGTTATTCGAAGCCTAAAAAAATTAGTTGAAGCGAAAAACACAAATGCAAATGTTACTGAACACATTTTTTTGCTTCGACCAACATGTTTTTTGGCTTCGACCAAGTATTTTTTTGGCTTCGAATAACCTGTTTTCGCTTCGAGTACCTGTTTTTGCATCGAGAATGAGAATAACAATTATTCGAAGCCGAAAAAATTTAGTCGAAGCGAAAAACACAACTGCTTTTTTGGAAGCCATTAAATAACAGTTATTCGACCAAGCAATTTGGAAGCCATTAAATACTATCTTCAATGGTAAAGTCTGGAGCAAAAGCTACACAAAAACTTAAGAGGTTTTACATAAACATTTAGAACAAAAGAATGGCAATTGATGGGCATAGCCAGCGCACTTCTTGCAGCCACAACACCTCATAGTGTTGGTAGTTCAAAAGGAAGCTTTCCAAAATGGGGGTAGTCGAATGCACCTACAAGAAAAATGGAGCTTGACAGGAGACACCGGACCTGCCGAAAATATGACAACGACCAATTAATATTTGAATTTCTGAACAAAAGGCACTCTATATAGTAATTCAAACCGTATATGTCACATACCTGTTGTACATAGGAGCAGATGGCCCAAAGGGAGTCTGGTTGACTTGTTCAGTTCGTTTGGGAGGATTTTTACATGACCTTTTATTGTGGCCTAGTTGGCCACATGTGCTGCAATTATGATGTACACCAACTTGCAGTTCTCGCTCGGTCCTTCTTGAACGAGGTCTTCCAGGTGGCCTTTTGGGGTGTGGAGGTGATACAATCATCAAAGAGTGGGGAGGAATCTGCCACTGGGATCGATCTAATGTAGGTAGTACCACCTCTTCATAAGTGTCCTGATACTTCTCGGTGAGAAACCATGGTTGGCAGAAATCATATTCATCATAATTCCTCTTGTTTATGGCTGCCATTGCATGTGAGCATGGTAGTCCAATTGTATGGAATACACCACATGTACAGATTTTCTTCCTTAAGTCCACGATATCAACATTTGTTGACGACAGTACTTCAAATAAATACTGCCCAATCGGGCGTGCTATATGGTGTAGACACCCCATTTTGACCAGACCCAAGTTCGTGTCGTTTGGGCAAGGCCTCGTCAAATCAGTGAGTTGAGATCTCAAATTATACCCTAGGGTAGCTTAGGTCTCATCAAGGTCCCTGTGAAATTTCGTCAAGATCCGAGCACGTTTGCCTGGCGAACGAGCCAGGGCAGTGTCGTGGTGCAAGTTCAGAAGGGCGGAGGTGAAATACGTCTTTTTCCATGTAAAAAAAGGGGATTTTTGGGAATTTATGTTGCTTCTCTCGCAAGCAATGAGTAAGGGCTATCGGATCAAATTAGAGGGTTAGGATCATGTAGAGAGGGGAATCTTTGCCCCATTTTTTTTTTTTAACTTGGACGCCCCCCTGTAGGTCATAATTCGTTAAAAATTACATAGAGGAGGGTTGTCCAAAGGAGAAGAGGGGGTCAATTTCATCATCTGGTTTTTAATAAAACCCATCGAGCTAGGGTTTGCGAAAGAGGATTTTCTATTTTTCTTCTCTCGGCAGGGGGAGAGGGGCAGCCGCAAGAACGACAGAGGGAGGAGCCGGTCATCTTCTCCGGCACTCTTCGTTGCCGCCGGCCATCGCGCGCAAGACCCGATCCCCACCTCCATTTCCATTAAATCCACCTACACCTACACCTCCACCTTCGCCACCCATCTTCACCACCATAGAATCCGGCCCTCCCCATTTTTACCACCACCATCTTCCTGTATTTCTTCCATTTCCCATCATCTTCTTCAACCTCAAACCATCCACTATCTTCTTCCCATCCCATCTCAGCCACAATCCCAACCTCCACCACCACCGACCATTTTCCAGACCAAAACCCATTTGGTTCCTCGTTCATTCAGTTTCACCCTTCACAGCCACCTCCACCTCCAGCAAACCCCTTCTCCTCACAGCCACCTTCTCCGGCAAGCCACCCACCGGCCATTGCTGCCTCTTTCACCCACCACAATCTTCCCCTAAACCCTCCCCCATTAATTCCGGCAACCTCCATCATCCACCTCTCATCTCCATCCTTGCCTCTCATATCCAAAACCAACCCCCATTTTCTCCTCTGCAACTCCGGTCAACCCTCCCGCCGGCCATAACCCACCACAACCTCCTACCTTCCCCGGTCGGATTCTCGCCGGAATCCGGCATCCACAATATCTGCAAACCCCCTTTAGAAAAATTCCCAAACCCATTTCTGTTCACCCCAAACCCACTCGCTACCCATTATAACTCCATCCTCTCTTACCCAAAATCCTCACCTCTGCAATATCCACCATTTTTTCCGACCAACCCCTTTGCCGGAATCCAACCATTACCACCCCTTGCAACCATCATCGCCATCATTTCTCCACCCCAACCCTTTCTTCCATCATCTTCTTCATTTGATTAAATCCACTCCAACCCTTGTCAATCAAACTCTCGACCCCTTTCCAACTTTAGAAATGAATCTGGCAAGGGCTGAGGCATCGGTATTTTCATTTGTCTTTTGAGCTCTGAGTGTGTCTATAACTGAAAGCCTTGGTAGTAGCTCAGGCAAGTAGCTATTTATCTTCTTATCTATTCAGTTTTCTATGTCTTAAATTCTTTAAACATTTCATCCTACTAATGCAATGTGTTTGTGATATGTATGTTTGAGGTATGCTGATTCTGATCCACTGTTCCTCTTTTCACCTCAATTTTTCTAGGAGAATGCTTCGTTAAAGTTTACTGAGCTTTAATTAATTTTTTCTTCATCCTAATGCATAATGGTATTTGATTTAATTGCTCTTGTTCAAATTTTCCAATCATGTTTTGATTTCTCTGTATAGACTACCCTGCAGCCATTTTCGTTTATTCCTTTCTTGAAAATTTGTCAAATTTTTTTATTTATTGTTAAGTGACTGAAAGCTCGGGGTATTTGGAAGGTTGAAGATATTCTATCTTATTCCTTTAATCTCAAATGTAAATTTAAGCTCATTTTGTGTGATTATTGGTTGGTAAAAGTGACAGCATGTTGATGATTCTTTTTAGTATCTTTACTTATGGTTATGTTAATATTGAAAGACAAAGGGGAGTTGGTACAAATGTTTGGCATGGGTATTAGCTTCATCTCCCTGGTACGTTTTCTTTTGGAGGCAGATTGACTGAAATGTTTGCCTCGGCATTTCCTTAATTGGTTTGTAAGCATTCCCCAAAGACCATAAAGGAGAAGTAGTTGATCTTGACTGTATTGCGACTTGATAATCCCACAAACCCATCTTGTCTCTTCTATTTTTATTTATTTTTAAATAGCTGCCCAAGGTAGTGATAATTTTCAAAGCCTCTTTAATCAAAAGAAGGAAAGACAAGATGAGTTTGTACAATTATCAAAGCATGATAGTGTTAATGCCATCTGCCCGATAGTCATTTTAAACCCTTGGCCTGACCTTATATGCTTATGTCCGAACTATACATATATGATCTGGCTTTGTCACGTGCATGCTTTGAATTTTCATGACAGAAAAGAAATAGAATTCGGCTGCATATTCTTGCACATTTTCTCATTCTTGAAATTCAGATTCTCATGAGAGATTTAATCTCAAAGGGGATCTTTAGGTACCCCCCCCCCCACTCATAGAAAAATTGGCACTGCACAAGTGTTGCTCTCATGACTTGACAAAGGGGTGTTGACTATCATATGTATTTAGCTTTGGGAATTACTCATATCATTGCTGTGAAGCCAAAGGTCACTTGCCCTCAGAGTGTTCATGGCCCGTTTATGTCTTTCTAGTTCTCCTTTGTAGATATTTGCTCCAATATCATGATTTCAATATTTTGGTTTCTAATGCCAACTTGCATTTTATTCCTCGATGCCGCATTTCGCTCTTGTTCGCAGCATATTAGTCTCCTTGTTTGGTGGACCTCGTTCAGGTTGCTTACTTGTCACCTTTTAGGTTTGCGCCGCAAGGGTCTCTCCTTCATAAAATATATACTTTGAAAGGAGAAAGACCGTCTTGGGGGCGATGAAGGCGATAGCCCAAGCCCATCTTTAGGGGACTCGCTCAATCCAAGTAGCGCCCCCTCTTTTGTTTAGTAGGCCTACCCAACCTTTTGGATTTCTTTTAACCATTTTTTTTAAAAGAACCCTTCTCTGGGCAATGATAAGGTTACTTGGAGCCCATCTTTGTGTGTGTTTGGGAGACCCGCCCGGTCTCATTCTCTCGTTAATCCTCTTTGTGTGCTTTTTTATTTTGGGAGAACACCCTACTCGGCTTGGCTTCTTACCCCTACCCTTATGGGTATTGGGTTGCACATTTGTTGCACCATGGGGCTAGGTAGCTGTCCGGCCCGGCTGGGTGTTTTTACCTTTGCCAAATGTGCACAAGGTCTCTTATTCCTTTTAGACCCGCCCGGTCTCATTCTCTTCCTAAACCTCCTCTTTGTGCGTCGTTTGGTTTTGGGAGAACACCTTACTCGGCTTGACAGCATACCCCTACCCTTATGGGTATTGGGTTGCACATTTGTTGCACCCTAGGGCTAGGTAGCTGTCCGGCCCGGCTGGGTGTTTCACCTTTGCCAACTATGCACAGGGTCTTTTATTCCTTTTTACTTGTGAGCTTCTCCTTATTCGATAGTCCATTCGCATAGGAGTCAGCCCTGATTAGAGAGTCTTTGACTCATTCATCCTTTGTAGTGTTATTAGAGTCTCTGACTCATTTGTACTTCCTCCCTAGTGTTATTAGTTAGGAGTTTTTCCATTAGAGACTAACTCAGTCATATAGAGCCTTCCCTGCTTAGGATCTTAGATTGTTTTCTCTGTTCTTGGGGCACTATCTTTCTTGTTGTGGTTTGTCTCTTTGAGACGCCGGTTTCTTGTTGTGGTTCGTCTCTTTGAGACCTTTGTTGCTTGTTTGGGGTTTCCCCTTTTTGCTTTAAGGCTTTGCCTTAGTTTATGGTATTACTTGCGTGTCCCCTTTAAGATTGAAAACATTTAAAGGTTTAGAGCATTGAAAAAGCTTTAAAAATCCAAAAACATTAGAAATTTAAAACTCAAAAACATTTGAAAACTTTAAAAATATCAAAAACATTGGAAAAACATAAAAACCCTTTAAAAATCTAAAGTGTTGAGTGTTTCTTTTAGAAGCGTATTAGGCGAGTTCGATTTTTTCGAACTACGTTGGCTTGATCCTCTCTCACGAGGTACGTAGTGCAGCTCGGGATTTTTATCCCAAGTCCAGCCAAACTTTTGCAAATAGCATTTTAAACCTTTTTTTGAATAAACAACTTTAAAACCTGGTTTTCAAAAAGATCTTCCTCTAGAGTTAGGACTTTGTCCTAGATAGAGAGTTTTAGAGTTAGGAGTTTGTCTTTTGTTGTGTGCTTGTTGTGTGTTTGTGTTAGAGTTAGGAGTTTGTCCTAGCTAGGAGCGCCTCCGTCCGGTCAGTTGGCGATTCACATCGCCGACTGATGACTAGGACTTGGATACGTTAGCGATCCCATTGTTTTCCTTAGGACGCACAGCCTAGTTACACATAGGTTGTAGGAACCACCTGCATTAGCTTAGGTCTAACATGCATTTAGTTAGGGCATATAGGGTGTCCTAAAATCTATAATTCACTGGAATTTAAATAATCGTACAATAAGCTTTAAGAACTAGTCCGGTCTTTTAGATCGAGTCTAAGATAGAGGTCTAGGTGTCTTAGGCATCATAGTTTAGAATAGGTGCGAAGAACTACGTTGCCTTGATTCTCGTGGAGGCGGGGATACGTAGGCTTCTTTGGATGAATATCAGACCATCCGAGGACTCGGGCTAAATCGTTTAGAGTCTTAGGATTTGTGGTGTTGTTATATTGTATATTTTGTTGTGTTTTCTTACTTTCTTGTGCAAACCTTATACCTGTAGCAGTAGCATGCATGTGTTTGTCCATCAGAACTTAGACACCAGTTAGGTATGTCACTCAGAACCTAGTTATCATTAGGTGCCATTTATTTCGATTCTTTTGTGTGTGCTTATTTTCATCTCCGAGACATGCATGATTAGATAGACGTTTTCTCGGAGATGCGTGTTCCCATTTCATATGATTTTCTCTTGAAACTCTTCAAGGTTAATAGTAAATGGCATAAGAGACCAAGTGTTCGCACTCGGGCGAATTGGGGGCGCTCTTCGGACCTTCTCCATTCGTCATCAGGCACGGACCTTCTGTATCTCTGGTTATCCATTGCAAACAGAGCATTTGTTTTGGTTCCATGGCGTGTCCATGGATGGCGACTCTGAGTTATTTTCGGATATATCTTGGTTTCGAGCCCTGGCTCCGGATCAGGATGTATCTCTTTCCTTTTATATCGCCACTCATGCTATGCTGTGAGGGTGGCATCCGTTTCGAGAGTTCCTTGGCAGAGCTCTCTTCCATTGTGGAGATCTTAGAGGATTGCAGGAGGGATCTCGCGTCCCTCGGCACCGTCCTCGGGATCGGGGTCCACATATGGTGACAACCTTTACGACGTGAAAAATCTAAACGTGTCTCTGCGTTTGGAGTCAACTTTGTCTTTCACTGATGACCCATCTTCCAACGATGCTGGAAGAAGTCAGATATTTTCCATCGAATATGTTCTACCAACGATGCAATCAGCAATGTCCTCGCATCCTTTAAAATTGCATTGAAGCATTCCGATCTATTCATTGTCAACACATCATACCTACCGCCCTGGAAATTGCAACTTGCCCAATGTTCCTTTGGCCAATGTTCAATTATATATTTGTGTGCGCGTTCATTCCTTGCTTTAATTTTGTCCATTTCATCTCTAAAATGGCTCTCACGCAACGCCTTTGAAGCAGCCCAGAAATACGCATAAAGCATGTCATCCTTAAATTTGTCGTAAAAGTTAGCGCTGAGATGACGCATGCAAAAGCTATTGTATGAGTTCGGTAGCACCGTAGGTACTGCTTTTATCGACCCCTTTTGTCGATCGGAGCAAACCGTAATAACTTTATCTTCTGATGACATGATATTGCGATGAAAGTGTGTTAAAAACCAATTCCAACTATCGTCATTCTCATTTTCGACGACAGCAAATGATATTGGAAATAACCCACCGTCTCCATCTACACCACATGCAACCAACAAAATGGCATGGTACTTGCCTCGTAGATGTGTCCCATCAAGAAAAAAACAAGTGGTCTAAGTGAACGATTAAAAGAACGTATAGAAGGACCGAACGCCCAAAATAACCGAAGAAATGAATCATCTCCATTCCAAAATAGTTCTCTTTCTCGAAGAATATGAATAATGCTTCCATAATTTGATCTGACCAGCTCATGTGCGTATGCAGGCAAGATACGATATGAGTCCTCTGCATTTCCACACTTAATTTCAAGTATAATTTCCTTCGCCATGTGTGCCTTCCGATAACTGATAATTATGCCCCAATGAAGCTTGATATGGTTAATAATCAGACTTGGCTTGATTTCTTCAGGTCGACTGAACAAGCCTAAGCAAGTTTCAGCAGACCAGGCCGCTGTGACAAGTGGATGATCGTCACCACTCAATCTAAGTGAACATGTATGATTGGGGATAAACGTCTTAACCCTCACATGATTCAACTGATTAGTACCGTTAACACGCCAAGGGCAGCTCCTTTCCTTGCATCTAACATCATACTTTGTAGGCGACGTAGTATTTGCAACATACATAAATTGGTTTCGCATTGCATACTCTCGGACAATCTTCTTGAATTCTTTCATATTAGGAAAAATTGCCCCCACAATTATCTGATCACCGTTCATATTGTCATTATCTGTTTCATGAGCTCCGACAAACATGCCATCCACTTCCAATGGTTGTCTTGTAAAACTACAAAATAATGGGTCACCCAAATTGATAGGTTGCAGCGCCACATCTGCACCCAACGTCCTGTCATCATCATCATTATCATCTTCTGTACAATTTGCATCGACCTCATCATTGTTAAGGTTCACATACAAATCATCTTCAAAACCATTATCTATTTCCAACCCTCCCCTGCATAGTTGTGAATATCATACAAATCATCTTCAAAATCATCTCCTATGTCATTGTTTAAGTCCATATCATACCTGCATAGTTCAGAGTCATGAAAGTTAACAAGATGGATGGAATGAATTTAAATTTTAGTTTACAAATAAAGAAGTTGCAAAACAATCTATTAATAAGTACTGGCAACTGTTCATGGGTTGGGATGATTCGTGTTGCATAATATTTTCATTGATCCCTTCTCTGACATGGCTCACATAAAAGTCATCTTCAGTAGCATTATTTAGGTCCAATTGACACATGCATAGTTGTGACTCCTCAAAGTTAGTACACTTTAACTAATATTTCAAATTTCAAATGTAGAAGTTGCAAAACAATCAGCTAAGAAATACAGTACCGGCCATTGTTCATTTGTTGAGCTGAATCATCTTCTCTAATGTTAATGTCGACCTCATTTATGACGTGCTTCCCACAAAATGATTCTTCATGATCCTTCCTTAGGTCGACTTCATAAATGGGAGAAAGATTAGCATTTCGTTGGTGTCACGGAACCATTATCTGATGTGGCATTGAAGTAGAAGACATGCTTGGGGGAGAAGAGGGTGCACTTACACAAACTTCGTTCAAGGGCAATACAGGTGAATTTACATTCAGGGAATTAGAACCTTCATCTCTACTAGACTTACTTATATATAGACTTAAAGAATTGAACCCTCTACTATTATAAAAAAGCCTAAACATTGATTGGAGGTCATCTTCGTCTACAACATCATACAAAGTGGTCTGAAATTGATCAACAACATATCGGTATTTTATTGCTAACGAACCCTCACTTTCCTCTGTATTGATCTTACGGTGAATTAGAGATTGAAATTCCCATAAATTAATTGGGCGATTCACAGTTAATAACTTCCTCTCCCCACTGACATTGTCATACGAAATATTATCCTTCAAATTCCCATCATAGTGCAATATAAAAGAAGCCATTTACCATTTTTCACACCTATCAAACCTGTAACAAATTTACACTTAGGTTACTCGAAGGCAAATTTAATTACTGGAAGAGAAAATAGTTGTTAATCCATTCCAATATAGATTAGTTGAATTCCAAATTTCCTAGCTTAGGGCCAAAATAGTTTAATCAAAGGCAACATATGTCACTCGAATCCAAAATAGTAAGTCGAAGAAAAAAAGCTATATTACTCGAATACAAAAAAAGTTAGTCGAAGCCAAAAATAGGTGGTTGTAGCCAAAATCAGTTGTCCAAAGAGCTCTCACTAGGCAAAAGGGTAGTGGAAGCCAAAATGGTATTCGCACGGGTTATTCATATCCAAAAAATAGGTTACTTGAAGCTAAAAAAATGTAACTCGAATCCAAAATCGATAGCTCAAACCCACAAAGTGATAGTTGAAGCCAAAATAAGAAGCAAGGTACTCGAAGCAAAATGTAAGTTATTTGAAGGCAAAAATGATAGTCGAAGCCCAAAAAATGCTAGTTGAAGCCAAAAAAAAGTTACTCGAAGCCAAAAATGATAGTCGAAGCAAAAAAATAAATAGTCGAAGCCAAAAAAAAATTTACTTAAGCCAAAAAACTAGTCGATGCCAAAAAACAAATTACTCGAAGCCAGAAAAAGTTACCTGAAGCAAAAAAAATGTTAGTTGAAGCCAAAAAAAGAAGTCGAAGATAAAAAAAATATAGTCGAAGCCAAAACGTGTTAGTCAAAGCGAAAAAAGAAGTTTGTCGAAGCCCAAAACGTGATAGTCGAAGCCAACAAATATTTCTCGAACCTAAAATATATTAGTCAAAGACGAAAAAAGTTCCAAATGTTACTGGAATTCAAAAATTTTAGTCGCAGCCAAAAACATGTTAGTCGAAGCAAAAACCCAGTTATTCGAAGCTTAAAAAAATTTAGTCGAAGCAAAAAACACAACAACGAATGTTACAGGAAACACATTTTTCACTTCGACCAAGTAATTTTTGGCTTCAAATATCCTATTTTGGCTTCGAGTACCTGTTTTTGCATTGAGAAGAAGAGGTGGAGATTCGAAACCCTTTTTGAGAAAGATTTGACGAGGCAGAAGACTGATGGGTCCAATTTTGTGCATTTCTAGCAAAAAAACCTTTGAATACCCTAAAAAATGAGAGAGAGAGAGAGAGAGAGAAGGAGATGATTTTAGATGGAGTTTTGAAAAAAAAATAGAAATATAGAGAGAGAGGGAGAATGAGAATGAGATTTCAGGCTTACCTTCTTACGTATTGCCGGAGAAAAGAGTAGGTTTCGCCGAGAAGAAGCACTTCAACTAGGTTAAAACCAGGGTAAAAGTAAAACTGTAAAAAGAAGAAGGGAAGCAGAATAAATGTATTGAGGGGCATTTTGGTCCTAAACTTTTGATTTTTTATAAATCAGCATTTATTCGTTTTTTCTCAACAAGTGACATTTTTAAGTCAATAATGCAACTCTCTGACACCTAACTGTAAATAACCCTATAAAAAGTCTTTACAATACTACACTAGTCATAAAAAAATGACTAAATTGTCCCTACTTATGCAGTTGCATGTGAAACAAACGTCAATTCCTACAATAAGGAATGATAAGGGCTAGTGTGAACATTGTTAGGGGATGCATTTATTTTTTTTTTACTTTTTTTTGGCTGTATGAAACTTTTCATTCAAATGGTGGGGAGGATATAGATGTTCAACCCCTAGAAAAATACAATAACAACATAAAATAAACATAGGACAGAAACAACAATGGCATCATAAGGAGAAATAACAATGGCATCATAAGGAAAAACAAGGTCAAAGAGGGAGAAAATCAAACATCTCAAGCCCTTCCTTGCCTATCCTTGCTCTTACTAGGCTAGCCTCGACGCTATTAGCAAATCTTCTAGCTTGGCCAACAACAATCAAAGATTTGGCCACTCGATCTTGGATTTCATCCAAGTACTGTGCAAAACTCCACAGAGACACACCATAACCTCTAAGCCAACATATGACATTGAGGGAGCTTCCCTCCACAATCCAAACACTTAATACCTTGGTGTCACGGAATTACTAAAACCTCTGTCTCGCTAGCATCTGCAACTCCAGTAGCCCTACAAAAAAAGCCCACAAGACTGCTCCTACATCATCTATAAGAACTCTACCCATACCTGCACGGCCCGAGTTTTCCGAGCTAGGCCCGTCAAAGTTAAGCTTTAAAAAGCCTTGGGAGCATGTTTCCAATTATTCACAATCACCAGACGATCCACCGAGCTTAAGCAGATTTCCCTCCACCAATTCCATAGATCAAAAGTCGAAACAAAGTTGAAGGATTGGAGAGATTTCACCCAATCACTTTCACAAAGGAAAACACAAAGGATTTTGCCACACCTTCAAAGAATCGTTTTTTTCTTTCCAAATGACCCACAAAGTTTCTAGGAGACTAACATTCCAAAGAAAAAGATGCTACGTTCATAGGCACAAGATGTCATCCGTAACTCAAAACACGTGAGAGACCAAAAAACTTGGGATAGACAAAGCATATGGAATGGTGATTCGTCCTCTCCAGTCATCTACTATAGGTTTCTTATTCCTAACAAGTAGGATTCTTCACGCACAAACCATTGTTCCACATCATAGGATGATCCAAGCCATTGTAGACACCCCATTTTGACCGTGCCCTGCACCTCCATGTTTTGTGCTTAACTTTCCCAAATCAGTGCGTTAGGGTCCCAAATTGCACCCTGAGCTAGCTTAGGGTCCCACCAAGGTCCTTGTGAAATTTCGTCAAGATCCGACCACGTTTGCCTAGCGAACGAGCTAAGTGTAGACACCCCATTTTGACAGGACCCTAAACCCGCGTATTCGAATGAAATCCCGAGGTCAGGCGGAAAATGAATGAATGTGGGGCCCGCTGATATGGGACCCGATTGTGTGGGGCCCGCTTGTGTGGAACCCGCTTGTGTGGGGCCCGCTGATGTGGGATCCGCTCGTGTGGGGCCCGCTCGTGTGGGACCCGCTTGTGTGGGGCCCGCTTGCGTGGGGCCCGCTTGTGTGGGGCCCGCTGTTTTGGGACCCGCTTATGTGGTCAAAGAGAGAATAAGGACAGTCATCATTTTCTTGGTTTTAAAAATGGGCGTAATGAGTAATTTTGGTTTTCGTATGGCATCCGATGCCATTTGAAAATTGTTTTTTATTTTTTTATTTATTTTTTTGCAAAATTTAAGGGAATTTGGGGGGGACAAGAGGGGGACAAAAAATTCTCATTTTCTCCCATCATGATGACTCATGATGGGTCTTCTGATCTCTCTCGCGAAGAAAACCAGGGGGAAGAAAAAAAAAAAAAAAAAAAACGACAGTGGGAAGAGGGAGGGAAACCAGTAGAAAAAAACCAAAGGAAAACCAAAAAAAAAAAGAGGGGAAGGGGAGAGGGAAACCCACAGCCACTCTCCCTCTTCCTCCTCCACCACAACAACCTCCACCATTCACCACCACCACTGCCTCCACCACCCAACCTCCATTAAACCACCTCAAACCCATCACCATCCTCTCCACCACCACGGCCAGCCGGAATCCGACGAGGCCAAACCCATCTCCAGAAAGCCGCCATCACCGGAGCCACCATCTTCCACCAAGCCATCATCCCCAACCCCATTTCTTCTCCTTTCATCCACCATCCTTTGCAGATTTCCCAAAAACCCATTTCAAACCCCATTTTCGCCCAGCCACCACCTTAGCCATCATCTCTGCAACTCCGATCGGCCTTATTTTCTTCCTCTTCCCAAATTCTTCACCATCTCCGGTCAACCCTCCCTTCGGCCAACTCCATCTCTCCCACCTCAAGGCTTCAATAGATCATCGCTGCGCCAAGGAGAAATCTCAGATCTGAAATTTCAGATCTGAGAAGTGAGAGGGAAAAGAGGATTTGCAGAGAAGCACTGAGAGAGAGAGAGAGAAAGAGAGGGAATCGGGTTTCTCCTTTCGCCTTCATCTTCTCCGATTGGATTTTCCGATCGGATCCGATCTTTCTCCGATCGGATTTTCCGATCGGATCCGATCCTTTTCCGGCAGCCGCGTCCTCCACCTCTTCCATCTTCTCCGGCGATTCATGCCGGAATCCAGCAACTATATCTCTCTCCGATCATCAAATCCGATCGGATCCGATCCTTTTCCGGCAGCCGCGTCCTCCATCTCTTCCATCTTCTCCGGCGATTCATGCCGAAATCCAGCAACTATATCTCTCTCCGATCATCTACATTTGATCACCTCTGCAGATCCGAGATCCGGCAACTCCTTCTTCTCCAGCCACAACTCCGGGAAGAGAGCTGAGCACTTAGAAATAGGGAGATCCACAGACAGAGAGGTTCGGGTCTCCTTCTCGAAAATCTTGTCGGTGACACTCATCTTCGTCGAGCATTACTTCTGCCATCTCGCAATTCCGATCTTCATTGTCAGCAAGGTAAATCCGCGCCACTCAGGTAAAATCTGTAACATCCCATTGTTATATTCTCTCATGTATTTCAGCTCATGTTTGGTGTGTTAGAATTCACCTTGTCACATTTGCATTGGCAGCTCATATGGATGTGAGATTTAGAATTGGATTTTAATTGTGGATTTGGATTTCTCAGATTTCAGCTCATTTTGAGTACTAGGATTTAGACTCAGATTAAATTTCTAGTTGAATTTATCATGTTTATAGTCTAATATGTGTGGGATCTGATGTTTAAATCTCATTCGGTATAGTAGTTTGGGTTTGGGTCAACATATAGAATGATTTTCCATGCTTGTGTTAACTGACATTAATCCTACCATGTTGAATAGCCCTCACACCCCTTTGATACAAACAGCCCTTGTACTCTTCTTGATATATCAACTCCCTGTTTGGCATTAAAATCAGTTCACATATCAACTTCCCTGTTCGGCACATGTCAGCACTGTTTGATACCAAAATCTGCACAAATCTACCCCTAGTTTACATTTGAATCTGCACAAGTTGTTATGCACTAAAATTTGTATATATTGGAAATATCATTGAATACATTGGAATATATTGAAGATTTAATGCTTGTCTTTTATACTAAGCCTTTGAGTCAGGTTTTGAAGACGGTGATGAATGGATTATTCAGGTGAGACTATCTTGAAACCTTATCATACTTTCTTTTATTTCATTAGGCTACCCAGCGGCTGGTCTGGGCTAATTAATTTTATAAATTGTTTAATTGAAGAAGGAAATCAGATGATTTGCACTATTCGATGTCCTTGACACGAATATCGTCTGATTTCAAGGCGGTTTGTAGAAATATTATACGTGTAGGAAATCAGATGATTACTTTGGCATCATCTGATTTCATTGGAGTCCCCGTATTGGTGGTTGTGGTTGGGCATAGAAGTGTTTGATATTATTTTTTTTGCTTTATTAGGCTATCCAGCGGCTGGTCTGGACTAATTTATGTTGTTTATCATTTTATGATTGCTATAGGTTGTGTATTTTTTTAATTGAAAATTCTTCTTTGCTTAACACTTGTTTTATTTTTATAAGAATAGAATGGGTTTGCGATTATCTTTTTCTTCTCTCTTTGATAGACTAACACAGTCTTATAGATTTCTGTTAAATTTCTTTAGATACTAGAATCCCCTCTCATCGCGAGGGCGATGAAGGCGCTAGCCCAAGCCCATCCTTAGGGGACTTGCTCAGTCCAAGTAGCATACCCCTCCTTTGTATATAGGAGACTTGCCCAGTCTCATTCTCTTGCTTAACCTCCTCTTTGTACGCCGGTTGGTTTTGGGAGAACATCCTACTCGGCTTGGCTTCATACCCCTACCCTTATGGGTATTGGGTCGCACATTTGTTGCACCCTAGGGCTAGGTAGCTGTCCGGCCCGGTTGGGTGTTTTACCTTTGCCAAATATGCACAGGGTCTCTTATTCCTTTTTACGTCATTTGTGTCTCGGAGACAAGCCTTGTCTCCTATAGAGAGTTTCCCCTTTATGAGGCTTACCTAGCCTCATGTTAGAATAACCCTTCCTCCTGGCGAGTCTTTGACTCATTTTTACCCCTTTCTTGGTAGTGTTTTTAGTGAGTCTCTGACTCATTTGTGCTCCTTTTTTTAGTGTGTTAGTTAGTAGTTCGCCTTTAGATTTGTTGTCATTCATCCTTGTTTGAGACTAACTCAGTATTATTAGAGCTTTGCTTGCTTGGGATCTTGGATCGTTTTCTCTCTTCTTGGGACGCTATCTTTCTTGTTGTGGTTTGTCTCTTTGAGACGCTAGTTGCTTATTCAGAGTTTCTCCTTTTGCTTTAGGGCTTTGCCCTAGTTTGTGGTTGTTCTTGCGTGTTCCTTTTAAGAGTGAATTCATCTAAAGGTCCCGAGCATTGGAAAAGCTTTAAAATCCAAAAACATGTGAAAACTTTAAAAATATCAAAAACATTTGAAAATATAAAAAACCTTAAAAAATCTGAAGTGTGAGTGTTTCTTTTAGAAGCGTAGTTTAAGAGTTCGTTTCGAACTACGTTGGCTTGATCCTCTCTCACGAGGTACGTAGTGCAGCTTGGGATCCATATCCCAAGTCCAGCCAAACTTTTTTTGTAAATAAATGTTTTAAACCTTCTTCAAAAAACCTTTAAAATCTTGTTTTCAAAAGATCTTCCTCTAGAGTTAGGAGTTTCTCCTAGATAGAGAGTTTTAGAGTTAGGGTTTTTCTTTTGATAGGTTGTTTGATTGTTTGTTTGTTGTGTGCTTGTTTTAGAGTTAGGGGTTTGTCCTAGAGTTATAGGAGCGCCTCCGTCCGGTCAGTTGGCGATTCACATCGCCGACCGATGACTAGGTCTTGGATACGTTAGCAATCCTATTGTTTTCCTTAGGGCATACAGCCTAGTTACACGTAGGTTGTAGGAACCACCTGCATTAGCCTAGGGCTAATCTGCATTTAGTTAGGGCATATAGGGTGTCCTAAAATTCACAATTCACTGGAATTTAAATAATCGTACAATAAACTTTAATAACTAGTCCGGTCTTTTAGATCGAGTCTAGGATAGAGGTCTAGGTGTCTTAGGCATCCTAGCTTAGAATAGGCGCGAAGAACTACGTTGCCTTGATTCTCGTGGAGGCGGGGATACGTAGGCTTCTTTGGATGAATACCAGACCATCCGAGGACTCGGGCTAATAATTTAGAGTCTTAGGATTTGTTGTATTGTTATTGTGTGTTTTGATGTGTTTTTCTTATTTTCTAGTACTGATCCTATACCTTTTAGCTATAGCTTGCATGTGATTGCACATCAGAACTTAGACACCCATTAGGCATGTCACTCATAACCTAGCTATGCTTAGGTGCCACATCTTTCATTTTATTTTATGTGTGCTTATTATTTTATCCTCAGGAAATGCATGCTTAGGTAGACGAATCCTGAGGATTGTTCCCATTTCACATGATTTTTACCCAAACTTCTTTGGAGTTAATAATAAATGGCATAAGAGACCAGGTGCTTGCACTTGGGCGAATTGGGGGCGCCTAACCCCTTCCCCATTCGTCATCAGGCACGGACCTTTTGTATCTCTGGTTATCCATTGCAAACAGAGCATTTGTTTTGGTTCCATGGCATGTCCATGGATGGCGACTCTGAGTTATTTTCAGATATATCTTGGTTTCGAGCCCTGGCTCCGGATCAGGATGCATCTCTTTCTTTTTATATCGCCACTCATGCTATGCTGTGAGGGTGGCATCCGTTTCGAGAGTTCCTTGGTAGAGCTCTCCTTCACGTTGTGGAGATCTTAGAGGATCGCAGGAGGGATCTCGCGTCCCTCGGCACCGTCCTCGGATCGGGGTCCACAGGCTGGCGACTCTGCTGGGGAGTTCTTGAAACATTGCCTAACTCTTTAAAAATGCCATTTTTATTAACTTTGGAGAAATTTGAGCTAAAATCATTTTAAATGGGAACTCTATCGTTAGAATCCAGGGGCACCAGGTAGGTGCGTAATTAAAACAAGGGATTCACACACTGCACATCATATGTTATCATATTGTTTATTCTTTACTTATTTCATTGTTTTTCATTATTATTGGCTCCACGGGATAGATTGAATGCGTGCCCGACTGGGATGTCATTACACCCTGATGGTACTGTTGAATCTATTTCCAAGCTATGCGCCGGTGCTGCAGTCGTAGACATTGGGCGTACTTTTGTCTACAGCAGCCGATGAGCAATGAAGCATACTATGTATGACACGGGGCGTACTTGTGTTATACATATTAGGTATGTTTCATACGCATAGTACCCTTTAGATTGAGTCCGGAGCCTTACTTTGTTTTATATATTATGTATATACTTACTGGCCTAGTGAAATCCAACTAGGAAGTACCTGTGTTTATATACATCTGTATTGCATTCATAAAGGGTCGAACATGTGTTGCTCACACATGTGGAGCCTAGAGTTAGGAGCCTTGTCCCCTTTGTAGACTAGGGTAGTTCATTTTATATGGCTACAACACGGTCCTAGTACACTCATCAGTCTGTCTTGAGTCGAGACTTTCTCGACTCCGTTAGATTAGATTAGGGCTGGTGCCCCTGGTTAGGATTTGTGTGTATGTGTATATACCTATATATATTGATTATGTATATTAGGGTTCTCCTCTTAGTTAGAGTTCCTTATTCATTTCAGTTGGTTATATCCATTCTCTGTTCAGATCCTAGTCAGTGGCTTTTGCTTGCCATTACCTTGGCCATGATCTGTCATTTGATCTGTTGTTTATAGGATTTGACCCGTTGTCATATGTTCTCACCTTCGGTCGGTCCTTCATTTGGTCACCTTTCTAAGGTAACCATAATTCGAGCTTGTCTTACCACCATTATTCGTACCTTTGGTTGAGCTGTGGGAATCCTTTGTCTAGCCGTTATGCTGCCGGATTTTATCCAGAATATTTTGAGCATGACCGCTATCTCTTAGAGTTAGGAAATCCATGAGTTTACCCTACCTTACTTCCTTGTTTAGCGTCGTTATGCTGCCGGATTTTATCCAGAATATTTTTTAGCATAACCGATATTTCTTAGAATTAGGAAAACCATGAGTTTGCCTTACTTTGACTTCCTTGTATAGCCGTTGTGATGCCGAATTTTTCGCAACACATGTCAGTCATTATTGCTATCCTTTGGAGTCAGTCTACTTTGTCTTGATTCCCATATATACATGGCTCAGTAGGATTAGATCCTTACCTGTTTTATCTTGAGATCTGGCCGATAGCTCGTTTGCTGTCCTTATGACCATGATCTATCATTTCTGATCATATTGATCATACAGTTGTTGATATTCATCATTCAGATTTTAGATCTGGTCTTTGACCCTACTTTTGTCATTCTTATGGCCATGGTCTATTATCTGAGCCATTGATTTTCATTGATCCATGTTTACCTATCATATATCTTTTACCTTTGGATCATATCGAAATCATTGATGAAAAAGTTTGATCTTACCAGTATTCTTTGAGTGCATGATCATTGCTGAGATCGAAACTTATTTTGATTAGGGACGTTTATCGTTCCTGACTCTTTCATTCCCAAAAGAAGAACAGTTATACCCAAAGAACACCTTAAGGAGTAGATTGAGGATTCTTTCTAGATTAACATGCCCATTGATGTGCTCAAGATTACTCTATCTCTATTTGTTCAGAATCTTTATCCCATGATTATTGATCTAGTGTGTGTGCTTCCAAGTCAACAGTCTGTATTTAGCGAAAGACCATTCTTTCAAAAGACTGACCATTTCTGAACTCATTTGATCCAGGCAGTCCATTGTTTTACCCACATTGTCAACATAAGCCTTTGTTGCCCCATTTAACCCGGACTTTGTAGGGTTTCCCTTTCCGAGATTCCTACTACGGGATCGAACTCAGTAGCTATCATCATGAAGGAAGGCGGGTTACCCATAAACTTTCAGTGCCACCTTTTTGTTCATGAAGATTCGTACAGTTTTTAGAGTGTCTTTTTGTTGAATCTATGCCAACTCCTAGGTTGAAAGTTGTTGAGCCTTGTAGTATCAATGTCAAAAAAAAAAAAAAGTGTGTCATGTTTGTCAGTCGTGTTCATTCATAGTCTGTTGTTTTCATCCTTTGTCAAGTTCAATGTAGAGCCCATTGAGGCGCGTCGAAAAAAAAAGGAGAGTTACTGATGTACTTAAGAGTCTTCGATTCAATAAAGTTTTTGGTTTGGTTTCAAGTCTTCGATGTTCTGTGATTCACTCTTTAGATCTAATGTTTAAACAACTAAAGACGCCCTCTTGGATGAGATTGCAGACGAAATTCCCCTCGAGATCTGAAAAGGTCAAACGAGAGGAAGAGCGTCTAGCATAGCCACTTGAAGAAGAAATCGAAGTTATCGATAGTGGTATCGAAATCCGAAACTCGGGAAAGATGGATTGGCAAAACGTTATCTCCCGAGGAGCGTGAGGAATTGATAAACCTATTTAGAGGGGTTCAAGGAAGTCTTGTTTGATCCTACAAGGATAAACCAGGTGAATGCTCTGGTGTGATCCAAGACAGGGCTCCACCATCTTTAGACATCAAGTTGAAAGTGAAAATTTTAGAAAGTGAAGCGTCAGACATCCTGTGGAGCTGATGAAATATTGAGAGAAGATTTTCAGAGGGAGTGGAGCACAGTGGTTGAAGTTTTGCCAGAAAACCGCCAGACTCCTCGAAAAAAATAAAAAAAATAAAAAAAAAATCAAAGTCTTTGAACCTTAAGCAAAAGAGCTTGTACATCAAATATATCAGGAGGCCATCATTGGACGTTTGAGCCTTAATAGCCAAAATCCTAACGTTTTAAAAGCCTTTTGAGAACCCTTTGGGCCAACAATTTAAAGCCAATACTTCTTTTCAAACACATTATAAACCCGGGGCATTTATGCGCCCGAACTACGTCGGACCTGATCCCCATCTCTTCAGGGGTACGTAGGCAACTTGATTAATTCAGGTTCGGTCAAACCTTGGGATAAAATCCCTTTCAAAATTTTGAAGCTAAATGCTAAACCATTCTTTGAAAAATCCCACAGCGAACTACGCGGATCTGATCCTCCATTTTTGGGGTACGTAGGTAGTCTGGCAAGACCAGATTCGGTCCAAATCGTTTGAACTTTAAATATCCCACCCCTTTTGAACCCAAGCCCACCTAGAAAGTCCTTCTGGTGAAACAAGCAAAGGTTCAAGGCAAATGAAAGCAAAAACAGAAAAAAGAACGAGAGTCTGAAGACCCACTAGGTTGAAAACCCGAAAGGGCGGCCTAAATGAAATCATGTGCTTGCTAAGTCATTAACCAAAGGGATTGGCTTATGCAAAGTAAGGGTAGCGGTCTGCTGGATTGAAATTTTGAAGAGGCAATCTAGTCAGAGGCGAAGAATTCCCATGAAGAGAAAATTGATGAGATACCGAAGGAGTTCTTCAGTTGTGCAGAATTTTCAAAGTTTGAGTAGTGACTTCTTTTGAAGAGAGAAATCAAGGAGACGGAGAAGCATTCTCAAACAAGGCAGGATCCCAGAATCCGAGTAGTGTCGGCAAGACTTGCTTTGATACTTTTCTAAACTAGGGGCATTAAGACTGAGCAATCCGAAGGGGTTAATAACCATGACGAAAATCCCGATGACGGAAGGAAGTGCCTCTTGACATAGTTTTCGAGATTACTGTAGGAGTGGCTAGCCTTACCATAAAAAAATAACATATTTTATCTAAAAGTGAATCAAAATGTAGTCGAGTCCCTTGAATAATCTATACCTTCTTTGATAGAGTCCTTGGGAGTCTATTCCTCATTCATATTTGTTTTCTTTCAAGGTTAAAAAGTTGTATGGCACTGGAAGGAAGGGGTGTATACCTTCCAAAATGAAAGATCCTGGTTTAGGTATCCTACTCTGACAGACTGAATATGTCAAGTTTCATGCAGTTGGTAGGGGAAAGAGCGAACCTCACATAGTGGTCAATGAGAGGAGAAGTCTTTGAGCTTAGCCATTATCCCATCTTTATTCCAAAGAAAGAACCCATGCAAATCCAAAATTTCTTTATCTATCCTTGTTCTACTTTCCTTGAGACTCTTGTCATGGAAGTACAATACACTAGGGGCATCTTTTATGACTTGCGTCATAAAAGATATCAAGCATACAAAGGCAATCAGTGCCAGTGTTTACAACAAGTTGAAGTAAGAGAGATGCGAGCACGTCTTGAGCCAAATCTTTGAACTCTTCAGATGAGCCCTCTTTCTTAAAAGAGTCAAGTTCTAAAGAAAATCAATTTCCCCAGCGGAATCTAGAATTTGCTCCCACAATCGTCAAACCTTAGCAGAATGCTTTTCACTTGTTAAAGAAGGGTAAACACCTGAAAGCCCCGTCAAGTACTTAAGTCCGATCCTCAGCAAGGAACTCGTACTCCCATTTTTCTTAGCAAGAGACGTTTAATCCCAGAAAAATCAATTCTCCAATCAGTAAGTCTTCTGTGTAGGTCTTATGCATTCTTGGCTCTTCGTGGTCTACCATTCAAGTATACCATGGACCCTTGCTTCCCGAGTGGCTCTTCGTGATCTGCCCTTCAAGTTGTATCATGGACCCACTATCCATACTCATTCTATCCATCTCCAGTGCTTGTCATTATCCTTGTTCATTCTTGGCTCTTCATGGTCTACCGGTCAGGTACACCATGGACCCTTGCTCTATGAGTGGCTCTTTGTTATATATCCTTTAAGGTATATCATGGACCCACTATCCATGATCATTCCATTCATTCCCATTGCTTATCTTTGTTCCTATTGGGCTCTTTGTCGCTCATCGCTGCGGACCCCGGGTTTAATGCTTGGCTCTCCACGGTTTATTGTTGGGAACCCCCGATTCCTTTCCAGCTGGGCTCTTTGTGGTTGATTACCATGGACCTCAGATTTATTGCTAGGCTCTTCATGGTTTATTACCGTGGACCCTCGATTTTTGTCATCTTGGCTCTTCGTGGCATAATGCCACGGACTTTTGATATTCCCTGTGCGGCTTTTCATGGTTATTACTCTGGGCCCTCGATTTCCAGTTTCTTTTCAATTATAAAAAAATAAAAAAAATATAAAATCCTCATTGGAATTTGGAATTCAGATTTGCAATTTTCAAAATATAGGCAGAGTTTTTGGTTTACTTGTTTAAAGGGGCCAGTGCCCGCAAGATTTCATCAAATTTCTTTGAGTTGTACTTTGGGTAAAAGTCATGTTTTCCTAATCGCTTCTAGCTATGCTATGTTTTAACTATTTTTCATCCTCTCTGACCTCTAGGAGGTTATGTTAGGAGTGATCTGACCGTCATTTTCAGAATAAAAAAATTCGAGATATCATCACCCCATCCGGTATCGAAAGTTTGAGTCTCCTCAAACATTCTTTACCCGTTTTGTAATCCGGTAAAGAAAGTTTGAGTCTTCTCAAACATTCTTTACCCGTTTTGAAATCCGGTATTGAAAATTTGGGTCTTCTCAAATATTCTCTACCCGTCTTGTATTCCGGTATTGAAAGTTTGAGTCTTCTCAAACATTCTTTACCCGTTTTGAAATCCGGTATTGAAAATTTGAGTCTTCTCAAATATTCTCTACCCGTCTTGTATTTCGGTATTGAAGGTTTGAGTCTTCTCAAACATTCTTTACCCGTTTTGAAATCCGGTATTGAAAATTTGAGTCTTCTCAAATATTCTCTACCCGTCTTGTATTTCGGTATTGAAGGTTTGAGTCTTCTCAAACATTCTTTACCCGTTTTGAAATCCGGTATTGAAAATTTGGGTCTTCTCAAATATTCTCTACCCGTCTTGTATTCCGGTATTGAAAGTTTGAGTCTTCTCAAACATTCGTTACCCGTTTTGAAATCCGGTATTGAAAATTTGGGTCTTCTCAAATATTCTCTACCCGTCTTGTATTCCGGTATTGAAAGTTTGAGTCTTCTCAAACATTCGTTACCCGTTTTGAAATCCGGTATTGAAAATTTGGGTCTTCTCAAATATTCTCTACCCGTCTTGTATTCCGGTATTGAAAGTTTGAGTCTTCTCAAACATTCTTTACCCGTTTTGAAATCCGGTATTGAAAATTTGAGTCTTCTCAAATATTCTCTACCCGTCTTGTATTTCGGTATTGAAGGTTTGAGTCTTCTCAAACATTCTTTACCCGTTTTGAAATCCGGTATTGAAAATTTGAGTCTTCTCAAATATTCTCTACCCGTCTTGTATTTCGGTATTGAAGGTTTGAGTCTTCTCAAACATTCTTTACCCGTTTTGAAATCCGGTATTGAAAATTTGGGTCTTCTCAAATATTCTCTACCCGTCTTGTATTCCGGTATTGAAAGTTTGAGTCTTCTCAAACATTCGTTACCCGTTTTGAAATCCGGTATTGAAAATTTGAGTCTTCTCAAATATTCTTTACCCGTCTTGTATTCCGGTATTGAAAGTTTGAGTCTTCTCAAACGTTCTCTACCCGTTTTGTATTCCGGTATCGAAAGTTTGAATCTTCTCAAATATTTCTTTACCCGTTTTGAATGATCTGGCTCTCGATTCCAGGATAAAAACTCGATGTATCCGGTATTGAAAATGTGAGTCTTCTCAAATATTCTCTACCCGTCTTGTAATCCGGTATTGAAAGTTTGAGTCTTCTCAAACATTCTTTACCCGTTTTGAATGATCTGGCTCTCGATTCCAGGATAAAAACTCGATATATCATCATCCTTCCGGTATTGAAAGTTTGAGTCTTCTCAAACGTTCTCTACCCGTTTTGTATTCCGGTATCGAAAGTTTGAATCTTCTCAAATATTTCTTTACCCGTTTTGAATGATCTGGCTCTCGATTCCAGGATAAAAACTCGATGTATCCGGTATTGAAAATGTGAGTCTTCTCAAATATTCTCTACCCGTCTTGTAATCCGGTATTGAAAGTTTGAGTCTTCTCAAACATTCTCTACCCGTCTTGTATTCCGGTATTGATAATTTGAGTCTTCTCAAATATTTTTTACCCGTTTTAGCACCCGATAATTAGCCAAGTGATTCTTGGTTTAAATTGTCAATCAAAATCTTCATTCTTCAATGCAAGCACCGAGTTAAGAGTCAGTGAGAAGTTATCTCCCCTTTGCTTTTAGTCTTTGAGTTTCACAGTGTTACTTTGATATTTTACCTTTGTGAATACCATTTTAGAATCAAAACCCAAAAAAATTATTTTGTTTTGACAATCGGGTCGGCCAAAATGTGTTGTCTTGTCAGCTTTGCCAATCGTGTGACAAGCACACTCTGCCAAAGAGGGGCATCTGTAGACACCCCATTTTGACCGTGCCCTGCACCTCCATGTTTTGTGCTTAACTTTCCCAAATCAGTGCGTTAGGGTCCCAAATTGCACCCTGAGCTAGCTTAGGGTCCCACCAAGGTCCTTGTGAAATTTCGTCAAGATCCGACCACGTTTGCCTAGCGAACGAGCTAAGTGTAGACACCCCATTTTGACAGGACCCTAAACCCGCGTATTCGAATGAAATCCCGAGGTCAGGCGGAAAATGAATGAATGTGGGGCCCGCTGATATGGGACCCGATTGTGTGGGGCCCGCTTGTGTGGAACCCGCTTGTGTGGGGCCCGCTGATGTGGGATCCGCTCGTGTGGGGCCCGCTCGTGTGGGACCCGCTTGTGTGGGGCCCGCTTGCGTGGGGCCCGCTTGTGTGGGGCCCGCTGTTTTGGGACCCGCTTATGTGGTCAAAGAGAGAATAAGGACAGTCATCATTTTCTTGGTTTTAAAAATGGGCGTAATGAGTAATTTTGGTTTTCGTATGGCATCCGATGCCATTTGAAAATTGTTTTTTATTTTTTTATTTATTTTTTTGCAAAATTTAAGGGAATTTGGGGGGGACAAGAGGGGGACAAAAAATTCTCATTTTCTCCCATCATGATGACTCATGATGGGTCTTCTGATCTCTCTCGCGAAGAAAACCAGGGGGAAGAAAAAAAAAAAAAAAAAAAACGACAGTGGGAAGAGGGAGGGAAACCAGTAGAAAAAAACCAAAGGAAAACCAAAAAAAAAAAGAGGGGAAGGGGAGAGGGAAACCCACAGCCACTCTCCCTCTTCCTCCTCCACCACAACAACCTCCACCATTCACCACCACCACTGCCTCCACCACCCAACCTCCATTAAACCACCTCAAACCCATCACCATCCTCTCCACCACCACGGCCAGCCGGAATCCGACGAGGCCAAACCCATCTCCAGAAAGCCGCCATCACCGGAGCCACCATCTTCCACCAAGCCATCATCCCCAACCCCATTTCTTCTCCTTTCATCCACCATCCTTTGCAGATTTCCCAAAAACCCATTTCAAACCCCATTTTCGCCCAGCCACCACCTTAGCCATCATCTCTGCAACTCCGATCGGCCTTATTTTCTTCCTCTTCCCAAATTCTTCACCATCTCCGGTCAACCCTCCCTTCGGCCAACTCCATCTCTCCCACCTCAAGGCTTCAATAGATCATCGCTGCGCCAAGGAGAAATCTCAGATCTGAAATTTCAGATCTGAGAAGTGAGAGGGAAAAGAGGATTTGCAGAGAAGCACTGAGAGAGAGAGAGAGAAAGAGAGGGAATCGGGTTTCTCCTTTCGCCTTCATCTTCTCCGATTGGATTTTCCGATCGGATCCGATCTTTCTCCGATCGGATTTTCCGATCGGATCCGATCCTTTTCCGGCAGCCGCGTCCTCCACCTCTTCCATCTTCTCCGGCGATTCATGCCGGAATCCAGCAACTATATCTCTCTCCGATCATCAAATCCGATCGGATCCGATCCTTTTCCGGCAGCCGCGTCCTCCATCTCTTCCATCTTCTCCGGCGATTCATGCCGGAATCCAGCAACTATATCTCTCTCCGATCATCTACATTTGATCACCTCTGCAGATCCGAGATCCGGCAACTCCTTCTTCTCCAGCCACAACTCCGGGAAGAGAGCTGAGCACTTAGAAATAGGGAGATCCACAGACAGAGAGGTTCGGGTCTCCTTCTCGAAAATCTTGTCGGTGACACTCATCTTCGTCGAGCATTACTTCTGCCATCTCGCAATTCCGATCTTCATTGTCAGCAAGGTAAATCCGCGCCACTCAGGTAAAATCTGTAACATCCCATTGTTATATTCTCTCATGTATTTCAGCTCATGTTTGGTGTGTTAGAATTCACCTTGTCACATTTGCATTGGCAGCTCATATGGATGTGAGATTTAGAATTGGATTTTAATTGTGGATTTGGATTTCTCAGATTTCAGCTCATTTTGAGTACTAGGATTTAGACTCAGATTAAATTTCTAGTTGAATTTATCATGTTTATAGTCTAATATGTGTGGGATCTGATGTTTAAATCTCATTCGGTATAGTAGTTTGGGTTTGGGTCAACATATAGAATGATTTTCCATGCTTGTGTTAACTGACATTAATCCTACCATGTTGAATAGCCCTCACACCCCTTTGATACAAACAGCCCTTGTACTCTTCTTGATATATCAACTCCCTGTTTGGCATTAAAATCAGTTCACATATCAACTTCCCTGTTCGGCACATGTCAGCACTGTTTGATACCAAAATCTGCACAAATCTACCCCTAGTTTACATTTGAATCTGCACAAGTTGTTATGCACTAAAATTTGTATATATTGGAAATATCATTGAATACATTGGAATATATTGAAGATTTAATGCTTGTCTTTTATACTAAGCCTTTGAGTCAGGTTTTGAAGACGGTGATGAATGGATTATTCAGGTGAGACTATCTTGAAACCTTATCATACTTTCTTTTATTTCATTAGGCTACCCAGCGGCTGGTCTGGGCTAATTAATTTTATAAATTGTTTAATTGAAGAAGGAAATCAGATGATTTGCACTATTCGATGTCCTTGACACGAATATCGTCTGATTTCAAGGCGGTTTGTAGAAATATTATACGTGTAGGAAATCAGATGATTACTTTGGCATCATCTGATTTCATTGGAGTCCCCGTATTGGTGGTTGTGGTTGGGCATAGAAGTGTTTGATATTATTTTTTTTGCTTTATTAGGCTATCCAGCGGCTGGTCTGGACTAATTTATGTTGTTTATCATTTTATGATTGCTATAGGTTGTGTATTTTTTTAATTGAAAATTCTTCTTTGCTTAACACTTGTTTTATTTTTATAAGAATAGAATGGGTTTGCGATTATCTTTTTCTTCTCTCTTTGATAGACTAACACAGTCTTATAGATTTCTGTTAAATTTCTTTAGATACTAGAATCCCCTCTCATCGCGAGGGCGATGAAGGCGCTAGCCCAAGCCCATCCTTAGGGGACTTGCTCAGTCCAAGTAGCATACCCCTCCTTTGTATATAGGAGACTTGCCCAGTCTCATTCTCTTGCTTAACCTCCTCTTTGTACGCCGGTTGGTTTTGGGAGAACATCCTACTCGGCTTGGCTTCATACCCCTACCCTTATGGGTATTGGGTCGCACATTTGTTGCACCCTAGGGCTAGGTAGCTGTCCGGCCCGGTTGGGTGTTTTACCTTTGCCAAATATGCACAGGGTCTCTTATTCCTTTTTACGTCATTTGTGTCTCGGAGACAAGCCTTGTCTCCTATAGAGAGTTTCCCCTTTATGAGGCTTACCTAGCCTCATGTTAGAATAACCCTTCCTCCTGGCGAGTCTTTGACTCATTTTTACCCCTTTCTTGGTAGTGTTTTTAGTGAGTCTCTGACTCATTTGTGCTCCTTTTTTTAGTGTGTTAGTTAGTAGTTCGCCTTTAGATTTGTTGTCATTCATCCTTGTTTGAGACTAACTCAGTATTATTAGAGCTTTGCTTGCTTGGGATCTTGGATCGTTTTCTCTCTTCTTGGGACGCTATCTTTCTTGTTGTGGTTTGTCTCTTTGAGACGCTAGTTGCTTATTCAGAGTTTCTCCTTTTGCTTTAGGGCTTTGCCCTAGTTTGTGGTTGTTCTTGCGTGTTCCTTTTAAGAGTGAATTCATCTAAAGGTCCCGAGCATTGGAAAAGCTTTAAAATCCAAAAACATGTGAAAACTTTAAAAATATCAAAAACATTTGAAAATATAAAAAACCTTAAAAAATCTGAAGTGTGAGTGTTTCTTTTAGAAGCGTAGTTTAAGAGTTCGTTTCGAACTACGTTGGCTTGATCCTCTCTCACGAGGTACGTAGTGCAGCTTGGGATCCATATCCCAAGTCCAGCCAAACTTTTTTTGTAAATAAATGTTTTAAACCTTCTTCAAAAAACCTTTAAAATCTTGTTTTCAAAAGATCTTCCTCTAGAGTTAGGAGTTTCTCCTAGATAGAGAGTTTTAGAGTTAGGGTTTTTCTTTTGATAGGTTGTTTGATTGTTTGTTTGTTGTGTGCTTGTTTTAGAGTTAGGGGTTTGTCCTAGAGTTATAGGAGCGCCTCCGTCCGGTCAGTTGGCGATTCACATCGCCGACCGATGACTAGGTCTTGGATACGTTAGCAATCCTATTGTTTTCCTTAGGGCATACAGCCTAGTTACACGTAGGTTGTAGGAACCACCTGCATTAGCCTAGGGCTAATCTGCATTTAGTTAGGGCATATAGGGTGTCCTAAAATTCACAATTCACTGGAATTTAAATAATCGTACAATAAACTTTAATAACTAGTCCGGTCTTTTAGATCGAGTCTAGGATAGAGGTCTAGGTGTCTTAGGCATCCTAGCTTAGAATAGGCGCGAAGAACTACGTTGCCTTGATTCTCGTGGAGGCGGGGATACGTAGGCTTCTTTGGATGAATACCAGACCATCCGAGGACTCGGGCTAATAATTTAGAGTCTTAGGATTTGTTGTATTGTTATTGTGTGTTTTGATGTGTTTTTCTTATTTTCTAGTACTGATCCTATACCTTTTAGCTATAGCTTGCATGTGATTGCACATCAGAACTTAGACACCCATTAGGCATGTCACTCATAACCTAGCTATGCTTAGGTGCCACATCTTTCATTTTATTTTATGTGTGCTTATTATTTTATCCTCAGGAAATGCATGCTTAGGTAGACGAATCCTGAGGATTGTTCCCATTTCACATGATTTTTACCCAAACTTCTTTGGAGTTAATAATAAATGGCATAAGAGACCAGGTGCTTGCACTTGGGCGAATTGGGGGCGCCTAACCCCTTCCCCATTCGTCATCAGGCACGGACCTTTTGTATCTCTGGTTATCCATTGCAAACAGAGCATTTGTTTTGGTTCCATGGCATGTCCATGGATGGCGACTCTGAGTTATTTTCAGATATATCTTGGTTTCGAGCCCTGGCTCCGGATCAGGATGCATCTCTTTCTTTTTATATCGCCACTCATGCTATGCTGTGAGGGTGGCATCCGTTTCGAGAGTTCCTTGGTAGAGCTCTCCTTCACGTTGTGGAGATCTTAGAGGATCGCAGGAGGGATCTCGCGTCCCTCGGCACCGTCCTCGGATCGGGGTCCACAGCCATCCATGTGATGGAACACAACGTAAATAGGTTGTACATCAAAAATCATTTCCATAGGATGATCCTAGCCCTCCAATATATAGAGGTTTCTATAATATGCAATTCCTCTATAGATCGGAGGCTTGGGATCATCCTATAGAAATGATATGCACAACCTATAGCCCATCACATGGACGGTTTGGATCATCCTATAGTGTGGTCCGTACAGTACTTTTTGAAAAATACGGGACTATAAGGGCTTACACCATATAAAAACTCCCTTTTCACAGCCCTTTATATGTTAAAATATGAGATTTTATACCGCGTAAGCCCTTATAATCCCTTATTTTCAAAAGTATTGTACGGACCACACTATAGGATGATCCAAACCGTCCATATGATGGACTATAACGTAAATAGGTTGTGCCAGACAAATCATTTCCATACCACACTATAGGATGATCCAAACCGTCCATATGATGGACCATAACGTAAATAGGTTGTGCCAGACAAATCATTTCCATAGGATGACCCTAACCCTCCGATCTATCGATGAAATACATATTATGGAAACCTATATAGATTTGAGGTCTAGGACCATCCAACGGAAAAGATATTTTGGGCACAACCTGTTTATGTTATGGCCCATCATATGGACGGTTTGGATCATCCTATAGTGTGGTCTATACAGTACTTTTTGAAAAATAAATCTCAAAAAGGACAAGAAGCTTTAGCCAAAATATCAAAACACGATAGTGCTGATATCATTTCCCAACCTTTAATTTTTGGAAAAATTCTCAAAAAATTGTGATTTTTATTTAAAAATCTTAAAAATGGTAGAGTTGGCTAATTTCTCAAAAAGGGGTGAAACGCATCCAAATGAGTGTTTAAGGACAAAAATGCCCTTATGTTGCCTTTCCCTCCAAGAAAGTAAGCAACAAATCCCAAAGCATTTCACCTACCATTTTGACTTTTTTACCTTCTTCTTCCCATGCCAAAATCAAACTCCATTTGCTGTTGTAAAAATTTCAAACGAAATTTCATTGCAGAGAGGTGAAACTCCCCTCTCCTAATGTAGATTTTATTGGATCTTTTTTCTTCTTCTTTGGCTATCAAACCTAAGCTTCACAAGTAGGTCCATTGTGATACATTTGCATACATTTAACATGTTCCTTACACTACTATGGTGTATTGTCATCATCTTGTTTACTTGTTAGGGATTTGTTATGGTTGTGTTAGGCATTTGTTATTGTCATCATCCTCTTTCCAATGCTATGGTGTATTGTCATAATCTCTCTATCTCTCTATTGCCCTCTATGTTTCTATTTGGAGTAAACCAGGATGAAACTCATGTCTATACAATTACAACCACTATTTAAATGTGTAGAAGCAATATTTTATTTTTCGAACCACTGTTGATATCTGGGAAACAATATTTAAACACTCAGAAGCAGCAATTATACCTAGGAACCACTATTTACCACTATCTAGTGGTTTCAAGGTATAGATAGTGGTTCCAAGGTATAAATAGTGGTTCCAGAGTAGAAATATTACTTCAGACAATCTAATATTACTTCAGTAGATGTCAAAGTTGCAATGAATTTATGAACAATGGGTTAAATAGTTGTCTAAACAGTAAGATCTTATCGTGGTTCATAGTTTAGATAGCCCATACTTGTTCCGTTCCGAGAGTTTAAATTGTGAGATTGAAATAGTTATGCAATCAGAACCACTATAAAAAGTGAGAATGACTGTATTTATTGGATTCTAAACACTCGGAACCACTAATTATGCCTAGGAACCATTAATTATACATAGGAACCACTAATTTTTCCTAGGAATCACTATTTACCAGTATGTAGTGGTTCCAAGGTATAAATAGTGGTTCCAAGGTAGAAATATTGCTTTACACAATCTAATATTACTTCAGTGGATGTCAAAGTTGCAATGAATGTATGAACAATGGGTTAAGTAGTTGTCTAAACAGTCAGATCTTATCGTGGTTGATAGTTTAGATTGCCTAATACTTGTTCCGTTCCAAGAGTTTAAATAGTGAGATTGAAATAGTTATGCAGTCAAAACCACTATAAAAAGTGAGAATGATTATATTTATTGGATTTTAAACACTCGGAACCACTAATTAGACCTAGGAACCACTAATTATACGTAGGAACCACTAATTTTACCTAAGAACCACTATTTACGAGTATGTTGTGGTTCGAAGGTATAAATAGTGGTTCCAAAGTTTATATAGTGGTTCCAAGGTAGAAATATTGCTTCACACAATCTAATATTACTTCAGTGGATGTCAAAGTTGCAATGAATGTATGCACAATGGGTTAAATAGTTGTCTAAACAGTCAGATCTTATCGTGGTTCATACTTTAGATGGCCTAATACTTGTTCCGTTCCGAGAGTTTAATTGTGAGATTGAAATAGTAATGCAATCAAAACCACTATAAAATTTGAGAATGACTGTATTTATTGGATTTTAAACACTCGGAACCACTAATTAGAGATAGGAACCACTAATTTTACCTAGGAACCACTATTTACCAGTATTTAGTGGTTCCAAGGTAGAAATATTGCTTCACATAATCTAATATTACTTCAATGAACGTCAAAGTTGCAATGAACGTATGAACAATGAGTTAAATAGTTGTCTAAACAGTTAGATCTTTTAGTGGTTCATAGTTTAGATGGCCTAATACTTGTGAGAATGACTGTATTTATAGGGTTTTACACACTCATAAACACTCATTATATCTAGGAACTAATTATTATACTTAGGAGCCACTATTTACCATTATGTAGTGGTTCCAAGCTATAAATAATGATTCCAAGGTATAAATAATGGTTCCAAAGTAGAAATATTGCTTCACACAATCTAATAGTACTTCATTGGGTGTCAGTGTTGCAATGAATTTATGAACAATGGGTTAAATAGTTTTCTAAACACTTGGATGTTATGGTGGTTCATAGTTTAGATGGCCTGATAATACTTGTGAAAATGACTGTATTTATAAGGTTTTAAACACTCAGAAGCACTCACTATACCTAGGAACCACTAATTATATATAGGAACCACTGTTTACCATTATGTAGTGGGTCCAAGGTATAAATAGTGGTTCCAGAGTAGAAATTTGTGGGGGGGGGGGGAGGTGTGGAAGTGGTCTTTATGGGGAGTGGTTTCCGCAAACGACGTTTGGATTTTTTTTATTTTTTAAATCGCATCGAACCAATATACCCGTTTTCACTTGTTTTATACCTGTCTAACGGAATGGTGGAAAGGTCGACCTGTAATTAGTCTTCCTACCTGTTTGGTCAAATGGTGAAAAGGTTGGCCTGTAGGTCGACCTGCAGGTTGACCCATTAAGCCAATTTGGCACCTGTTTGCGAAGAATGGAAAATGAACGACCTTCCGGTGAAAATCTCGTCTTCTTTGGCCAAGAGCTCGTCGTTTCAAGAGGAGAGATTTCAGTTTAAAAAAAGAGTAAAAAACAAGAGAGATAAGGGAAAAGGTAAGAAGATGATAAGTGAAAAGTGCCCAAAGGGCATTTTCGTCCAAAAACACTCTTGGGGATGCGTTTCCCCCTTTTTTGAGAAATTAGCCAACTTAACCCTTTTTTGAGAATTTCGGATAAAAATCACAAATTTTTCAGAATTTTCCCTTAATTTTTTTGATGGGTAAATGACAAAATGACAAAATGAAGTCATTTCCCAACCTGAAAATGACAAAATGTTCTTAAATGACAACGAAGGGGGTGTCACTATCAGCTTTCCCGGTACGAATATAAAATACAAATGCTGGTAAAACAAGTGGGTGTAAGTATCAACAATACAAGTACAAATATAAAACACATATGCTAGTCAAACGGGCCCACCAATTAAAGCACCTGAACCGTCCATGCTTAGAGGGTGTCGGTAGTCGGAACTACAGTATTAGCTATTGGCTAGTACTGATTAGGAAATGATAAACTTGTCCCATTTTCTTCCTCAAGCACTTCCTTGTAGTGTTGAAATGTACTCACACAAATACACTAAAGGAGGCTGGCCCAGGGAAGAAACGGGGGCAAATATATAACTTACCGTACTAATATTCTCCTTTCCATCACTCAAAAAACTCCTCCTCTCCATGTAAGTAGTCAAAATTCAAACATTCCGTCCACCAACCCAAACCTAATCCCCTCCCCCCTCCTCTCTCTCTCTCTCTCTATCACACACACATGGAGAAAGCAGGAAATGAAAGAGATGGGCAAGAAGGGAACAAGGAGAGATCTCCGGTTATGGAGGTGAAGCTAGCGGTGATAGCCGTCAGCCTCAACATACGGCTGAAGGCGGCCGATATGCCGGCCGTTATGCAAGAGCGAGCGTTCCGTTACGCCAGAGCGCTCTTAGACTCCGCCCCCAACAACCGACCTAACCCAACTCGCATCGCTCTCGCTCTGAAAAAGGTACGCATATTGACAAACCATCCTTTGAAAGCTACCCATATGTATCGCCTGAAACCCATTTCTTGATATTGTTCTGATGCAGTTCAGCTGCTACGATTGACCATATCTGGCCGATATCTGTTTATTCAAAGTTTTCAAAATCGTCTGATATGGATGACGGGTATCTGTTTATTTGTTAAAAAAAAAGGGGGGGGGGGGGGGGGGGGGGGGGGGTTTAATCCTAAATTTTAGATTTATGTGAATTAAGAGATTTTGTACAATGTGTGGGCGTGAAGTCCAGTATTTTTTAGGAAGTGCAGTGGGGCCTACTTTTACCGATGATCCAAAGAGTTCATTTGATGGGCCACAACTAGGGCTGCAACTTGGGTCGGGTTTTACCTGACCCGAAAATAGCTTGGGTTGGGTTCATGTTTCTCGGGTTTCGGGTCGAGCCTAGTCTAAGATCCAAAAGCCCGCATGAATCTTGGGTCGAGCCGGGTTTGAAGGGGCCCGACCCGAGTTACTTAGGTTATAGTATGTATTTTTTTATTCTAAAACTTTGTTACTTTAAAAGTGAAAACTTAAAAGTAAAACTCACGCACACATGCAATCACAGGGCCTCTTTCCATCTTCTGTTTGTTTCCTTCCTTTAGCTCTAGGGTTCAAGTTTCAATTAAATAAAGAGTTTGCCAAGCTTGAGTTTTTCTACTTCTATGAGTTGAGTTGCGTTGCCAAACAAGAGTTTTCCTTAAAAAATTGCGTCAACGTAAAAAATCCGACCCGAATTGCAGCCCTAGCCACAGCGTACATAGGCTGTGATGGGAGAGTTAGGAGCATCCTAAGTAGATGATTTACGAGATGCAGCCTCTTTCGTGGTCCATCACATGAACGGTTTCGGTCATCTTAAGAAGTGGGCCCGACTGCACTTTCAAAAAGGCACCAGACTTCACACTCACACCCCTATATAAAATCTCGTGTGTTTATATACACCGCGAAAAGAAAAGAAAATTAAAAAAGTAGAGAAATTATACGAAGTGCCGTCAAGGTGGTAGTACGCCGTATGTATCATCCTTGATATTTGATCCAACAGCAGCCTCTTAAAAAGTGGTCTGCTGTTGGAATATAAAGGATGGTACCGCTTTGACAGTACTTCACGGCCGGGTATCATATAAAAACCCTTAAAACTAAACCTATACAATATCAAAATTTCCCTTGCTTTCTTTCGCTAGAGTTAGTTGTCATAGATTTGGGAATTTATATCTGTTTGGTTTTTCAGTAAAATCAAAGGGACAAAGTTCTTTGTTTTTTATCTTAGTAAAATTCTCTTTCAAAGTATAAAAGGGCATTTTCATCAACAGCAACAACGTTTTATAGTATTTTGGCGGCTTTTTGAAAAGTTTTTTTTTTTTTTTTTTTCTGGTAGAGTGATTGTTTTTCACAAATTGGTATGTACTTTACAAATTGCTGACTGAGTTAAGAGTTCCAGGAGTTTGACTCGGTTTACGGTCCGGCATGGCATTGTGTGGTTGGGAAGAGTTTTGGATCGTTCTTAACTCACTCTCCCGGAGGATTTCTGTACTTCTCTCTTGACAAGCTCTCCTTTCTTCTCTTCAAAACGGAAGTTCAACCTGTCACCGACTTTCATCACCCCCATTAGACAACTTTCTTAAGCATTATACTTGATTACAGTGATTATATAATAGAGTAATTCACTTTTTATGTTAATTACCAGTTTTCCTTAAAAGAGATGGATTTTCAGTCTTTCCTGCAGAATGTACTGAGGGTCTTTTGCCCATTTTATTTCTGAGTTTGGTGGTTTTGCTTTTAATCTTGTGACAAGCATATAGCATCGCGACGTGACCTCATTGTGATACGATGAAGCACACCCTCTATGTTATTGTTTGGTTGATCTGAACTGTTCATTTGGTAGATCTTGCTTTGGATCATCTAGGGCCCAGCGTACATAGGCATTGCGCCAAAAATCATCTCTCTAACTATGGATATTTTTATGAGCTTTGTATTTGATTGGAGGGTTCGGATCATCCAATGGAGATGATTTTGGGGGCACAATCTATTTTGTCGTGGCTCAAAAAATGAACGGTTTGGATCTTCCAAGTTCCAACAAAGCCCAGTGATTTTCCAATAAAATTCAAAAGAATATGCGTTATGTATGGTATGCATAGTACCATATAATAGGTGGGCTCAATGTGTATTGGGTTCATTTTTAGGTGAGCCTATATAATGAAGCCTACCTTGTTGGAAGATCAAAGTCATTCAGTTGTTGGCCCCCAAGTTTCTAGATTGCCGGGAAAATCATCTCCATTGGATGGTCCCAACCCTCTAATTCGTAGATAAACTATATCATGTAGAAGGAAGAGTTAGATGATACCAACCATCTAATTCGTAGATGAACTATACCATATAGGAATCTACATAGGTGGAAGAGTTAGGATCATCCAAAGATGATTTTTTGGGACGATGTATTTAGGCTGGGGCGTAACAACCGAACGTTTTAGATCTTTGAACACGTTTTATATCACACAATGAAGCAAATTCTATTTTTCAGTGAAACTTTTTTTCTAAGAAAAAAATTGGGCGTTGATATTACCCCCCCCCCCCCCCCCGCCCTTGACGGCTCACTAACAGGAAAAGTGAGACGTGACCCATAAAGCAGGTTTCCTATCTATTTTTTTTACCGGTACAATTCAAGTTGGCAACTGGGTCGTGCCGGCACGGTACGAAGACATGGGCCGTGCCGGGTTGTGGGTTTAGGTACGCGGCACGAACAGGCCCGGCACGACAAAAATCAGTGTAAAAGAGAGTTTATGTGGCTGTTTTCTCGTGTCGGCATGGCGCGGGCCGTGCCGTGCCTAACTTCTTGCTTATTCGTGCCGGCACGGCACGGCCCGTGGCCAAATTGTGCCGTGCCGCGCCGTGCCTGGCCAGCTGGCCGTGTGGGCTGTTAATTTTCGTGCCGTGCCGTGCCCGTTTGCCACTTTGAGGTACAACACTACTCTCTCTCTCTCTCTCTCTCTCTCTCTCCAACATGCATGAGCGGTTGGTGGGCCCAATTAATTTGTTTTAATCTATGAGCAGGGTAGGCCAGACCATAGGATGATCCAAACCATTCATGCAATGGCCCACAACGTAAATAGGTTGCACCCCGAAATATCATTTCCAAAGGATGATCCTAGCCCTCCGAAATTGCAAGTTATAGAAACCTCTATCGATTGGAGGGTTGCGATCGTCCCATGGAAATGATTTTTGGGGCACAACCTATTTACATTGTGGCTAGACCTGGCAAACGCGACCTGTGCCCGCGGGTCGACCCGACCCACCCGCAAATTTGCAGGCACGAGTCTGAGTTTTAGTGACCCGTCAAAACTAACCCGCGGGTCACTTGGCTTTTTTAAGGGTGGTGATTTTGTTATGCTGATCTAGTTAGATGGCTTTTTTTTTCTAATACAAAGGATGGTGATTTTGTCATGCTAATATATTTTTTAAGGGTTTGATGGGTTATGGCTAGCACCATAGGTTGATCCCAACCCTCCGATTTGAATGTGAGAGGGTTGATCACTTGATCCTAACCCTCTATAGATCGGAGGGTTAGGATCAACCTATTGAAATGATTTTTGGGGCAACACCTATTTAGCCTGTGGGCCATCTAATGGACGGTTTGGATCATCCCACGGTGCAGGCTATACCGCCCTCATCAAAATCCAGTGATAACATTTCCCAAAATAAACAACTGTTTGAAGTTGCGGGTGACCCGCGGGTTGACCCGGCCCACCCGCGGGCCGCGCGGGTCACCTAAATTCTGACCTGCAAAAATATGGGTCATTTCCTGACCCAAACCCGTGTGACCCGCACCCGCATCACCCGCTGGTTGACCCGGCCCGATCCACCCGTTTGCCAGGTCTAATTGTGGCCCATCAAATGGATTGTTTGGATCATCCTATGGTTCAGGTCATACAGTAACATTAAGGCCCAATTGTAGGCCCCACTTATATTTTTCAAAATGAAGTGTACGGTCCACACAATAGGATGATCCAAGCCGTCCATTAGATGGGCCGCAACGTAAAGAGGTCGTGCCCCCAAAATCATTTCCACAGGATAATCACAACCCTCTGATCTATAAGGTTTCCCTAATATGCAGTTTCTCTTTAGATCGGAGGGTTGCGATCATCCTGTGGAAATGATTTTTTGGGATAAAACCTATTTACGATGTGGCCCATCAAATGGCCGGTTTGGATCATCTTATGGTGTTGGCCGTATGGTACATTTTGAAAAACATGGATGGGGCCTACCTTGCTCAAAGATTTAAACAAATTAATTGTTGGGCTCATGAACCGTTCATGGCGGGAGACCGACTGTAGAGTGGGGCTGGGGGGAATATCTCTGCGGCTGTTTTCCTTAACTTTTGTTCATTCACTTCTGCGCCACAATGTAAATAGGTTGTGCTGCAAAAATCATTTCCATGGGATGATCGCAACCCTCCAATCTATAGGGGTTTCCATAACTTGCATTTTATCTTTAGATCGGAGGGCTAGGATCATCCCTTGGAAATGATATTTTGAGGGGCAACCTATTTACCTTGTGGGCCATCAAATGGATGGTTTGGATCATCCTATGGTGGGGCCTATCACTTTTTAGTTAGTGGGCCGTCAGGGGAGGCGTCCAAAGGAGTGACTGCTTAGCCGATAAAAAACGCGATATATGAGACGTTTCGAAAACCTGGCGACCATTAGGTCCGTCTGTGAGGGAGGAGGGAGATTAGGGTGGCGAGGGTTTTAGCAAATTAGGGTTTTAGCGGAAGCGGAAGAAACAGTGACAAAAAGGAGAATGGTGAGATCTTCTGCAACCCGTCTTCTCTACGCCCTCTGCGGAGAGAAAACCCTCTCCACCTCTCTCCGCTCTTCATCGTCATTTGCGCTTCTCATTTTGGAAAATACGCGCGGCCGTAGATTCTCGACGGGGAATTTGGCACGTGTGAAGGACGAAAAGGATGCGTTTTGGAAGGAAGCACTGGAGAAGGTTCGGAACATTGGAATTTCCGCTCACATCGATTCGGGAAAGACGACTCTGACCGAGCGGATCCTGTTTTACACAGGAAAGATTCATGAGATTCATGAAGTTAGGGGAAGAGATGGGGTTGGAGCTAAGATGGATTCCATGGATTTAGAGAGGGAAAAGGGGATTACTATTCAATCTGCTGCGACGTACTGTACCTGGAACGGTTATCAGGTTACATAATTCTCTCTCTCTCTCTCTCAATTTAATTTTTTGCCGTTAGTTTTTTTTTCCTTCTTTTAACTTTTCTAATCTTCCAGTGTGATAGTTTGATGTTGAGCTCAAGTTGGGCGTTTCGTCTTATGTCTTTGTTATCTGAATTTTTGCTGTTTTTCACCTTCGTTAGCGTTTTTGTAGCAGTGGATTTTTCTCTACTTTAGTGGATGAGTCGTTTTTTCGTCTTCTAACTTTTTTGACTGATCTGGACTTATGCAGGTTAACATAATTGACACTCCAGGCCACGTAGATTTCACCATTGAAGTTGAAAGAGCTTTGCGTGTTCTTGATGGTGCCATACTTGTCCTCTGTAGTGTGGGTGGAGTGCAAAGTCAATCGATTACTGTTGATCGCCAAATGAGAAGATACGAGGTTCCAAGACTTGCGTTTATTAACAAACTTGATCGGATGGGAGCTGATCCATGGAAAGTTCTCAACCAGGTAATTAGTCAATGATTTTGATAAAGCCCCAAAAGACGGTTGTAATCAATTGTTTAGTTTTGGCATCACTTCTCGTAAGGCCCCAAAAGACGGTTGGAAGCATTTGCTGCATTCCAGAAAGGCAGAAACCTGCATGGCATTGTTCACATTTTTTTCTTTTTAAAAAGAAATTGACTTGATAGGTTATATCAATTGTTTTGATTAAGCTCGTATGTTTTCTTTATTGGATTGATATCTGCATGCCAGAAATCTACTAAGGCAATCCCGGTTTTGCTCATAGCCAAGAGGATTGAAATGCTTCAAATGGGATTACCTTTGGGACGATAAAGAGGAAGCAAAAAAATTAAACATCTCATTAATCAGGAAGGAGTGTGCAAAACAAAAAAAGGCCGGATTTGGAGTTGTCTATATAAGAAGAACCTCGGATTGCAACCCAACTCTCTGAGCAAAGATGCGTTACATCTAAGTAATTTTGTTCCTGAAAACAGAAGATCCTAGGTTTATTGATCCTCAACATTTACTTAACACTGGCAATCTTTTCTGGGGATCCTAACCCTCTCACATTCCAGCAAATAATTTTCATTGACACACATCTTGTTGAGAACTACCTACCGTTCGCCTGTTGCTACTTGTTCTAGCTATAGTGCAACCACTGCTTCAGCTAGTAGACTCATTTTCATAATTCACGTTCGATTGGAGTTTGACCATCTTCTTGAGCATTCTTCTGGCTCTTTTGTTTCTTGCTGGATCGAACATATCTTTCAAGTTTCTGTCCTGAAACTCGACCCTGTAAAGCATTAGTCTGGCCTCCGCCTCTAGGCCTTTGAAGGAAGGCCCTAGCGCTCTGCTGATCACCAATTTGCGATTTTCGACAAGATCATAGGTGATCTTTTCTTCTATCCCACTTATGCCTTCAGAAACGCTTGTGTTCTCCTCTCATATCAACGGTCTGTCCAAACCTTCGACAATTGGAACTGTGAAACTACCAGTTACTCCAAAAGCTTAAGCTGTTGGAGAAGGCGTTATTTAATCTTTTATACTTGAACACTCCCCTTCACGTGTGGCCCCTCTTTTTAGGGTTGGCCTACACATGGCACATCTGGTCCCTCTTTTGGGTTTGGCCTTTGCATGTGGATTTTTGCTATCAAGGAGGTTTGAGCTCAGGACCTTTGTTCTGATACCATGTGAAACAACCAGTTACTCCAAAAGTTTAAGCTGTTGGAGAAGGCTTTATTTAATCATTTATACTTTAACAGGAACAATGGCCAATAAATCCATCCCTCGGCTAGCTTCTCTGTTCAACAAGTCTGTCCAAGCCTTTTATCATGGGTTTGATTGCATTTGATTTGAAATTGTGGGATCTTATCTTTTCATAGACAAATCTCGTACATTTACATTCATCTTATACGCTTTAAGAGGCATTTATGGCATTGCATACGTGCTTTAGCAGCACTTTATGGCAATTTGGAAGTGCTTCATACATGCATTAGAGTTGTTTTCCTGTTTTTCTTACGCTTTGGAAGCACTTTATATACACATTTGTAAGTGTTTTCCGCACATTGCAGGTGTTTTCTCTCGTGTTTCATATGTGTTTTGTTCAATGCTCCCCTATTGTTTCCCAGATGTTTCTTGTTTTTCTCAATTTGTTTCTCATACATTCTCCTGTCGCCTCTCCATTTCTTGTTTTCCCTCTTTTTTTGCCCCATTTCTTGCTTCCGTTTCATGTTTTGCTTCCCAAATTCATTATCTGAGCTTGTAGCATGTTGATTTACCGCATTAATTAAGAATGGGATCTGTTATTTTGTCCAGTATCCATGAAAATACTTATTATTGTTTAAAAATATATGTATTTGCTCTAGGTACGAATAATTGATACTGTTAAAGTATAAAAGATAAATAACGCCTTTCTCTAACAGCTTAAGCTATTGGAGAAGTTGGTAAGTTAACATGGTATCAGAGCCAAAGGTCTCGAGTTCAAACCTCCCGGATAGCAAAAATCCACATGCGATGGTCGGCCCAAAGTGGGACCACATGTGCCACGTGTTTGCCAAGTGGGCCACATGTGCGGGGGAGTGTTAAAGTATAAAAGATAAATAACGCCTTTCTCTAACAGCTTAAGCTATTGGAGAAGTTGGTAAGTTAACAGATACCATAGTTTTAAAATATTCTCCTAGTCATAAGTGGTACACATTGCCGTTGGAAACTCAGTTTCAGTGTTTATTATCTTATATTAGAGATATTTTCTTTTCTAGGCAAGGTCTAAGCTCCGGCATCACAGTGCTGCAGTGCAAGTGCCAATTGGATTGGAAGAGGAATTTCAGGGTCTTGTGGATCTTGTGAAGATGAAGGCTTATTTTTTTCATGGTGCCAACGGGTCTGTTGCATGATGCTAATTTATTTTCTTACTTCCTTAAATGAACATTAGTTTACATCTTTAATGTTATCTGCCTAATTTTCTTTCGATTTGCAGTGAAGAAATTGTCACCTCTGATGTGCCTGCCAATTTGGAAGCATTAGTCACAGAAAAGCGGCGTGAACTAATAGAAGTTGTCTCCGAAGTGGATGATAAACTTGCTGAATCTTTTCTCAATGATGACCCCATATCGTCCGATGACCTTGAGGTGCGTTTAGAAAAGGGTTCTTCCTGTAAGCTTTGCAATCTCATGCCTTTTCCTTGTTTTTTGATGTGCTGGTGATAGACAACCCTCCTGCAATAACTTTTGGGCAGAATTAAAACCCCCCTATGACTTGCATCTTGTTATTCTGGATGTGCTTATACTCAGCTAGTCCTATTTGTTATCGTTTTTTACTGTTTTACCATCCTCTATAATGAATTGATTGTTGGATTTTTCAGAGCATATGATTTATCTCTCTTTCCTCTTGTTTTATATCTTTCTTTAAATCATATAAACTTTGTAGTTTCAGGACTTTACTCATCATCCTCTTTTTCTTGCCAGTCTATTTCTAGCTTTAGAAATATCACCCCACATTTCTGGAGAAAAATATAGAACGAATTTCCTTTACTTTTCTGTTATAATATTATTTTATGTTCAATAAATAATATTGATCTGTGTTTATCTTGTGATTCTTCTCATACTAAAATTTATCCTTATCACTTTCTATTAGATGGCGATTCGCAGGGCTACAATAGCACGCAAATTTGTGCCTGTGTTCATGGGCAGTGCATTCAAAAATAAGGTACTCGGAACATCGATGTTGGTAGTTGTACTTAAGTTCTTTTTATTATAAGTTTCATATGACTTTGACCAGTTATTTCCATTTAGATATCTTTCGAATCTAAAGTTCGTAGTTCATATGGTCGAAATTTATCAAGGAATTTTGTTGTAATGCATATGAAGATGTGAAAGTGTGTTGGATGACATCAGTAACCTAGGGCTTATCAAGTTACCTTCTCTTTTATCCAAATAGCAATTTTCATATTGTTAATATAATTAAGCAAATTATCCATTGCATTTTGTATTTTTGAAACTATATATTTATCAGTTCTAATTTATTTTATTCACTGAAGGATAGTTTTAAGCCAATCGTCCCTGGGGTAGAGTGGAATGGGGCATTAGACTTGTCTTAAGGCTCTATTTTTAAATCCTTCTTTAACATTATTTTCCTTGGGAATTTGTTCAAGCTAATGTGTTTTGCTTTTGTTGACATGGAAAGAAAGAAACAAATGCTTATTCGAGTGTAAAACATGACAGCCTCAAATGGCTTTCCAACAGGTTAAGTCGATGGTGGCGAAATGGGTAGGGCTCGATCTTCATGTCCGAGGAATTTCAGAAACTACATTGCAACGTTGCTTGTTGGATATCTGTGTCAATAGGGAGGAGTTCTCTTGCTGCACTCCGCATTGGACCCTCCCCCCCTACCGGGATGGTAAAGCTGAATTTTGATTGCTCCAGCCTTGGGAAATCTGGGCCCTACTGTGTGTGTGGCCTTTTGAGACATAAATTTAGGACTACATGGGCCTACTCTGGTACAATCGGGATAAAAGATTCAAACGAAGTGAAAGTGTGCGCCATCCCTTCATGGGATTTGACAGGTTGGGAGGCAAGAGATAGATTAATTGTTGAAGGCAATTCTCTCAATTTGATAAGATGGTTGACACAGAGAGGTCCGATATCATGGAGATTCGCCAATTCCAGTGATAAAATTTTGGATTGCGTGGAGGATCATCAAGTGAAGTTCCAGCATGTTTGGCATTCAACAAATAACGATGCATATTAAATGGCTCACTTAGGAATGGAGAGGACCAATATGGAGATGTGTGATTTCCTCTCCCCTTGATGGGGCCTTTGTTGCTCCCTTTTATTTTAATTTTTCTCTTTTCCCTTTTCTTTGTATGATTGGTGACCTTCTCAGTCCTTGGGGGTCCCCCTTTTCCTCTTTGATTTAATAATATTTCATATGAGAGGAGTGCTAAACTAAAGGGCGTCCTTGCCAAAAACCAGCTACAAGGGCATCCCCATTGGACAATCTCACCAAAGTGGATTTATTATTCATTTAGTTTTATATTTTTCCGTGTCATTATAAATGCACTTTGGTGAGATTGTCTAGTGGGAGTGCCCTTTTATCTGGTTTTTGCAAGGGCTCCCTTCAATTTACCCCCTCTCAAAAAAATGCGTTCTGCTTTGGATCATTTTTTTGATTGGCTTCTGCTTTGGATCATCATCTATGGAGAAATACAATTCTTGATCCTCAAAGAAATATTTTGACCCTTTTATGGTTTATGTATTACAACCGTGGGAATTGATTTTTTCTACTTTGACCCTTCAGGAGTTCTGTGCGACCGTAAAATACCTACCAAGTTGAAGGGAAAGTTTTATAAGACAGCTGTGAGGCCAGCCATGCTGTACTGCTCAGAATGTTGTGCCACCAAGAAGCAGCATGTGCATAAGATGAGTGTAGTGGAGATCCGAATGCTTAGATGGATGTGCGGCCACACAAGGTTAGATCGAATTAAAAATGAAGTCATCCGTAAAAAGGTGGGGGTTGCACCAATTGAGGAGAAGATGAGAGAGCACCGGTTAAGATGGTTTGTGCATATCCAACGTAGGCCTTTGGATGCTCCAGTGAGAAGAAGTGACTCGTGCCAAGTTGATAGAGTAAAAAAACGTAGGGGTAGACCAAAAACAACTTGGGTAGAAACAGTGAGGAAAGAATTGAGGGCTAGGAACTTAACAAAGAACATGACCTTGGATAGGATAGAATGGAAGAAAATGATCCATGTAGACAAACCCAACTAGTGTCAGGATTAGACTTAGTCAATTTGAACCGGGTAGATCCGTTCACTTTCTTCATGAAAATTTTCTATAGGATTCATTAGATGACCCCAACTAGTTTGGGACAAAGGCTTAGTTGAGTTGAGTTGAGTTGAGTTGAGTATGCTTTATTCCCTCTTTTGGATAATTTATGATTGACTTTATGACATCCTAAATGTGCCCATGCACATAAAATGTTCTTGTTTTTTAATTTTTTTTAATTAGACGAAAATATTGAACTGTATTACAAAGAAATGGTTCAACAAGAGGTCTATTTAGTTACAATTGTTGTCTGCCACATTTTCTGGTCTACAGGGTGTACAGCCTCTGCTGGACGGGGTCCTTAACTACTTGCCTTGCCCCACTGAAGTTGGTAGCCACGCCCTTGACCAAACCAAGAATGAAGAGAAGGTACTAGAGTTATAATTTCCCATTTATATGTGGGTAATGTTTCAATTTTGCGTTTCTTTGTTTTCATTTTGAAGTCCAGGACATGATGGTAAAATAGTTTTTCCTGGATCTTCCACTCATAGGTTTTGCTATCTGGAACTCCACTTGGACCTCTTGTCGCGCTGGCCTTCAAATTGGAAGAAGGCCGCTTTGGGCAGTTAACTTATTTAAGGTATGGCTACTTAATTTTATTTCTATGTCAATGATGGTCAGCTGAATTAATCTTCATTACACACACACACACACACACACACACACACACGAGTGGTGTATGACCATAGTCACTAGAAGCTCCCTAGCAAGGTTTTAAATTTTGACCGAAATCCGAAATTCCGGATTTCGGTCAACACCGAAACCGAAATTTCGGATTTCGGTCAACACCGAAACCGAAATTCCTGAAACGTACCAAATTTCGGCAAAATTTAAGATAAAATATTAGTTTTTTAATCCTTCATAGAATTTCAGCCTAAATTACCGAAATTTCGGTAGTTTCGGCCCAAAAAACAACATTTCGAGCGCCCTTTACCGAATTTCGGCTAAAATTTTGGTTTCGGATAGGGCTGAAATTACCTCCGAAACCAAAATTTAAAACCTTGCTCCCTAGGAAGGCTAGAAGCTCGCTTTGGAAGCTAAATTGAATTCTTCTCGCTTCCCAAATTTAATCTAGCATGCTTCCACTTAATTAAGAGTATACTTCCTAGTTAACTGCGTGCGCATTTCTGAAGAATTTTTTTTGCCTTTTGTTAATTCCAAGTGAGTGTATTTAACCCTTGAAATGTTCATGTTAGATCAAGTTCACTCCCATATAGGGTATTTAAAAATTAAAAAACTTATGCTCACTATCAAATAAAACTTATGTCAATTTTTCTTCAAAATTATATCACAACTCCTAAGGGTAAATTTTTAATATGCTGTAACATTTAATCTCAATGACTAAAAGGTCAATCTCTAAACTTTCAAACCCGTAGAACTTATAACTGTAATAAACCATGAAGTCCTCTCCTTAACTAGTAATCCTAACCTACAGTCACCCTTTCTTATCATATCTCTTCCTATAGAATTCTCATTCGCTTCCCATTATCCTTCATACATACTTCATGATCGTTGTCCATGGTTCTTCTCACACGTTTCCTATTTTCTTTCTTCGTCACTTAGAGCTTTCTCCCATATTTTCTCTTTCTGAGTTCTCACTTCCTGCTTTTGCCTCCCACACTAATAATTGCATTTGCATCCTACTCTGGCAACTATGTTTATGACTAAAGACAACATGGTTCAATGGTCGTAAAACCACTCCAAAGGTGTGTGTATGGTGAAAAGTGGAAACAATCATGCCCCTAAAAGCACACACACATATAATATATATATATATATATATATATATATATATATATATAGAGAGAGAGAGAGAGAGAGAGAGAGAGAGAGAGAGAGAGAGAGAGAGAGAGAGAGAACATTTCCTACACACTTGTGTAGGTAAGTTACCTACACACTACCTTAAAATACAGTGGGGGCCCACATTGTTTGGGTGATCCAAACAATTCATTTGAATGGTCCTCACATAGATAGTGTGTCCACAAAAAATCAGATCCATAGGATCATCCCAACCCTACGATTTGTGGAGGTAAAATGGACGTGTATGAATGGTTAGGATCATCCCAACCCTAGGATCATCCCAACCCTTCACAAATTAGTCCATTTTTTGCCTCCATAGTTTGAATGGTTAGGATGATCCTATGGATCTGATTTTTTGTGGACACCCTATCTATGTGAGGACCATTCAAATGAATGGTTTGGATCACCCAAACAATGTGGGCCCCCACTGTATTTTAAGGTAGTGTGTAGGTAACTTACCTACACAAGTGTGTAGGAAATGTTCTCTCATATATATATATATATATATATATATATATATATGCATGTATGTATGTATCTTGCATGCATGTATGCATGTATGTATATACATATATATGTATATACATATATATGTATATATATATATATATATATATATATATATATACAATGTTCTGAAAATCGGAATCGTATCGTAAATCGTAAGAGGGGTCGAATCGTATCGAATCGTAAATCGAATCGTAAATCGTAAGATTTTTCAGATTTATATATAAAAATCAGAAAAAATAATAAAAAATAGGAAAAATTATTACTCTTCATTTCATAAGTGATTAAGTTCCATATTTCATAACATGAGGCATCAATACATCATTCATTAGAAAAAAAAGTCTGTCACCAGTGTGTTGACCAGTGCCTGACAAGATGAATAATTTTTAGAGACCAAATTATGAGATTTTTTTTACCGGACTTTTGGGATTTAATAATGTTTGGACAAAATAGATTTTATGAATTTTTAAAATTTGAAAAATACCCCACCGTTTGGAAGTTAAGAAAGTTAAAATTTAGACCCGACCATTTTTCTTTGAATTTTGTACTAAAACTGGAGAGTTGACTTTTTTTCCTTTTAGATTTGGGTGTTGAAACTATTTTTAATAAATCCAAAAGGGGGGTATTCCGTTATTTACATGTAAATCTTAAGTAAATCTACTTAAATGATTTACATGTAAACACCGAGTACAGGAAAGTAGAGAGAAGTACAGGAGAGGAAAGAGTAGCAGCAGGAAGAACCATGAATCATAACATTAAAAAAGGCATATAAAATAAGGTAAAATACACTAAAAAAGGCATATAAAATAAGGTAAAATACACTTTCTAAATGAATCGTACGATTCAAGTGAATCGTACGATTCAAGATCGAATCGTACGATTCAAGTATGAATCGTACGATTCACTGTTGCGATTTGAATCGTTTGCCATACGATCCGATTCAAATCGTACGATTTGAATCGTAAATCGTACGATTTTGATAACCTTGTATATATATATATATATATATATATATATATATACGTATGTATGTATGCATGCATGTATGTATCTTGCATGTATGCATGCATGTATGTATCTTGCATGCATGTATGCATGTATGTATGTGGGCGCGGGCGTGTAGAAGTTCTTTTTTCATGAAAAATAAGCAGAATTTGTTGAGAAAAAGGTTTATGATAGATGCTATTGTTTTGTGATGGCAGAATCTATGAGGGCATCATTCGCAAGGGTGATTTTATAATCAACGTAAACACGGGGAAGAAGATTAAAGTAAGCTTTGGTTTGATTGTGTAACGTTTCACTTTTGAAGTTTATTAAGAGAAATATTGAGCTAATGATATGTTGATACAAAAATCATATTCACATTGCTAGAATTGTATTCTCAGCTTTGTATGCTTTCATTCTATCATTAATTTAAAAAATTGATTTCATTTTTATGTTGAATTTTACCTTGTTATGAATTGTACCTAATATCTTTAGGGTTTTGTTCTCGCTTTCATGCCACTCCATTTGATCCATAGTCAAGTCAGCTTATAGTTGTGGCCTTTGTGGGAGGATAGCTTATGGTAGGAAGACCCTAGGTATTCTGTCGTGCAACTCCCTTCTATTCATGAGGTTGAGGGTTGTGAAGCTTGCGTTACCAGCCAAACCATGTGCCTAAGGTATTTAGGTCACAATTTCAACACCTTTCGTGCATCTTTGAAGCATAGGAGAGTGTTGTCACATGAGTTGGCTCTTGGGTGCATTTCCAAAGGTTATCAACTTAATTTTGTAGAAATATGGAGTTGCTGATATTCAAATTTGAGTCCGAGTTTTTGAATGTTTTTCTAAGCAATGTTTCCTAGTTTTGAATCCTTTTAAATAGAAGTCAGATTGACCTGAATTTGGATTATTGACTCATTTTAAACTGAAATTTTAGAGTATGAGGTTGTCATAGAAGTTGGATTAGGCATCTACACTGAATCCTTTTCGAAGAGGGGAAAGTTACACTGGAGTGACAAGGCAATCATAGAATCAAACAATCTTAGTAGAAATAGAAGATAATCATCACATCTCTCTCCATCAATCAACAATGGCTGAATGCTATTCGACCACCTCCTGGCACTTGCTATAACATGAAAATAGGCCATATTCTTATCCCCCTCCTAGTCATTTAGTTCTTGATCTCTGGTGCCATTTTAACTTCTCCAAAATGATTCTATTGTACTTATTATGATGAGCCCTTTCTGCCCTCTCACCTTCCTCAAGAGGTCCATCATGTTGCCATCAAGTGCACTGGTATTTCCTTAAACTTAAAGAACACCCTTTTGCTTCTTTATTAACCCTCCTACTCTTTATCCCACTGCCCTGCCTTATATGTGAAAAATCTTTCGGGAAATGATATATTCGCCCCCTTTTTTTACTTGGGACAGCCCCTCTTGTATATTTATGACTTCTCTTTTATACTAAGGGGGGCTGTCCCAAGTAAGAAAAGGGGGCAAATATATCACTTCCCAATATTTTTTGCACAACTCTGACATTTGTTGGCCCACCAACCATCACCTTAGTCCACCACTCCAATGTATCCAACATCTTTCGCCCCTCCAACCAAGCAAGCTCGAACTAGAATGGGGATGGGCCGTAAGAACCTATCCTGGGATCCAAGAGGATTAGGCAATGATCCGAGATCGGTTTACGGAGAGCTATCTGGATAGTTCTGGGGAAATGAGCGCACTACTGAGGACAAATCCAGAACGTATCTTGCCGACACTTGCACTAACCATCCTAATTGCACTCCCAAGTGAAGCAAGCTCTCGTGAGAGGCAGATCAACTCTAGCATTACAGTCCACAAAGATAGAAATGCTGTCATGGTAGTCGTTACCCGAGTGATGCGTGTTCTGACGTGAGCAAACCTTGTACATTAAAGTCACCCTCAATACACTAAGTGACCTTCCATTCATTATAAACTGAATCCGGCTCAGCCCACATGGAAGCTTGAAGAGTGGCATCATTGGGCCCATACTTTGCCAAGAACTCCCACTGAACGTTGTCAGTCACGCTCTTTAATCCGACTGACACAGAAAATGCACCAACAACATCCTCCTCAATCACAAGCATCACAACATCCCTCTTGAAGCAACAATAGAATCCAGGGAGGAAAATCTGAACCTAGCACCAACACTCTCTCCTTCAACTCTGACATTGATACCTCTTTCAATTTTGTTTTCTGATGGGAAAGATAGAGGGCTTGCTCCAAGACAACACTGTTTTGACATGGGCTTTTTGTTTGTCACTATCATATCCATATTGGGTAAGGTTTTGAAAAGAAATAAAAAAAGGTACTAATAGTTTCTCCTTTCTTAGAAGTTATGAGTAGTTCTTCTAAACAATGAGTGTATATTTAGTTAATCTCCTTTTCTTTTATATGCACACCTTTTTTTGTGCTATGCAAGTCATAAGCTTTGTGACCCTGTGTGTACACTCAGGAACTTTTCCCCTTCATAACTACTTACTATAGTTTGACTTCATTTTCATTTCAGGTTCCTCGCTTAGTTCGGATGCATTCTAATGAGATGGAGGTTAGTTTTATATGCTCTTTAAATCATTAAATTATTTCAAGGAAAATACTTAATCTTCACCATTTCGAAAAATTAAATGTATGTGGTTTCAAAAATTTACAAATGTGTCCTTTGGAAAGCACACATTTCAAAGTTCCACCTTTTTTGAAATTTAATCAGCGATATGTCCCATTTAAAACACTTAAATCAAAGTTCTTGAGGATTGTGAAACCAGCATTGAAAAGCTCATTTTATCCATCAAAGTGGATATAGTTAATTAGAGACAAGAGCTGATTTTAGGAATTGGTCTTATGCTGTATTAGATACAATTAGATGTTGGCAGGAAGTACTTAACGACAAAGGCCTTAAAAAAAATAGCTGTTCGAGGTGGATCCCCACTCCTCTCAACTCTATCAAGCTCATCTTTGAAGGAAAAGTTCGAAAGGAAATCCTGGTCCAACTGATATTGGAGGCGTCGTTAGTAATCATACAAGTGAGATCCTCAAAGTATTTTTAGGCCCCATTGGGGTTGTAGGCTCCAATGAAGCTGAGTTTAAAGCCCTTACGGAAGGTCTCAAGAATTTGTTTGCCATAAACACGTCAACATGAAAGGTTCCAAGTTGAAGGTTATCGGTGAACGTCATGGTCGATTAGTAGTGCGGCGGGTCCTTGGCGGTTCACTAATAACGTCAATCACGCCTGAAACATAAAAGAAGAGAAGCAGATTGAATTTATTCACATCTGCAGATTGACCATTAAAATAGCGGATATGGCAAAAGCTGGAACTGACCGAGATTCTCACCGTTGTAGTTATCCTTTTTATTAGGTTCTATTTGCCTTGTTTTCTGTATGTGCTAGGGCTGTCTCATCCCTAGTTGTATCTTCCCCTTTTTTCATTCGTGCCTTTTTTCCTTTTAATGGAATCAGCTTTAAAAAAAAATCAAAGTTCTTGACAAAGATAGCATGTGCTTGTCAGTTTGGATTTCCTCTTGATGTTTCTTGAGAAAGCTTGATGGTTGGAAAGGTTTCTGTGAAGAGTCATTGAAAGTGGTTTCTCAATGGATAGGGACAAATTCCCAGGTCTAGATTGTTTTGCTATCCCTGTTTATGCCAAGATAATTGGGATTTGATTAAGGCTGGACTTGTAACGTGTTGGAGGAGTTTCATTTAAAAAAAAGAAGTGTTGGAGGAGTTCTATGCTCAATGTTTTGGTTCCGAAGAGGCGTGTGCTACTTTGATTACCCTTATTCCTTAGAATAGTGTAGTTGAGGTTAAAGTTTTTTTGCTAATTAGTCTTATGCGGGCCCGTCTGCAAAATTATAGCCAATGGGTTAGCTAGAAGACTAACTTGGTGGTTGGGGAGGTGGCTTTTTTTATTCAAGGGACCTCTTCTGAGGGGTGCCAAATATTGGAGGCGGCCTTATTGCCAATGAATGCCTTGATCTTGGAAGAAAGGTGGTGAGGCCGATATGCTTTGCAAGATTGACTTTGAGAAAGCTGATTGGAATTTTGTATACTACATTATAGGTAGAATGGACCTTAAAGTGCGATGGAATAAGTAATTACGGGGTTTTTTCCTTTCCATATTGGAGGTTGTTTCTTGTTCAATTTCTTCAAGAGCTCTAGAGGCCTGAGGCAAGGTGATCATCTTTCTCTGTTTTTGTTTAATTCGGTTCGTGAAGGCTTTTAGCCAGTTGACGAAGAGGGTGGAGGTGTGTAGGCTGATAGAAGGCTTTCATTTGTTGTAGCTAATGCCCATCTCCAGTTTTTAGATCATAGGTTGATTTTTTGGATGATTCAGATTCTCAACAAGGAATATTATTATGTTGTTTGAAATGTTTTGATATTGAGGATCGATATTGGGAAGAATGTCTAATTAGGGGTTAATGTTTCTAATGAAAGCTTGACCGAGTTAGCGGGGATTTTCGGGTGCAAGATGAGGCTTTGCGGATCACTAATATTCAGATACCTCTTGGTGTTGGAACTCTCTCTCTCGTTCCATAATTAAATCAGCCTTATTAAGATCTTCTTGACTGATCTTCGCGCAGACTTATGACTTTTCAAAATTCCTATCAAGATTGCTAGAGGGTTGATAAGCTTTAGAGGGATTTCTTATGGAAAAGGAAGAAAAGATGAGAGGTAAGACATCTTGTGAGGGGGGTGGGGTGTTACGAACCCGGATTGGTTCGTAACGTGATTTGATCTTCTCAGAGGGAAGATCAGCCTCTTGACCCACTTTGAGGGAAGGGTCGTTCCTCCTCTGTGTACAAAGACACGTTTTGGGATAAGTTTCTTTGTTAATTTGGAAATAGCCGATTACAATTTATTTATACCATTAACAAACAAGAGACCTAATCCTATAAAACACTTAAAGATATAACCACTAACCCTTATCCAAAGAGTTTTTTGGTATCAAAACAGCATGATCTGGGCTGTGGAGAAGAAAATCGAAGGAGAAATGGATCCGTGGGATGAGACGATAAGAGAGATCAAAATGCAGCTAGCTTCCATGAATGCCAAGTTCAACAAGATGGTACTCTCGCTTGGCGTGAAGATAGAAGAGCCTCCATGTTTGAAGAAGCTGAATGAAGAGTTCAGTGAGAGGATTGTCGAGAAGGCTTGTGTGATGAAAAATAAAAGAAGAAACAGAAAAAGGGGAGAAAAGAAGAGAGAAAGAAAGCAAGACAGAAGAAAAGGAGAAAAAGGCACAAAAGAAAGGTCATCGCCGAAGAGTCTACCATTCCTCTTCCTCAATCTGTCCAACGCAATCGAATAGATTCTCACTCACAACCATTCGTTCATCAAAATATAAATTACTTCAAAAATGCACAACCGAGGAGCTTCGATGAATGGCTCGATGAGATCATGATGACAAATCACAAGACGAAGAGAAGAAGAAAATGAGTACAAAGAAAAAAAGGAAACGAAGAGAGAAAGGAATTTCGGAATGGCCTGCACTGGAAGATTTCATCTTTCATATATTGGCTTAATCTCCAACCTTGAGGACAAGGTTGATTTCAAGGGAGGTGGATTGTTACGTACCTAGTATTGGTCTTTTGCGTTAGTTTTTAGATTTAGTAACGAACCCGGATTGGTTCGTAACATGATTTGATCTTCTTAGAGGGAAGATCAGCCTCTTGACCCACTTCGAGGGAAGGGTCGTTCCTCCTCTGCGTACAAAGACACATTTTGGGAAAAGTTTCTTTGTTAATTTGAAAATAGCCGATTACAATTTATTTATACCATTAACAAACAAGAGACCTAATCCTATAAAACACTTAAAGATATAACCACTAACCCTTATCGAAAGAGTCCTACTAAATAAAAAAACTAACACAAAAGACCAATACTAGGTACGTAACATTCCACCTCCCTTGAAATCAACCTTGTCCTCAAGGTTGGAGATTAAGCCGATATGTGAAAGATGAAATCTTCCAGTGCAGGCCATTTCAAAATTCTTTTCTCTCTTCGTTTTCTTTTTTTCTTTGTACTCATTTTCTTCTTCTCTTCGTCTTGTGATTTGTCATCATGATCTCATCGAGCCATTCATCAAAGCTCATCGGTTGTGCATTTTTGAAGTAATTTATATTTTGATGGACGGATGGTTGTGAGTGAAAATCTATTCGATTGTGTTAAATAGATTGAGAGGAAGAGGAATGGTAGACTCTTCTGCGATGACCTTTCTTTTGTGCCATTTTCTCCTTTTCTTCTGTCTGCTTTCTCTCTCTCTTCTTTTCTCCCCTTTTTCTGTTTCTTCTTTTCTTTTTCATCACACAAGCCTTCTCGACGATCCTCTCACTGAGCTCTTCATTCAACTTCTTCAAACATGAAGGCTCTTCTATCTTCACGCCAAGCGAGAGTACCATTTTGTTGAACTTGGCATTCATGGAAGCTAGCTGCATTTTGATCTCTCTTATCATCTCATCCCACAGATCCATTTCTCCTTCGATTTTCTTCTCCACAGCCCAAATCGTGCTACTTTGATACCAATTGTTATGAACCCGGATTGGTTCGTAACGTGACCTCTTGACCCACTTCGAGGGAAGGGTCGTTCCTCCTCTGTGTACAAAGACACGTTTTGGGGTAAGTCTCTTTGTTAATTTGAAAATAGCCGATTACAATTTATTTATACCATTAACAAATAGGAGACCTAATCCTATAAAACACTTAAAGATATAACCACTAACCCTTATCCAAAGAGTCCTACTAAATCTAAAAAATAACACAAAAGACCAATACTAGGTACGTAACATGTGGGGTGGATGCATGTATGTTTAAAGAGTGCGGTGGTCTTGGCCTCAGGAACTTTTGAATGAGAAATAAACCTTGTCTTTGGACATTGGGAATGGAGGTTGCTCTTTGGTAAATACGGAAAGAGGACCAGGGTAGAGTGTTAGGTTGGGGTGGAGCTTCTGTACATGGTGATCGATCTTTTGCATTAGACACGAGTTGCTTCAAAGGATTAGGTTTATGGTTGTGCAAGGTGAGAGTATATGATTTTGGGCATATTTATGTTTAGGTAGAGTCCCATTGTGCCATGCATATTTGGGTCTCTTTGGACTTGTTCATGGGGAAAGATTGTGAATTGTAACTTGCTATGGAGAAGTTGAGGGAGACTTGTATGTGGATGGGTCTTGCATCAAAACCTTAAGGATGTTGAGATTATTTGCCTCATTGAGCTCCTTTGGTTATTGTAGGAGTTTTTTATTTCTTGTTCTGTTGATGATCATAGGGTTTGTGCCCCAGGTCTTCAAGATGTTGTTTGGTGAGATAGTTTGCTGCTGGCCTTTTATTTTTTGTCTAGATATCTAAATTTTGTTGGAATTGGATTTGGAAGGCTCCTGTCCCTCTTAAATTGCAAAGCCTTTGTTGACAACTCTTCAAAACATCCGCACACAATCGCATCTTAAAGGAGAAGAAATTTTTGCCTACGAATAGATGTCTTATGTGCTTGGAGGCTGAGGATTCTTGAAACTTCCTCTTCTTCATTGTATGTGGCTAGGAAGGTGTGAAGCATCATTTTATCATGGTTTGATATCACTTAGATGTCTCCTTCTTCATTTCCCTTGTTGTTGAGGAGTGCTTTTGTCACCATTTTGGAGATTTGGGTCACATTCTTTGGTGTACTACTCCTTTTGCAGTAGCATGATTTGTTTGGAAAGAGAGGAACATTAGATCCTTTGTGGGAAAAGTTCTGTATGTTTCTTAACTTAGGGCAATAAAAGAACCATTATTAGTTTGGTAAGTTTGAGGAAAAGGATCGTTCCAACATGTATCTAGATAGTGGAAAGATACCCTGATGAGAAGGGGGGTCCTACTTGGACAAATGTTTTAAAGTGGAAACTGCCACCACCCAATCTCATCAAGCTTTGATTTGATGGGCCTTCTTTGAGTAATCTGTGAAAGGTGGGCATGGATGGAGTGTTCCGTAACAACAAGGGGGAGATTTTTAGTGCTTACTCGGGCCCTATTTGTAATAAAAACCTCAATGAAGCGGAGGTGCATGCTCTCCTCACCAAATTATAAGTTTTTGTGGACAATCTTGACAGGCGTTTGTGGAACCAGAGCAACCCTTCAGATGTTATTGCTTGGGCCATCCTTTGAAGCCTGGGTCCATGGAGGCATATTGTTGACAAGATTCACGGCTGTTATAGAGGTTTTTTTTCCCATATCCTTAGAGGCTAATGAATCAGTGGATTCACTAGCCAAAGATGGTGCACACAGAGAATCACTTTTTTGTGGGGCAAGCTCTGCCCTTTCCGTGCTCTTTCTTTTTCATAATGTTATTCTTATTACCTTCTCAAAAAGAAGAAAACTTATTTCGAAGTCCTCCAATGGTTTACTGATTCCGTTGTGTTTTTGTGGATTTGATTACTACAGGACATTCAAGAAGCACATTCTGGTCAAATTGTTGCTGTATTTGGTGTAGATTGTGCATCAGGTACATCCCGAGTTTGATGATCTTTAAATTTCACTGTCAGTTGCCTTATTATTGCTTCTATTTCTTGTGAACTTAAACTTTATGATCCATTTATCAGGTGATACCTTCACTGATGGTTCAGTTAGATACACTATGACTTCTATGAATGTCCCTGAACCAGTGATGTCTTTGGCTGTTTCACCTGTATCTAAAGATTTTGGAGGACAAGTAAATTGCTTCCAACCAAATCAATCCATCATTGATATTGAGTGTTCCTTTACTTTAATGACACTCATTCTCCTTTTATTTGTATCAGTTTTCAAAAGCTTTGAATCGGTTTCAGAGAGAGGACCCAACTTTTCGTGTTGGTTTGGACACTGAGAGTGGGCAGGTTTGTTTGGATTTCATTTCTTTTAAAAAACCTTTTTTGAATTTCATTTATTTTAAAAGAAGCTTTTTTAACTTACTAAAAATGACATCATATTTCCATAAAAACAGACAATAATTTCTGGGATGGGAGAGCTGCATTTGGACATTTATGTTGAGCGCATTCGAAGGGAGTATAAGGTGCCTGCATCTTTCTGTCTGTGTATAGACCTGCTTTTAAATTGGTTTGTAGTAAAGATTAAAACTATTGACTTTTTTGTGCGTTTTCCTTTTAAAGGTTGACGCAGTTGTTGGAAAGCCTCGTGTTAACTTCAGAGAGACTGTCACTCAGCGTGCTGAATTTGATTATTTGCATAAGAAGCAAAGCGGAGGTCAAGGTCAATATGGAAGAGTCTGTGGGTAAGCGTGGTTTTAATATCCTTAAGGATACATGTTTATTTTCTTTTCATTATCTTTTATCTTAGGTGAAATGCTGGCGATAATTTCAAGTTAACCTGAGATTTGCACTATGTAGAGATTTTCACAAAATATTTCAAATGGCCATCTTTTAATATTTGAAAACTAGAGCCTTTTTTTCCCTGGAAGCCATTTTAGTGGCATTAATCTAGATAGGGAATGATATATTTACCCCTTTTTCTTACTTGGGAGTTGGGACAGCCCCCTCTAGTGTATTTATGATCTTTTACACAAGAGGGAGCTATCCCAAGTAAGAAAAAGGTGCCCATATATCACTTCCCTTTAGATATCTTCTGTTGTTGAAGTAGTTGATACTTGAAAATCACTTTAAAGTTTTGAAAGCAATGCTATTATTTCTTGTAACCAACTTTTAACTGTTCTTTGATGGTCATCTTCGAATCTAGCGTACTTTATTTGTTTCAAAGATTTCTCGCACATTGTGACCTTATACTTTGTTGTGGGACACAGTCTTAACTTCCTTGGTAAATAAAATGATATCTTACTTCCAAGGTCTTTAAAACACAATAGGTGTCAATAGGGCATTTGGGCCTTGTGAGGCTGACCATAATGTATATTGAACTTCATTTCATCAAATCTGTGACTACTAGTTGTTATCATTGACTGGTCGTTGTTGCTTGGTTAGATCCTCCTCCGATAGGCTCCATCAAATTAAACTTTGATGGGATCTCTCGGGGTAATCTGGGCCCTACCAGTGTGGATAATGTTCTTTAGGGATAATCTAAGGGAGATTATCAAGGTATATTCTAGTCCTATTAGTGTAAGGGCCCAAAGGAAGTGGAGGTTTGCATCAAGCAGCCTGGTGGTCGTTGTAACAGAGGCACACACCACCGTTGCATCCTTCTTGGAATGTATCACCTGCAGTACATAGGGAGGTTCAGATGTGATACTTCCACAAGCTTGGAAACATGTTCTACTATACAATCGTCAACATCATCAAGAAAGTCCTTCAACTTCGTCAACAAGAAAGTCCACCTACCGGATGGTCTGGATTGCTCGATGATGGATATTTCCAATCCATGGTCTGCAAATGGACAGTTAATATACAATCAACTGTTCATGTTTAATGAGAAGATACAGGATTGCACGATGGAGGATAGTTTAAGTAGCAGGGCCCAGCTGATTACATATAATTTTCATACAATTAAAATTGATGTCGAAAACCCTCTGGAATTGTTTATCCATATTGTTGACAAATAATTCCTATGCAATTGTCAACCAAACAGTTGAATTCAGATTCTAGGAAATTGAAGGATGTGAATAGCAGCAGAGATTTTCCAGGAAATTGATTTCCACAAAACTCCATTCCCAAGGAATTCAAGTTTTCCAAGAAATTTTTCCGCGGATCTCAAAAACACTTCTTGATGACGCTTGGGAAGGATTTGGGTTGAAAATTGAAATAATATGTTGGAACTTGGAACGTAAAAGAAAGATTGGGCTTGGGCTGGCCGTTCGTTTATGTTTGACATGCTAGACTTTGATAATTTGTCAGTGCCTGTAATAGGCTTGGAACCATGGTAGGGCCTTCTTAGGGTCCTATAGTATGGATTTGGGTTTACCCTGACCCAGCCTAGGTCCAACATTTTGTTTTTGTTAACCACGATATTGTTGATAATGGAGAGGAAAACTACAAGCAAAGACGAGCGTAGTCACACCTCAAAACTCGAAGAACCCTATATTGGTTGGTTTAAATATTTCATACTTAATGATGGTTGATATATGATTTGATCCTTTCCTCGTAAATGTTTTATACTTGATGATGGCTGATGTATGATTTCTTCTTTCCCTCAAATTGGCACAGGTGACAACTCGTAATCAGGATCCATGAAAGAAGCAGTATTTACTATATAATTGCTAGCATCTGATTTGTATGGGTAGCTCAATTTTATTAATCCAATTCATGATTTTCTTTTCTTTTCTTTACGAACAGTTATGTTGAGCCACTTCCTATGGATCCATCTACGAAGTTTGAATTTGAGAATTTGATTATTGGTCAAGTTATACCATCAAACTTTATACCAGCAATTGAGAAGGGTTTTAGAGAAGCAAGCAATTCGTGAGTAATATAGTAGTTTGTTGCAAAAAAAGGTTTACAAATTTATTTGTCTTGGTAATCTTCTTGATGCCTCATGCAATATAATCTGTGCAGGGGTTCATTGATAGGGCATCCAGTTGAATATATTCGTGTGGTTTTGACAGATGGTGCATCCCATGCTGTGGATTCAAGTGAACTTGCTTTTAAATTGGCTGCAATATATGCATTTAGACAGGTCGGCTTCTCTCTTGATTTGTGGGCTATATTTATTGTGAACTGTACTATATAGTATCTACTTTATTCCATTTTTCTATTTCCATTTCAAAAAATATAGTATATTTTATATACTTTATGATGATCTGGCTTTTGGGGGCTCACCTTCCTTTCTTTAATTATCACATTAGTATTCATGTTATGCAACAGTGTTATGCGGCAGCAAAGCCTGTTATATTGGAACCTACGATGCTGGTGGAGTTGAAAGTACCAACAGAATTCCAGGGTACCGTTACTGGTGACATTAATAAGTGAGTGCAGTTAAATGCTTTCTTTCCTCTTGGCATTTTGTTAAGATTTTCTAACACACTCCCTGAGCTTAAGTTTCTATGTATTTATGAAATGATAGGAGAAAAGGGGTGATCGTCGGCAATGACCAGGATGGAGATGATTCCGTAATCACTGCACATGTGTGTATAATATTATCCTATTCTAATTGCATTACTGGGCCAAACTTGATATTTTCCAAGAATTATCTATAGATAATCATGTTATTATTCTTCTTTGCCATCTCATGTAGTCATATTTGAAAATTAACTCATTATTATGTGTAGGTTGGATTGCAAAAATTTATTTCAAAATGGTTCTTAACTGGGTGTATAGATGAAGTACATTTGATTTCCATCCTTTTTTTCTAAAATGAAAAAATAATTCTCCATAGCGAACTGAGTAGTTGCTTTGGTTGGCCCTTGTAATTTTCCTGGTCGAAAGTCGAAAGTCCACTAGGGGTATTGGTAGGCCCTGTTTTAATGGAGAGAGTGACGGGGCAATTTTAACCTTTTCTATGGACAATGTACTGGAGGTCAATGTTGATTTGAACACCCATGTAGTTATTATATCTTGTATTCCTACCTTTATTATCTCGGTGTCAGATTCTCTCCCTTGACTTAGTGAAGGTCGTTCTACTTCTTAGTTCTTCCCCTACATGTTGATCCCGACTTTGCCACTGCTTCAGCATTCTATTCTTGATTTGTCGTTTTGGATCTCTCTACATTGTGTCTTATTATAATGCGACATTACCTATTGTTTCTGTATTTTTTTTCCAGTATGCTTTGCATAAGAGCAGTCCATCTTTATTTATCCACTATTTATTTGGTTTCATATGCATTATTGATAACGACGTCAGGAAATGTCCTGTTCCATATCAACTTGTATGACAGCCAAGAAATCATTGCTTTTTCGTATTGGATTTAGGTTATATAGCATTGTTTTCCTTGCTCATTTTACTTTAGTTTCCAGTGCTGTTCATGTCACTTAAAGACGTTTAGGAAATGTAGTACATATAAATGTATGCACGACTAGCATTGATTTTGTCATGAGTTGATGGTTAAAGAATGGTTTCGAGTTTCAGGTTCCTCTAAACAACATGTTTGGATACTCCACGGCCCTTCGCTCAATGACACAGGTGATTGATTCTTGAACGCGATCTTTGTGTCGTCCAAATACTATGTGCATTTGTTCACTTAAAAAATATGGGGCTCGGTCCGTAACTGACTTAATGTCTGGTAGTGGTAGTACATATAACTGTAGCTGTCTGCTTCTGAGGCCCGTGATGGCACACCTCATACCTATATATGTAGAAACTTTCTAGTAAGGTTTCTTCTGATATGAGGAATGTGATATTTGTTTATGCAGGGCAAAGGTGAGTTCACGATGGAATACAAAGAGCACTTGCCAGTTTCACAGGATGTACAGATGCAACTGGTGAACACTTACAAGGCCAGCAAGGCTGCAGAGTAGCTGGGGTTTCTGGTATGTCTCTATGTTGGTTCATTCATATTATTATAGGTAGCATCTGCCCACATGTATCGTTTTTCTAAATTATATTATAAAATGAGAGGTTGATGTGGAAATTTTTTTTATGCCCGTGTAATAAAAATAATCATAAACGAGTGTGCTTTGCACTGCCAATAATGTTGAGTAGTAAAAATATTATTATTGATATGTATTTAATTGGCTTGGTTTTATTATGCTATTTCAAGTAAAAGGTCTCAATTATATTGCAGTAAATGTCTGCGTTTCTTGTGAACTTGGGATAAAGATCCGAATTTCACAGAAAAGAGATTCTCAGAGTCACCACCTAGGTTAGGGCTAGGACCCGTGTCTACGTTTCTTATGAACTTGGGATAAAGATCCTAATTTCATAAGAAGAGCAGTGGCCAAAGCTATCATCTAGGTCAGGGCCTAGAACCCGTAGTCTAACTCTGTTTTTAGGCATGGTCTGGATAGAAATTTGAGTAAGGGATATGGTTACATTCGGGGAAGGTGTCAGGCACCCCTCATGCCCGAGTGTTGCCGCCGAGGATGGGTGAGAGTGGTGATGGGAGGGGTGTTGCCTTCGGGGATGGTAGAGAGAGAGGTGGTGGGAGGGGTGTTGCCGCCGGTGGTGAGAGTGGTGGTGGGAGGGGTGTTGCCACCGCGGATGGGAGGGAGAGTTGTGGTGGGAGGGGTGTTGCTGCCGGGGATGGGTGGGAGAGTGGTGGTGGGAGGGGTGTTGCCGACAGGGATGAGAGGGGTGTTGCCGGTGGTGAGAGTTGTGTCATGTACATTGACAGGTGTGTCTGTGTGTGTTGGGGGGCATCGTCACCACCCTCACACCTGCAGAATATGCAACAATTTGGCCAGAGAATGGTAGGAAACAGATTGCCGTAGTAGTTTCAATCGCAGTGATGGTTAAAATGAGAAAAACAAACAACTTCATTCCCATTTCGTTGGTATTCGATTGGAGAATGAGAGTGCATTGTACGACTTTATTGTGTTGTATTTATAATAAAAAAAATCCATGGAAATGCGCTTACATTTCTCATGACAGATCGCATGAAGGTGGCATGATTCCGAACTTCCCAGAGAAAAGTCGGAATCATCTCTCACTCGCAAAAGACGTGTTCCGGTTGAGCGAAGGTAGGGACTGAACAATTTGAAAACATTGGTGGTAGTACTGTATTTGGTTCAATTCTACGTAAGGAAGGAGAGATTGAAGAGGATGTTAACCATAGAATAAGAGCCGGTTGGTTGAAGTGGAAGCCTGTCATAGGAGTTCTACGCGACCGTAAAATCCCTACCAAGCTGAAGGGAAAGTTTTATAAGACAGCTGTGAGGCCAGCCATGCTGTACGGCTCAGAATGTTGGGCCACCAAGAAGTAGCATGTGCATAAGAAGAGTGTAGTGGAGATGTGAATGCTTAGATGGATGTGCGGCCACACAAGGTAAGATAGAATTAAAAATGAAGACATTCGTAAAAAGGTGGGGGTGTCATTAATTGAGGAGAAGATGAGAGAGCACCGCTTAAGATGGTTTGGACATATCCAACTTAGGCCTTTGGATGCTCCGGTTAGAAGAGGCGACTCGTGCCAAAGTGATGGAGTAAAAAGAGGTAGGAGCAGACCAAAAACAACTTGGGTAGAAACAGTGAGGAAAGACTTGATAGCTAGGAACATAACAGAGAACATGACCTTGGGTAGGATAGAATGGAAGAAAATGATCCACGTAGAAGAATCCAACTAGAGCAAGGATTAGAGATGGGTAGATTCCTTTCACCTTCTTCATGAATTTTTCTAAAGCATTTAGTCGACCCCAACTAGTTTGGGAACTCGATTTGATTGGTCCTAGGGATATGAAAGCAGTCAGTCAGCGGAAGCAGCTAACTAAGAGGCGAATTCCTTATTCATTTCTCTCCGGCCTCTTCCGGGCATGTAATAAGAAATTTCATAATAAAGTCAATAGAGCAAGTCTAGCCCTTGTTTTTGGCAATGAATGGAGTAGAGTATCAATGGATCGGCGGCACAGAAGAGTGATTCTGACTGAGACTCCCGCTTGTTTGTTTTTTTCATTTTAACCATCACCGCGATTGAAACTACTACGGTAGTCCATTTTTCTGCCGTTCTCTAGCCGAATTGTTGCATATTCTGCAGGTGTGGACATGGTGACGATGCTCTCCCACGCACACACGCGCGCGCGCATTGACCCCTGATAATGTATATAACACAACTCTCACCACCGGCAACAACTCTCCCACCATCACTCTCCCTCCCATCCCAAGCGGCAACACCCCGCCCACCACCACTCCCATCCCCGGCGGCAACACCCGTCCCACCACCACTCCCTCTCATCCCCGGCGGCAACACCCCTCCCACCACCACTCCCTCTCATCCCCGATGGCAACACCCCTCCCACCATCGGCGGCAATACCCCTCCCATCTCCGGCGGCAACCACCCGGGCATGCGTGGTGCCTAACACCTTCCCTGAATGTGACCATATCCCTTACTCAGATTTCTATCCAGAGCGTGTCTAAAAACAGAGTTAAATTATGGGTTTTAGGCCCTGACTTAGATGATAGCTTTGGTTACTACTCTTCTTATGAAATTATGATTTTTATCCCTAGTTAATCAGAAACGCAGACACGGGTCCTAGGCCCTAACCTAGGTGGCGACTCTGGGAATCTCTTTTATATGAAATTTGGATCTTTATCCCAATTTCACAAGAAACGCAGAAATTATGAAATTATATTTCAAATTCTTCGTTTAGGAGACGCCAAAATCCCGTCACACATTTTGGGATATCTATCACTGTAATCAAAGTAGTGCCCAAACCACTTATTAGCCCCCATCACGTGAGTTTAACTAGATTTATCACGTCCTTATTAGTCTTACCAGTAGGCTATGCAGTAAGTGTTGTGGTATGAAATTTCTTTTCTTTTCCTACAAAATTTCGGCTGTGGAAATGATATCCACATCCACACACTTGTTTTAAGAAACATAATGCTTTACATCAACAATTTTTTCAATAGCGACCATTCAAAAAATAAATAAAAATTCTTTCAATAGTTGTTAAAATTCTTGAATTCATTAAGAGTCAATCAGAAAAATGTTAATAAAATGAGGAGTGCAATAATAATCAGAATAGGGTGTGGAATCATTTCCCATTTAGGATTTGTTTATTTATATTTACTTCTATATTTTGAGCTGGCAAGGAAGTCTGCTGCTGCTACTACCGCCACTAGCGAGACCATTTGTAATTGCTGCTTATGCTTCTACTGCCACTGTTACCCCTTGAAAGAAAAAAAATTCTTTTCTTTTAATTTTTCAATGATGGGAAATGATTCTGTTTCACTTTAGAATTTGTTTTTAGTGAGATTAATCTCAGCCGTTTGAAAAATCGTGAAAGGCCAATTTCTAGGCAACGTACTTGCTCACGACGGAGGTGAAACAACCTCAATGTTGGTGCCATGCTGTTTAAGTAAATAACAAAATTTTGGGGTTTTTTGGTTGAGAAAATATTCTCATTAAGGCTACGTTTGGATACCAACAAGATTTAGATTTAGTTGATAGTTTGAATTGGATCAGATCCTTAGATTTCCAAATCAGCTACGAACAGTGCAAAAAATTCCGATTTTCAAATCTGTTCTGCGAGACATTATTTGGAAATCAATATTTATGGCAACTTCCTTCACCATCACTGCTCCTCGATGTTGCTCCGCAACAGCGAGACATCCCTCCCTCTCTCTCTCTCTCTCTCTCTCTCTCTCTCTCTTAAAACATGATCATAAAGATGATTGATGTGTTTTGTATCTAAAACTCAAATCCAAATCAAAATACAAATGCATGAGGTATCCAAACGGGCCCTAATTGTTTAACTGTAAGAAAGATATTATATTTCTTTATAGCAATTGGAAATCTTATGTATGTAAGCACTCTATAGCCATTAAATAATATGTAAGTGTAATTTATGTATATTTATTTATAAGGTAATTTAAAACCTTGAGGACATGTTTGGCAATGGGTAACCATGAATGTTTTCATGGTAAATTTAGTTTTAAAAGTGGTGAGGGGTGGGTCGGGTAGGAGAAGGATAGATTTGAGAGGGAACGAATCAGTAGAGAGAGTTTGAGAAGTGCCTTGAAAACAATGAAAAAAAAAAAAAAAACTCCATCCTCAAAATATGATTTGTGCCTTAGCAAATCTATCTTTCTCTCACCTGCCCTGCTGCCCCTCTTCTCATCACTCGATAAGCTAAGTATGTCATGAAAAAAAGTTAACTATTCCCAAACATGGCCTTAATGTAGTTTTCCACTTTTCCAAGGGAGAATTTATCTGCCAAAAAATGTTTCCCTGCAAACCAAACAGAGGACGGGATGATAGGAAAATGCTGAAACTTGGACCCAACTAGCCCTGACCCGATCAGCTCTGTTGATCCAAAGGGAAATCATTAGGCCGACCAAATGCCATTGGGAACATCTTGATTAGTTGTTCATAGGCACAACATGGACTTCGGCCCTCATTCAGGGTTCTGCTAAGAGAAGATAAACCCTCCATATTTTAGTACTCGTAAATCTTCGGCTTAGTTTGTCCTTTTTTGGGATGGGATCAAGACAAGTGTGGGTCAACCTATATTCTTATACCAGATTACATTAATACTGATTGAGAACTATGACTCTCTGCCTCAGTCATTCGCTTTCAATCTTTATTATGGACGGAAGGAATTACTCAACTAAACATAATTGGCGTAACATAGACTAGTTGCATCTACCAGTTTTCCTCCCATTTTCAAGTCTATAGTTTCGTTAGATTCACATGAGAGAGAGAGAGAGAGAGAGAGAGAGAGAGAGAGATTAAAATAACATGGAGGGGATTGTTGGGAGGAGAGGGGTTGGGGTGGCGAGAGCCAGCCACGCCCCTGCAGAAGAATCTCGTTGTGTCAGATCAGCGATCGTGCTGCTACTGTTGCTTCCTCCACCACCATCTAACCGTCCAAATTCGTCAACAACAACCTCCTTTACTCCCGCTGACAGTGTCTACACCCCCGTCAGAAAATGTCAAAAAATAATAAAAATCACGTACGTAAAAATAATCTCATGCAGATATTGGTAGCCTTAAATGGCGAGAAATGAAGAATGATACGTAGTAAACATACCAGGCATGTAGTGGTGGTGGGGAGAAGAGGAGTGGGACCCTCAGCTGCGGGTCCAGGTTTCGGTGACGAGGTAGGAGGGACGAGAAGCGTGACGACGCGGCCCACCGGGGAGGTGGCAGGAGGGAGGCGGGGTGCCAACGTGGCGGATGATGTGGAGGGTGGGGTGGGGACGGGGCCAAGGAGATCCTCCACCTGTACCTGCTGCTCATTTGGCATTATAATGCCACCACTGTTTGGCCACAGAAACGTGCCTTGTGGCTTGCATATCCTGAAACTGCTCCGTAGCCTGTTCTTTTTCGCCTCTTTCTCTTTTGCTTCTTCCACCACCTTATTACTACTCGATAACTGCCTCATCTCCTCCTGAAAAAAAAAAAAAAGACAAATCAGAAAAAAAGTAAGATATTCTCCTAGCTAAAATTGAAATAGTGAGAATGAAAGCTTTAGCTACCCGCATTCCGTTTAAGGACTTTGAGATTTCGTTCAGCTGTTCTTCCAGCAAACTTTTTCTTTTCACCAATCTCTCATAGCTTTCCTGTTAAATATATAACCAGCAGAATAATGTTAATAATGAATTGCAGTACCATCCCCCCCTCTTTTTTTCTAGAACCAAGAGAAGATATGGGAACCGAAAATCCCGTACGTATTACATTTTCTAAAATAGAACAGCAAGTCCCAATTCTTAAGAAAATGCACCAAAGCAGGCAATTTCGTGTTTTTTGGGGGAAAGGACAGGTGTAGAACAATAGGTGTCCACGGGGTATTACCGAATACGGTATGATATTCAAGTAGTTCTCAAGAAAGAAAATGTGCTTATGGGTAATAGGATATGGAATTATTTTTTGAAGATTTGGGTTACATTTGAAAGTGGTGAGTGTTAATACGAAGTTGAGGGCGGAATGTGATTGAAAACCGGAAAATCAGAAGAGAATTGACATTACCTCCAAGGAACTTGTGGGACTAGTCTCCAATTGAATATCTTTTGTGGAACTTAGACTGGCGTTGGCTTCACTTTCATGCATCCAAGAAAGCAGCAGCTCCAAATCTCTGTTCAGATCCCATGAATATAGTAACACAAGACCCAAACGCTTAATATCTTTTTTTTATTAATTCATGCGACTTAAGAAGACAACAGAAGCATAGCAAAAGACATGTTATATTAATAATCCCTATCATTCACCGCTTTCATCATATAAACACTTTTCCTCTTTTGCAGTTATACAGCTCCTTGGGAATTGTAAGTCGCATGAAAAAATAGTGTACCAACTGAGCTAGCGATGAAAATAAATTAAGAATTAAACCAGTAGTTCATCACAATGTTTCAAGATGTGGATGTGTGTCAATATGCGGTCAAAGAAAATCCTATTTGACTCAGCACAACGCGGTCAAGTACCGGGTTGATACAGCTAACTCTGGGAGTCCGTGATTACGCGTTAGAGTTATAAAACTATGGTTTATCAATGGTGGTGCTGAAAAAAGAGAGATTAAATGACCAAGGGCCTTATGAACACATACTCATCATCCCATCCTTGACATGTTTATACGGCCCTTCATCATATAATTTTTCGTGAAAATGTATCACTCCTGGCTGATTATCACCTTTTCATGGGGGCCATTTCTTCCTTGAGCTGCTTTACCGCCATTAAACTCTCAGACTCGATGCTGTCTCCAGGCTTCCACCCTGGCGGAGGGGCCCAGTAAGGATCCTTGACGCCGGCCTGCCTCCTGAGATCAACGAATTCGGCCGGCTCCAGCCAGTACTCCATAGCGCCATCAGGATTGTGTCTCCGGCCTAAGCGCTCCCCTCTAACTACCTTCCCTGCCATGTGCTTCAGTAGGTGGTCCAGTAATCCCGTATCTCCAATATGATTTCGAGCCTCCGCCCTCAGTGCCGGCCGGAGTATGGAGTTTCCGAGCACTGCCCCCTTCGCCCTCAAGATATCCAGCAGCTTCATTTCCGCCATGGCGTACCTGCAATAAAAATATAACCCAAGTCCCCTTAATTTCACTTCTGATATATTGCCACTCATTCGAATATAAAGCGAGTGTTTGTCTGTATCTCACCTTTCTCTGGGCCACCTATCCTTCGAACAAGGAAAGCTATTTTTCTCCTTCTCATGTATACTCCTTTTTTTCTTTTTGCTAGTTTCTGAAATCCCATTCTCTCTCTTTGGCTTTCGCTTTTCTCCAATACTGTCTCTAGAAATGCATTCCCCTTTGATAGCTAACGGTGGCGTTTCTCGGTGACGACCGAGAAACCGAACTTTCCGGCGAGTTCCCCAGCTGACAAGTGCGGCGCATCTTAGCCCCGACCGGCATACACCCACCGGATATTCAACTTTAATAGGATTCTCATTCGGTGGGACCACCCAGAAGCATTCCAGATGCTTATGTTGGGCGAATTCGGAGGAAGGAACCCGTCGACGGAGAACTTTACTTGCGAGATTCACGCCCATTATGAACTGCTCATCGAGTACTGGGTGCATTATTCTGGCGACATTCCGGCGGGTTTCTCTTCCGGGCTCCCCACTGAAGTATTTTCGAAGTGAAAGATTGCTCGGGAACCTGACGGATACATTAAGCTTCGTCTTTTCAGTCACCTGCAATGTAAAAAAGAAAGAGTAACAAATCAGTTATTTATCTCTTTCCGTTTGGTTTCTAACACAGATAAAAGAAAAATAAAATAAAGAGTAAAAGAAGTAGAGCATTTCTTACCATTGCAACTCGAATGGTTTTGAAATGAATCGGAGATTTAGGTGGTAGCTCTGAGTGATCGATCTCGTACAGATGGCCAACCTCAATTTCTCCTGCAAAGTCCCATGGATTTCTCTCCTATGAATTGAAGAAACAGAATTTTGGGCAAGATGTGTAATAAAATAACAATAACAGGCCGATATTTTGTTACCCTTATTATCATCAGCAGAGTTCGAATTGGCATCAGACAGATTGTGTCGGGCCAAAGAAGGCTTTTGTGGGTCGAGGGTGTCATCCCTTTTCAAGTACCTGTTTTCCTGGAATAAAACAGAAAAGAAAGAAAGTAACGGCAACCATCAGCGTCAGACTATCCATATACTCGCTATGAGAATATGCGCGCTTATAACGACCATCTACGCCAGTAATAGCAATATACTCGGCGATTATATATAGACGCTGTAAAAAAATCGGAGGATGCTTAACCCAGGCCCACCCATGTATCATACCCATGATCTAGGCCTTTCATTTTTTTCCATCAATGGCTTCCAAATGGACAGGAAAAAATGGGGCACACGATTTGTTGGGCACCCCTTGAATTTTGAAAATTTGCTATCTGGGTTATGTTTTCCCGTGGAGGATAGGGGGCATTTTTGTCAGAATGTCCTTATTTACAAAGAATCTCTCCTATTCCATTTTTTTTCTTTTTTGCTTAGAAACTCTACTCTTTCGTTTCATCATTTCAGAAGTTCCTAAACTCCTAATATTTACTTACGGCTGATTTCCACATTACTTATATTTTGATAATGATACTATTAGCGTTGTTTTATATACTCTTTTAGTTGGATGTTGATGGGAAGGAATCACCGACGACAAACCCCTTTCCTTGCATTTAATGTTAAAGCGATCTTCCCACGAACAAACAGAACAAAACGGTAGAAATCTCTTACAAAATGCACGCGAGAGAGAGAGAGAGAGAGAGAGAGAGAGAGAGAGAGAGAGAGAGAGAGAGAGTTACCGTATCTTCATCAGCCGCAATTTCAGAGTTTGAAGGAGCATCGTCCATCGCTGTAGAAGGGATAGCAGGTCCAGAACCATTTAATGCCAGGTGAAAAACAGCAAAAATGGGGGGAGTTTGAATTTTCAGAACTAACTTAAAAATAGGAAATTATCGGAAAAGTAAAGAGCTGATCTTGTCAAGAACGCAGCTAAAAAAAAGAAGTCAGAGACAATGAGATTTCTAAGTTTCAAAAAGTACTGAGTTTTTCAAGACTAGAAATTAACGCGGAAATGTGAAATTTTCTGAAAGATTGATAGGAAATATACTTGGGAAACTTAATATGAAGGAAAGAATTATGAGAATCATAGAATTAAAGTCTACCAATTTTTTTTTTTTAAAGGAAAAGAAATTTAAAAAACTAAAGAAAATCAGTCTGATCAAAATCATAGCTCAACCAGTAGCTTACTCATTAGAAAAAAAGAAAAAAAGAAAAAAAAACAAAGATCGAATGAATTTATAAAAGATACATTACAGTTGGAGTAATCGGTAGAGGGGGCTTTTTTGGGGAAAGATAAAGAAAAATAAGAGGGTAAATGAAAATTCGAGGTTAATTTAATGGGAATTCGAGGTTAGTTTTTTCTAGTTGTCTTCTAAGGAGAATGATCTTTCGTCTATTGACAATATAGTTTAAGGCGTTACTGTTAGCAATCAAAATAAAATAAAATAGCAGATTGGCTCAAAATATCTTTCAAAATCAACTGCATTTTCACATAAAAGAGAGCAGAGATAAATGATCGGTAGCTTTTCAATATAAAGAAACAGAGAGAGAGAGAGAGAGAGAGAGAGAGAGAGAGAGAGAGAGAGATCAGCTGAAAACTTCATCAAAACAGAAAAAGAACCTCCCTTGAAATGTTTTATGAGTATTCAAAGCAGAGGAAAAAGATCCATTACTTGAAATAAAATAAAAAAACAGAATATGAAAATAGCAAAATCAGATCTGAAAGATCAAAACCTTCCATAGAATGAAGCAAGATTGACGAAATTCTTTGAATTTCAGCGCGAATAAGTCAAAACCTGAAAGAAAAGAATGAGAAACAGTGAGACTTTCTCAGAAAGAGATGAGGAACGGATCTGAAATAGAAAGAAAGATAAAAGATTCAATCAAGCTGCAAATGCTGTAAATCAGACGAATGTATAGGTCTGAAGAAGAACATGGCAGAAGAATACAAACCAGTAGTGATGAAATTGAGTTTCCTTCTTGGAAAAAGAAGAAGAAAATCTGCAGAGCTTTTTGGGTTTCGAAAAGCTCTATTTTTTTTCTCTGTGTTGTTTTTTTTTTTTTTAATTTGGGGCGGAATGAGAATTGAGAAGGGAAAAGGTGTTTTTAAGCGGGGGTTCGAAAGTTCTACGTGAGAGACGAATATGGAGTGAAAAAAAAAAAAAGGCAAATCAGAAGATATCATTACCTGAGCTCTGCTCACGTGCCCTCGCTCCGTGTTCCATTTATCAACGCCTGATTACTCAAATTACAAAATTACCCTGCTCACGTGCCCTCGCTCCGTGTTCCATTTATCATCGCCCGATGACTCAAATCACAAAATTACCCTTCGTTTCAGAAAAATATAACGAAATTACTCCCCATGTTTCTTTTGCATATTTTCCTTGGAAAAATTCCTCTTACAACCTTGGCTTCATTTGGTAGACCCAAATATGGGTGGCTCGCTTCTCTCAAAGAGTAGTGAATTGGAATTGTACACATCTCTTTTAGGTAGAAATTGTAGGGTACTAATTGGTTGGTTAGGATAATTTTTTTGGCCTTGAAAGTGGTCCGAAGCACCGGTTTAAGTGGTGAGATTGGCTACCAAGACATGCCTGTGTAATCAAGGCCGTTGATCTTGTAGACCATCAACGGGAGACTCACAGTCCTAACTGTGAAAATCCTTTGTTTAGCTTTTTCCTGGCAAAAGCTTTTAATAAGGTTGGATGGGAGGGCTAGGATCTTGTGGTGGAGGTGAGATCAATGGCCATGGTTGTACGTGGGTTGCCTGTCCGGTGAATGGATGATGGATCCCCGTCCTTGTGCCACACGTGGGGCCCAAATGATGATTATAAGAAAAGAGCCAAACATTCCGTCCGTGTGATTATTATTTGTTTTGGTAGGCAAATGGAATGGTATCTTTCAATAGGGATGAGGGTATTTTTGTCATGAAAAAAATGATGTTTGTTAGGTTTGCGCTTTTGCCGATCCTGTAAGGAGATCACAACGATTTCAGTGCGATCTTTTCGTAAAACAATGATGCTAAGAATCAACACGTGTTATCCTGCTTTTAGGACCACACTACCAATATTCATTTACCCTAAACGGCCACTTCTTTGGCTTAGCTTATGCCACATGGGCATGATCGGATCCGTCGATCCGCTAGGCAACCACAAGTCTAGCCAAACCTTCATCTCATCTCCTCTCTTCATGATCTATCAAAGCCTGGTCTAGAGTTTGCTAAGAAAAGACAAACCTTTGATTTGTAATCCTTAATCGATCTTATGTAAGGAGATATCTCTATGGGGGCATCAGACCAAGGCCATTTGGGTCACCTCATGAAGTTATAAAAGATCAACGGCCTCGATTGAAAGTGCGTTTCCTCATGTGGGGTCCAAAAATCATTCATTAGCAATTAGCTTAGATTAATTTGGAGAGTCATTCTTTGCCTAAGGCGGTCCCACTTAACATGTAAGCAATTAGGACCGCTGATTAATTGGAACAGCAGGAAGCCCTGTGGGCCGCCTCGTGAAGTCCTACAAGATTGGCCGCCTCAACCATGAATATATTCTTCGGGTGTGTTTGGATTCTCGGAATCAAGAATCGGTATCGATATCGCATTCCAATCCCATTCCAATTCCCTTTGTAAACAAAATAGCAATTCCGATTCTAATGTTTGGATAAGCATTTGAATTCCACAAGGGAATCAATTGTTATTCCGATTCCAGCATTTGGTAGCGTCCAGAACACCGTATTGTTGTAAGCCCTTACACCCTATAAAATCTCAAGTTAAGTTTTAAAGGAAAGAAAAACGTTAAAAGGGGTGAATTTATTCTCCAGCAATGAACCATTCTCACAGAAATAGTTAAATGGGGGGGTGATTTTATCCGTTTAAGGGGGGGAAATATCATTTCCTATTTTTATCACAATTTCTTAGGAATCCGTGACACACACGTTTCTTCCTGTTCCCGAGTGAACCGGCCCAAATCTCATCCTCTTCGTGAAAGTTCCTCGAGCTATGTCCTTAAATCGATCAGATGCTATTCACCGTTGGATCGGTAGCTTGCAACGAATTACGAACGCAGCCACGTGTAACGTATAGATCACGCGGGACTCAATTTGGAGTACTCGCGAAGACTACCAAAACGACTCTTTGTATATAAAACAGCGATACCGTGATAGTAAAGAAAACGTTATCCTTCCTCAGTTTTTCTGTTTCGCATCGCTGCTTCCCATCTTTGCCGACTTTCTTCTGTTCTCTTTCCCCTCCCTATCGCAGGGTGATAAAAGTAGAGAAAAAGAAACCCTAGTTCTGCCCTTTTATCCGATAATCTCTCCTATTTGTCTTCTCGATCTCTTTTCCTTTTTTTTAATGGCTTCTGGTTCGTCTGGTCGAACTGCATCCGGTTCGAAAGGGTTCGATTTTGGTACGGACGATGTTCTCTGCTCTTACGATGATTTCGGAAAGCAAGATCTTTCTAATGGAAATCGGACGGATTCCGCAAAAAGAAAGGTATTCCCCTCTTCTTCTTTTATTCCTCTTTTCTTTCGTGATAAGTTTTCTGCTTTGTCGTTTTATTTTGGTTTGGATTTCTTCAATCTTCAGTAAAATTTGTTCTTTAGTGCATATTATGTGATTTGGAATTACAGAAATGATGGAAAACGTTGATGAATTGGAAGAAACCCTAGAAAAATTCTAACCTTGTTACGCTTCAAATTCACTGATTTCGAATCATGCTGTTTTCGTGTCCTTTTTCTCTCTCGTATCAATTTTTCAATTGAGTGTTTTAAGCTGCTGTTAATTAAGTTGCTGTTTTAAATTGCCGCTGCCATTCAATTTGAATTTGGTTATTATGATATTTAGACATAAAATTCCACTAAATATGAAGAATTTCTGAAAGACGAAGGTTTCATTACTGATTGATTTCTGTTGTCCAATTGTGACTTCTTGATTGAGTAGGATTTCTGGGATAACAGAATTGGGAGACCATTGGTAGATGTGTATAACCAGCAAGATGATTCTCGCTTCAAGGATGTGATTGCTACTGTTGAAAAGACCATGAAGAAATATGCTGACAGTATACTCCAGTTTCTTGAGGGAATTAGCAGACGTGTATCACAGCTGGAATTGTATTGCTGCGATCTCGAGCGATCAATTGGAGAGCTTCGATCTGAGTATATTATTGGTCACGATAACGCAGATGGGAAGCTTAGATCACTTGAGAAGCATCTTCAAGAAGTGAGTCATGTCTGATGTAACAAATCCTCCTCAACTCTTGTTTTTTTTCTTCCTCTGTATGTATTATTATAATTGATTTATATGTTGTGACAAATTCATAAGGTTAACCTTTGTTTTGCCATGGAAATGCTAAGCTCAATCAAGTGGTGCCATATAATTTTGTATTACTCTTTTATTTTAAATATGTATGGTTGTTTATTCCAAATGAAATTCAAGCAAGCGCACATAGATGATATACCTTATTATTTGGTTTTTATTCTTGCGTGCTTATCTTTTAATTTATAAATTAATCTTTCATCAAATTCAGGAAAATACATACAGATGTGGAATTTGGAGAAATGACCGTAGGACATAAATTCATCAGGGGAAAGATTGGTCGAGATAGCTGGTGTTTTTTGTTGTAGGGTTATGTTGATGTGATCCATCTTTGACCATCATCTACTTTTAGAAATTTTCTATTTTGATTAGTTTTCATTCTTGATTATTTAGGCTAGTTTTCCTTTTTATGCACACATAGCTTTGTTACCAAGACTACCTTCCCATTAGATAGGTGATTTTGGGCCCTAGAGTTTACATTTTTCTTTATTCACAATTTGTATACAGACCTTATATTTATTGCAGCCCTGTTTATATATTGCTTTCTTTGGTGTGAGCTTTTATTGTCATTTCATATTTGAGATAGACTTGAAGCTCATTGTTGAGTTATCTCAACGACAAACTCAAAGTAAGCATCCTAGCATGATTTGATTACTTTTTGAATGCTTAATCTGACTGTTGAGATTGGTTTGGGCTATCTTAATTGAATGACTAACTCATTTAGCTCCTAAAGTTCTTTGGAATTACCCACGAACCCCCGAGTTTGCACCATATGTCTTCTCCAGGGAAATTATGTTGGCTTATCCTTTGTTCTGGGCATTCCCTCTAAGTCTCCGTGGGGCTTGTGGTGAAGAAAATGAAGTACAAATTGAAAGAAGACTTGCCTTTATTTTGATGGAAGTATTATACTCATTAAGTCTTATCTAATTTTCTGATCTATTTTATGTCCTTTTTCAAAATTTTGGTGGTAGTTGCCAAAAAGATTGAGAGTAGTCAATTGGACTTCTTGTGGGATTTCGAGGAGATAGATGGGTTAAGGCATTCTATCAAATTTGTAAACTTGTGAAACCTAAGGGTTGTGGAGGCTTGGTATCTGAAATTTATGTCTAACAAGTAAAATACTCTTGGGAAAGTGTTTTGCGAAGGGTTGGGATAGGAGTTAGGCAAGGGAAGACGGTTGGGGTGCTTGTTGGTGTCTTGGTCTTGTTAAAGAGGATTTGTTTTTCAATCTAAGATTAAGTTTAGGGTGAGGAAGGAGAAGATAATAACGTTTGGAGATGATATTTGGTTAGGTATTACTACTTTGTACCACTCTTACCTGATCTCCCTATAGGCTAGTTAGCAAAAAGGGTGCATATAGTCAATTTTTTTTAGGGTAATGTGGGGTTTTTTTTTCATTTTAACCTCAAGGATGACGAGTTTAATTCTATTCTTGAACTTTTGGGGTAATGGAAGATAAACCCTATCTTGGCATTGTTGAGAAAGCCCGGGTCCCATCCTACTTATTTTATTTTATTTTATTTTTTTGAACGGCAGTCCCGTGGTTCTTTTTGTTTAGATACTATTGTAAGTACCTTCCGGCGGCTGAGTAATTCTCCTAGTGGAGTTGCATTTGGCAAGTTCCTATTCAGCTATTCCTTCGAGAGTTAATGAATTTTCTTGTATGAGGGCTCAATAGGATCAATGCGATTAACTTGTTGAAAAAGAAAATGTTCTGGATGCCAGCAAGTCCAGCAACAATATCATCGTCCAATGCATGCTGATAAGGTAGGTATAGCTCTTTATCTTAAATTGTTGAGTGTGTTGTGTGACATGTGTGGCATTTAGGAGATAAAGGGATAATCCGAACTATGATTACTTTTGCAATGATGTGGACTGTGGACCATTTGGAAAGAAAGAGATTATAGAACTGAAGTGGCTTAAATATTTGGAACTGTTGGGAGACCAAGGTTTTTTTTTCTATTGGATGCTTGGGAGGGGAGGGTTATTCGATGCTAGATCTCTGTAGGACGTAGGAAGTTATCTCCTATGGGGAAAAACCAAAGGACAAAAAAGTGTCTAGATACCTACACCTCTAAAATGTTAATGAGTTAAACTTTGATGGGTCTTCTTTTGGCAATCTTGGCCCGACAAGTGTGAATACTGTATTTCGGAATGACAAAGGAGACATTGTAAAAGCTTTTTTTTTGGGGGGGTCCAATTGGTTTTAAGGACTGGAATGAAGCTGAAATGTACCCTTCTCACCGGATTGTGAGTGTTGCTTGAAGACTTTGAGGGGATGCTATGGTGTGAGGCGACTCATCCAATATCATCATGTCTGGGTGTTTGCTTATAGTCCATGGGTTTTCCTTTTGACCAATCTATTGCATAAGATTATTGACTCTGTAAAACAAATGATGAAGGGGCATCCTCTTTTTTCATGTTCTTATCTTTCCAAAATTTTATCTTAGTCCCCTTCCCAATCTAAAGCTGATTTTGGTTGGGAAATACTCCCTTGCAAAGTTCCTTGAAGGCTTGTCCTCCAACAAGATGTTGAAGATCTCGCCTAAAAGGTCCTGTTAGGATCAGCTTCCCAAACACGCTTGTCACCTTTCACTTGCGAGATAAAAGCTTTTTCCAACGAGGAGAGGGCGGGGAAATCAGCAAGTAAATTCAGCATCTTTTAAATTTCTGTAAAGCAGGGGGTAAGGCTGCGTACATCTAGCCCTCCGAAGACCAAGCAATGGCGGGAGCCTCGTCATTGGGCCGCCCTTTTAAATTTCTGTAACCCACCCATCCCCACACCACCCTACGCCTCCTTTCATAACGGTCAATCCTTCCCAAATCTGGTCTTATTCCCCTTCACATTCTAAGTTTGATTCTGGTTGAGAAATCCTCCCTTGCAAAATTGATCACAAAGAGCCCGACCCTTTCCTCCTACCAACAACCTTACATCCCATCCACTCCACCCTTCCCTATACTTTTCCTTGATCACCCTTCATAGCACATCCATTTCTTCCCCCTATCTTCACAACCATTTCCCATCTGATTTCTTCCCCAACAGTAAGTTTTAACATCCCATTTCACAAGATGCTTTATTTTTTTTGCCTTTCTCCCTCCCTTCTCTAAGGAAATCTCTTTGGAGCTTTTCCACTCTTTGCAAAAACCTTTTGGAATTGAGAACAAGTAAGTAAAATATGTGGGAAGGTTGGTCAAGAAGCCTTTATAAGGGCGGTACAACCCCAAACGGGAGGATACTACGCTTCCATCCAGCTAGCATTTTCTCCATCCTTTCAAGAACCGACACCCACATTGCTCTGGGTGGGATTCCAAAACCCAATGGCAAACCTAAGTATATCAAGGGCACAATGGCCTCACTGCAACTGAACCGACCAACAACCTCAGAAAGGCAGGACCGGCAGGGATTGCAGGACTGATCTGTGACTCAGCCAGAAGTATTTGGATATCCTTTTCCGGTCTGATTGGCATTTGCAATTCTAACGAGGCGGTGGCCAGAGCCCTATTATGGGGACTAAGGCGGTTCATGGTGCATCTAATCCTATCCTTGGTAGTGGAGGGAAATTCATCTAATGTCATTGCATGGGCGAATGATTCGTGATTGTTGTTTGACTATTCTTCCTCAATTCTCACACATGCTTTGATCATCAAACGATGAAGCGGATAAACTTGCTGAAGAGGGGTTGGAGAAACCGGAAATGGAAGTCATTTCACCAACCTTGAGGAGGTATTACATTGATTCTAATTGAGTCGGGCGACATCTTGTCTCCCGCTCCAATTTGAAATCATTTATAATAACTATTGGGAATTAATAAAGTCACTGTTTCTCAAAAAAAAAAAAAATAAATAAAAAATAAAAAAAAAAATAAAAATAAAAAATATATATAGAGGAAAGTGTTGGTGAGCTTAAGCACCCCAATCACATGGGTCCCACATTTTCTGTGGTGATCCAAACCATTCATTTGCAAGGCCCTATCATAGATAGGGTGTGTACCAAAAATCAGCTCCATAGGATCATCCTAACCCCTCCATTTGTGGAGGACAAAAATGGGCAAATTTGTGGACAAATAATGTCTGTCCATTTTGACCTCCACAAATGGATGGGTTAGGATGATCCTATGGAGCTGATTTTTGGTACACACCCCATCTATCTAAGGGCCTTTCAAATGAATGCTTTGGATCTTCCTAACAAAGTAGGCCCCAATGTGATTGGGCGTTTAAGCTCACCATAAGTTTGGTGAGCTTAAGCTCACCAACACTTTCCTCATATATACACACACACACACACACACACATGAGAAAACTGGTGCACTTAAGTTGTTATAACGCCTCCCATTCGTTTAAATGTTTGGGTCCCGCTAAAGCGCACCAATGGGAGGCGTTATAACAACTTAAGCGCACCAACACTTCTCTCTCTCTCTCTCTCTCTCTATATATATATATATATATATATATATATATATATATATATATATATATATATATATATATATATATATATCATGACAAAAGCTGAAGTCCTGTTCTTTTTATATCATGAAGTTCATTTAAATGTGCCGGGGAGGCGGCTGTTGCAGACCTATGCCCTTGCATCATGCTTTGTTGTTTTTTTTTTTTTTTTTGGAAAATTTGACAAAATAGATTTGTACTATGAGAATTACATTGGGGACCAGAGGTCCCAGCTTGCATTTACATAGTATAATTGGTCAAGAGTATACTCCTGGCCTATAGTAGAAATAAAATAGAACTTTTCTCAGTTACATCATGATACGGATAAGCAGCACTAATTCATTCAGCCAGATCTACCACACCAACTTTGAACTCACGGATCTACAACCCAACCAACTTCCAAATCCACCACTAAATTTTCTTCTCTCCCAACCTCCTGAGGACAAGTATAAGCTCTAGGGAAGGATATCACCCAAAGCGAACGACCAAAAGTCACTCAAGCTAAAGTGAATCAACTTCCAAGCATATGCTCCACTGCTTCCAAATAAAGATTAGTGCCTAGAACGACCAAAAATGTCGAAGCATAGTGAAGATCTTCATCGTCTCATTCATTCATATACTACCTCTGCATTAATAAAATCCACCCTCTTAAGAAACTAAACATCCTATGAATTAAGCAACCACCTCCATGCCGACCACAAACATCGCGTCCTCTTTACAACAATACCTCGAAGCTACCACCAACTATTAACTACAACCCCAACTGATCTGAGTTCGAACCTCTACTCACCGATAGAATAAAATTTCTAACACCATGATCCAAGCGACCTCGCTGACTATCTATATCCCAGCATGCCAAAACCCACCTATTCTGAAGACCACAAAAAGAAAAACTAATACCAAAACACCAACAACCTAAAAAACAAACTATTTACAGGAGAGGGGCCGGATAACAGTTTCTTTAGGGTTCTCGACCTTGCATGATGCTTTGTTATTGTTATCTTTTTTATTTATTTGCTTGAGCTCATTATTTCTGTAAGGCAGGTAATTAGCGCCATAGTTGGTGTTTTGCTACAGGTCCACAGGTCTATACAAATCCTGAGAGACAAACAAGAGCTTGCTGATACTCAGAAGGAACTGGCCAAGCTTCACCTTGTGCAGAAAGAGTCTACTACTATGACACATTCCAATCAAATTGAAGATGGAGTTGCATCATCTGCGTCCGATCCAAGAAAACATGACAACTCAGCAGATGCTCAGAATCAACAGTTAGCTCTTGCCCTTCCATCGCAAGCAGCCACACCAACCTCTCTCCCAATCAGAGCCGCTGAACAGCTGAGTCAGCCTTACAAAGAACTACCCATTCAACAACTGCCACCTCCCTCTCTATCCATTCATGCTCAGACCCAACCAAATGCCTACTATTCTTCGCAGACCCAATTGCCAATTCAGCCACCTCAGGCACAACAGCACCAACAAGATCAGCTACAATATGTGCCCCAAATGCAGGACCCGTCCAGGCAAGCACCAGTGTCTCAGCCTCATGTAAATCAGACCCAAACACAGCAGTTCCCCTTGTATCAGCAACAGTGGTCTCAGCAGTCTCCTCAACAGTTCCCTCGACAGGTACAACCACAAGACCCATCTCCACAGTCTCAAATCAGACCCCAAACACCGCCCGTATACCCTCCCTACCCACATCAACCTGCAAATCCATCACCAGAAACATTTCCAGGGAGCATACCAACACAAGTTTTTTCTGGGATTTCTCAGTCGGGTGTGAACCGCCCAGATTCTGGGGTTTATGGTTATCCCCAGCAACCGGCACCGCCTAATATCCAGCGCCAACCACAGCCCCAGACTAACCCAAGCATTTTTGGAGCTCATATCAGTGACGGTGGTTACCCAGGCTCTGCACCCCACCCTCAAAACATACCTGGATATATGATGTATGACACCGGCAGCAATAGGCCCCCACATCCACCACAATTTCAGCAAGGTAGCTATCCTCCAACACGTGTTCCTGCTCTGCTGAATCAGCCGCCACCTACTGGTAATGTTGCAGTCCAGCATCCAAGCTCACAGCTAATGCGCAACCATCCATACAGTGAGCTGATGGAGAAAGCCATGAGTATGGGTTATGGAAGAGATCATGTTGCAAGTGTGATCCTCAGGATGGAAGAGAGTGGCCAGCCTTTGGATTTCAACGAGTTGCTCGACAGATTGGATGTGCATGCAACAGGGGCATCTCACAGAGGATGGTCAGGCTAGCCCCACGATTATATATAAACCCTCTGCCTTTGGGTCATTTAAATCTTCTTTGCCTGTTTGGTGTTTCCAATAATCATTTCGTGAAGATATTTATGATAGTATCATGGTTCATAATATATTTCAATTAAAAAAAACTGGTAAATTCCCGACTTTGTGACTCCTCATTTGTCTGTTAATAATAAACGTACATTTTTTTGCTACCTTGCTCTCATTTTCGCAAGCGTGCAAGTTCATATATTCTGGATTTGCTGCTGCCACTATTGTTTTCAGGTGAAATCTTCATTTTGTCACGGGTTAGACAACAGGAATGGCTGAACTTTCTTCTTAGTGGGCGCAATGCATTATGCAGCAGCTATCTTCTACCCAAGGTGCTATTCCTGCTCCCAATCTGCCATTGGATTCTCTTCTTCCAATCACCATTTCTGCCATGATTTCATCAAAAACATTTTTGAAATTAGGCTGCGATTGAACCCAGTGAACCACCTCTTCCTACCACCTACACTGCCCCTACAATTTCATTAAACTCAGATTTTTGGAAATTAAGCTGAACGAAGTACCGCAACCCAAAAATACCACCTTTTAACTCCATCAATTGCATACCCACTATAGTTGTCATCTTCCATTTCTGCAACTACTAGTAAGCTTGTTTCGAATTCTAAGCGAATGCTTGCTTACTGAATTGACCTGCTTCTTATGTGATTCAACTTTGTTACCTTCTGATGACCCAAAATACATTGTGTAATGATTTTCTGTCTTTGAATTTGATACTTGTTCATCTGTTCCAAGTGGAACCGTGGGCCTCTGCTTATACCTGGACCCTGGAAATCTGAGATGTTTAATTTCATTCAGCATTGATCGTGGCTGTCGATTTAGTGTTGGAGAGCTCGATCACCGTATATGGGCGTGCAGGGAGTGGCAGTCCTGGGGACGCCACCCTTGGCCTCCTGCTCGTATTCATAAAAAAATCCCTCACAGTTGCACTCGAGCCAAAATCAAGCCAAAGTGCAAACTGACATTATCCAAAGGGATCTCCTCTTGTAGAATTCAGATAACACCTCTATTATCTCTCTCTATATTGAATCCTTGGGCTTTTCTAAGTAAAATATACATACTAGGGCAATAGCAATGTCATTGTAGCAAATAAGGCAATTATAGGTTCAGCCACAGCTGGCCCATATACACTGGATTGCATTTGAGGAGTAAAAACAGAAGCAGCAACAGAATGGGGGAAGGAGAGGCTGACATGTTCTGCTTATCTCATTTATTTCTGAATCTCGAGTAGAAATTTCCGGTGATTTGCAACAAATTCTCGGAGCCAGGAATTTTTCTCATAATAAATTATCTCTCCAAGTGGTGAGAGAGGGGTAGGACAGGTGGGAGAAGGAGAGGCTTGAGAGGGCAGAAGGATTTGAGGGTGAGAAATGGCTAAAAAATCATGAAAAAGTCATGTCTTGAGTAGAGTTTTTTGTTCCTGGGTTTTCAGGCTTTTCTGGCGCCCTCCTCACATTCTCTCTCAAATCTATTCCTCTCAGTCCTGTCCCTCGCCATTGGGTAAGCTAATATTCCAGGGAAAAAAATTCATGTGAGCCCAATGTGCCCTTGGTGTCTGGTTTATTCGTGCTGTTGCAGGATTGCCTTGTTATCTTACTTTGCTTTGACCAAATAGGTGGCAGTCACCGTTGGATGAATACTAAAAAGATGAGTTTTTCAGTGCCACACTAGACTGTTGATGTAAGTGACCCATGTAATCTTGATCCATGCGTATGATAAATAACTACAAAAATCAACGATTTAGCTCTTCTTGATGGAATGCTAAACAATGCTTTCATATCAGGGTGCTACGATCATCCAATTGAGGTGGGGTCAACAGACGCGAGCTGGACTTTCTAGGTGAGATCAACAGATACAATCATGTCCACATGGGGCCCAAAATGTGGCTGTTAGGAAAGTACTGGAAGAAACTTAAAAAGATGGTTGCTGTGCTCTCTCATCTTCTCACGAAGTATATCTCTACTCCTAAAGTTTCACTCCCTCTATTTACATTGATACAAATAATAAATCACAAAAGATAGTTATAATTCTCGAAAAATAAAAGAAACAAAACTTGATAAAGATTACCATAAATAAAATTATAATGTTACAGGTGGTGGGAAAGCCTTCTAGCAATCTGTACCAGTCCATATTGGTGATGGAACTGAGTCGCACCCTAACACCAATCATGTCAAGCATGGGAGCTCATCGGCGTAACGACAAAGACCAATATCACAACATCCCTCTCCATCTCACAATCCTCTCCAGCAGCACTTCTTTTTCGACCCAGTCTCTTTCGTCTTTTCTTCACGTCTAATCTTCTTTACCTCCCTATCAGGTGTTTCTCCAGCTCTAAGCTTTCCCTTGGGCGCCTTCTTCTTCCTAGAGGAATGTATGCCATTATCCAGATCTATCCTGTTCTCTCTTGGCAGAGGTTCATCCTCATACAACTGCCAATTACAGAGGATTTCTTGTTCATTCTCAGGTTCCTGCTCCAGTGGTTCACCTGCCCCTGGAAGCAACCTATCAAAAGTAATTTCTCCATTACGCCCACCTTTCCTCTGTAGCAGCAAGGGGTCTGGCCTTATTATGGTTCCAAGAATGCTCTTGTTTGGACCCAAGCCCACAATGGTCTTTGCATCTGTCAGCAAAGTGTAGGCCCTTGAAAATGCTGACCTTATCTGCAGAACCATTAAAAGGAAAACAATGTTTCAGTGAGAAGCCTGCTTCTCATGGAAACGCCCAGTCCTTTTTGGATTGCAGGATTTTTTTTTGTTCTGGAAAAGTTTGTAAAGGAGAGACATTCTAAATTTTCTTTACTTTTTTTACATGCGAAAAAGATGAACCAACCCTATTCAATTTTACTTAAGAGGGACCTCCAGTTTACAATGATAGCCCTCCAGATTAGCATTTCCTTATAAATTGTGGAAAGAAAAAATCTGTGTCAGAAATATTTTCTCGCAATCCAAACAGGGACTTGTGGGATTTGGAGTTCAGCTTGTGAGAATATGATCTTAAGTGGGAAACAAACTAATGAATCAAAGAAGACTAGACCTGAAAATAGTTGTAGGAATTCTTCCCAATGTCATTGTCTGGTGCCTATTTCAAAACCAATGGCATTTACAAGATGATTTTAGGATATAAGTTGGCGTCTTAAGTAAATGTACTAAATCATCAAAATATCAAGCAGGTCACCTGTGGATCTTCAATGCAGAGACGATTTGGCCCCTGCAGAAATCTGGAAAATGAAACAAAAACAAAATGACAGAAAACGAAACGTGGAATCAATAATTATGTTTCTGAAATTTAAAAAACAATCCAACAAGAGAAAAAGCAACTGCAATAATAAGAAATATATATAAAAAAATCCAATATAATGAATTAAGAAATATACAAGTTCATTAAGTACCCTTTGTTACTCTTCAAGAAAAAGGTGCCAGCAGCTTTGCAAGATACACCGATGTCACAAGTATTCAGTTTACGCCCATAAAACTCAAAAAACTTGACCTGTTTTTCCACATAGAAAACAACTGAGAGATGTCAAAAATGCATTACCAATAAGAAGGATTTAAACTCTAATATCTAAAATAACACTCAAAAAATACTTAGGACTATTGAACAAACCACCAAAAACTTGATATTTGAATAAAAGCAAGAATTTATTTAATGCATGGCCGTGAAGCCATTCAGAAAGCAGCCTCCTATTCAGCCCCAGATGATTCTATTCACAAAAATAGCTCACCATTATTTGTGGTGTAAATGACCAATTCATTCCAACCATCTGTCCAAAGTGTACCAGAAAACTCTGTAATCTCCGTACCTAATGAGGCTGTTCATTTTTAAGTTACTCATGCACTAGACCATGAACAAAGGACAAATATGAGCCGTCCCGTCACTGCTCACCCAAGGAGCATTTTTTATTTAGCACATCAAATAACATTAAGCTGAGTTAAATGAACACGGTTTTGGGGCAGTGGCAAACTAATTGTTGTCAAATCACCAAGCCAATCCAAGGAGGCAGCACCTTCCAGGGAAACAAGGTGCCAAAAATCCATGAACAGAGCAATCCAGCTCTTCTGGCCAAAAACCTTCCAGGGAAACTAGGTGACAAAAATCCATGAACAGAGCAATCCAGATATTCTGGCCAAAACAGGTCATTCCAGCTGAAACTAATAATTACAAAGCCAATTCAGGAGGTTTTTTACCACCCATTGTGTGTGGTGTTAGCGGTGGAAAACACCATATTCCAGCAACTTTATTTCCTATTTCTCTATGATTGTGCTCTAGGGCTAGATATGATTATTATCAACTGAGATTTTACTTTATTTTTCCATTTTTGTGGAGTCTTTTCAATACATAATGCAGAAATGAATGAAACAAACTGTCTTGATTGAGAAAATGAGTCGTCCAGTGAAACTGAATCAATTAAAGGTTTGGATATAGATACCATTAAAAAAACGGTCTGAGCATAGATTACAAAATTTGAGCTTCGTATTTAATTTATATAAGCTCCACAGTAATAGTAAACTCTAAAGAAAAATAAATAAAAAATGAAAAAGAATTTCATCAGAGAGCTCACAAAGGAACACGTACCAAAAGAATTCCCAAGTTATGCTCCAAAGAAGTTTTGCAACCCTTTGAATCCTGTCCTCTCCAATGCATCTGATAACAACCAGTCCACATCATAGATCAGAAAAGGTTTCCCAAAAATAACTAATTTAAGACTGGAAAATTAAACATGGGTAAATTGACAAAAGCAGCACAAAGAATGATGACTACTGAATTGATGTAGCCCTGATTTACTCAACAAACAACAGATGTGGAAGGCATGGATGGAGTATAGGCTACATAAACAATGTAGTTCTCTGTGTGACTGATTAATTATTTAACCATGACATCGGTTCATGAGTTTACAAAAAGCAAGCATGTTAACTGAAGACGGGCAGTTCTATTATATCAAATATATACCACACTGGCAGCCAGAATTGAGTAGGATATTATAACAGCGGGATCAACTCCATCAAAAGATGCTAAAAATGGAACAAAGATTCCATTAAAAAAAAAAGATTCCATAATCCAGATACAAATTATCTCAGCTTCCTCTGTTTCAAAATAAATTAACGCACATAGAAGGAAAATAATCAAGTATGAGATAAAAACTGATCCCTTCATTAAATCTTTATGCAAAGGTGCTCTCCTACCTGCAAATGTGCCATCACCATCGCAAGAAGTGCATAAGAACCAATGCCCCCAGAATACACCTTCAAGCATGGAACATGACATGGCAGATAAGGTCTATGTTTGATCAAAATTGTAATGAAAATTTCTTCTCAAGAACAGAGGAGATGAAAAGTCTCTGTGCTTCAACCATGCAATAATAGAAACTCAAACCTCATTTAATTCTCTCTGCTGTAGAAAGACCTTCAGTATCAAACACAAAGGCTTCAATGGCGGTATCTCATTCAGGGCATCCTGAATAAGAATCAAATATAGCAGTCAGTTTGTGTAGAGAAAAAACTCATAAGAAGCATAATGATATCATCTAACCAGAATGTTTCGACCAGAATATTACTAAATTAGATCTTGGTAACTGGAAGTTCAACATCATAGTTGAAGGAAACTCATATATTGCAATGCCTTAGGCAAAAACATGGAAATCACACCAGTTCATTGAGAAAAACAAATACAGATCCAAATGATTGTAAACAAAAGTATTCACAAAAGATGCTGGAGGAATTTTGAATCTCTGAATTGCAGGCGATGAAGCAAATAAGATCGCATTGGTAACTTCACATAATGGGTTCTGTTGGGGCTTGAATTCACAATTCGAGATATTGACCATCTTTCTGATATATCACATCCATTGGCAAGAAAACCATTTGATGGATCAATTTGTCAACCTTGGAGTTACTTAGAGCAAAGGAATGACCAAGTAAGCAAGTACAAAAGGAACCTTTTGATTCTGGTCTATTCTCCATCTGAGATTGAAATATTTTATTTGTCCTCTCCAACCTAAGCTTATGTGCCTACCCAAGCAGCATTTTTTCACGAGTTTTCTTTTTCTTTTTCTTTTTTCATTTTTGCTGCACTTGCCTACACGTCCATTCACCAAATAAAACTCGTCTAAACAAACCCAAGAGAATATGGAACAAAGAGATTGATTAACATCGTTCTGAGTTGTAATGTGCTTAGAATCCAAGCTCCGGCCTTTCCCAATGATATAAGTCAGCCTCACTTGTTTTTTTAACTTTTTAGCAAGTGATTGATCAATTTTGCTGACTACTTATCACCGTCAGATCAAGATTCTAATGGCCTCCTATACAGACTTTCTGTGTAGAAGTCCCACACTAGATGAGTGCCCTAGAGTATAACATGAAATTTTTTCTAGCATTACCGACCAAAAAACAGAAGTGAAAAGAGCTCATAATATATTTTCAACCAAAAAAAAAAAAGGAGAAGAGAGCTCATAATATTTGTGGTCACACACCTTGATGAACTCAGCAGCTTTTGGTCCATTGAGCACATCAAAACTGAAACATGAAAATAGTATCAACGTATTGACATGAATTATTATAGGAACTATATAACAAAAACCCGAAAAGACATTTGATATGAATCATTGATATTCAACCCTGATCAGGTTGTCATATCAAAGAATTGCAAGAAAATAATATCAAATAATAATGAGTAAGAAGTCCTCACTTTTGACCAAAAAAAAAACAGAGAAAATGGGAACCTGATATCAAAAGCAACACCACTTTGCCTTTCCACAAACTTGATAATTGGCACACGAGCCTTTGCAATGACCTAAAAATTGAACTCACATGATATTAGATCTCAACCATTGGACGTTATCTGAAGTCAATGGGAGTAATTTACCTGTATTTTTTTGGCAATGCTTCTTTGTGATAATGCCTTAGAAAGAGCTTGCAGACCAATTTGTGGAGCTTTGACTTTTGACTCCAAAACCACAACCTACAGATGTTGCCGTAAAATAGTAAAGACTAAATACCATATGTGAACTAATTAAGCACTACCATATTCCACTCGGGTCACCAATATATCATATCAAGTATGAAAAGCATCTGGAGCATAAAAATGAAAATAATAACAATAATGCAACAAAACTGACAGTTGCAATGCTGAATGCTTAACTAATAAGAGCATGCACAAGTTTTTTTAACTGATTTAATTTTAATCTATAACATAATTCCCTACTACAGGGTTGAGAATAAATGGTGGGAAAAGCTTCTTAGTTGGGAGTTAACATGGTGGATGGTAGAGTGGATGATGAGTTGGCGGAGATGTGTGGGGGCATGATGGATAAGCTTCCTTTCACATATATTGGCCTTCCTCTTGGCTCTTGGCTCTTGGCTCTTGGCATCCACACAAACGTTGTGGCAGTGGTTGAGAGGATTGAGAAGTCGTCCAATTGGAAGAAGTCTTTATCTTTTGGAAGTGAGATCAAGTTAATCAAGGCAGCCTTCTTCAACCTCCCAACCTAATTCATGTCCCTTTTTAAAATCCCAATGCCGGTGGGTAACAGGATTAAGAAGCTTCAGCATAATCTTTTATGGGAAGGGAAGAAGGTAATATGGTAAAACACTTAATGAAGTGGGGAGATGCGTGCCAAGTGCAAACCGAAAGTGAAAGGGGGATTGGAAACAAAAGAAATGGGAAAGTGACTCTCCTTGGTGAGTGGATTTGGATATTTAGTAACAATATTGTAAGGTCTACTCTTGCTTTGGCCAACATATACGGTTCAACCCTTAGCCCGATGGATGTGAAGAATGCATTTGTATACGGATCTCTCTAGATGGAAATATATATGGAGCAATCAGAAGATTTCAAATATATGGACAAAAGAGACTACATGTATCTACTCAAAAGGTCATTTATGAGCTTAAACAGACTCTCAAAGTGTGGTTTGATAAACTACATCTGGCTCTCAGGAACATTGAGTACAAAAGAATTCTAACAAATCCTTATTTATCAAGCATGCTTAGTCAAGGGTGGGGTGTTGCTAGTTTGCCACAAAAAGAAGTATGCAGCAGAGTGTGGTTTGAAAGCTATATCATCCTCTCAGAACCATATAAAACTCTTTTGAATACAAAAAAGACCCTCACTTAAATAGTGCAGTTTAGAAAACATTTAGAAACATGTGATTCTAAGAGACAAGGAAAGGACCAGATAATAACAATATAAAACAACATATAAATGACCGTCTCAGTCCTTAAAAACTATCAATTATGTTTATAATCAATAAAAAGGTTAAAAGGAATAATATTTTTGACAACATGCCTCAAAGAGAAACAAGTCATAACAACCCCCTGATAACTAATTTGCAGTATCAAAACCAAATCCCTATTAGGCCAGCAAAAATTTCTTCTCTCGGCATTATGAACAGAACATCTTATGTAATGACAATGCTTTAAATCAGTGCGCCAAAGTTTTAAGTGATTAAATAGAAGTTTATGAACTGATACTTTAAACTAGTTTGGTAAACATAAGATATGAACATAGGTGGAGATTCAGACCAAAAAAAATGAAACTGTTTGAATCCATCTTTACATCTTTTTACAGTCTTATTCAGCTCATTACAGATCAATTGATTCACTTAATCTTAACCAGCACAATGTACTTACATCGATATCACTAGTCGGCAGATAGAGACCCGTTTTAAATGATCCAAACACTTCCACCTAAACAGTGATAATGATCAGCTAAAAAAGCATGCAACTGCACCTTGTAGCAATGTGTGTGCTTGGGTGCACAGCCAAGACTGAAATTTGGCTGCAATGCGAGCCTTCTCATACTGCAGTCTGGGTTACTTCCAGCACCTTTGAAAAACTTTCATATAATTCATATTCAAGGCCACGTTAACAACAAAATAGGGATGACACATACTCTGCAATTTGGCCAGATATATTTGATAACCTCAAAAACACGTTGTACCGCAGCCGCACGCGACGCTTTTTCATCTTGGGTCGGAGAGATAAAATCGCAGAAATCAAGTATCTCTGCAATGCCCACAATTACACCATGAAATTACAACATTTGGTTTGAAGTATAAATGGTTAAACAACACCAACTCTAAAAGCTCAAGCTTTTTGAGTAATTGGTTGTTTCACATGGTATCAGAGCTATTGCCTCACGGCAGGCCCTGGGTTGAAAACCCAACAACTCCTCGATATTAAAAATCTACATGTACAGCCAACCCTTTCAAAAGGAATTTGCAAATGCAATTGTGGGTCCAGCCAAATTATAAGAAAGTGAAGGATATACACATAGAGATGTGACAAGGAGTGTTTTGGTAATCTAGCACTTCATGGTAATGTCCTGGTAGGGGCCACTTGCCTAACTGCGATCTTAGTTGAACAAGAGAGCAGGGCCAAATTTGCCAAGTAGGCCACAAGTGATGGGAAGTGTTTTGAAGTATGAATGAGTAAATAACATCAAGTCTAAAAGCTCAAGCTTTTGGAGTAATTGGTTGTTTCACAATCGGAGATCGTCTACCCAATAGAGAGAGAGAGAGAGAGAGAGAGAGAGAGAGAGAGAGAGAGAGAGAGAGAGAGAGAGAGAGAGAATCTATCAAGTTTTTAAGTTAAGAAGAAGGGTTAGTTCTGAGGGCATGTATGAGTTAATTTTTGTTTTGTTTTGGGGGGAGAAGGAGTGATTTGTGGTACCTTTATGGAGCTGGAGCATGGGGCTTTTGAAACGAGCATTGGGGCGGAACCAGGCGCGCTCCAAGGTCTTATCTTTTCGCGAGGGGGTGGGTTTGGAGGGTGTGGAAAGGAGGGGTTTGGGTGTAGAATCCTCGATGAATTCCAGGGAAAAATAATCGGTGGGGGCGATTTCAGGGGAGTGAGAAACAGAGGAGGAGGAAATCTGGTTGCGGATAACTGAGTACTGCTCAGACAGATTAATGGGTTCGGAATCGGTCGAGTTCGAGAGAAGACCTAGGGTTTCGTAGAGAAAGCACGTTTCCTCCTCCGCCTCCCCCATTCGCTCGCCCTCTCAGATTTGATTTTTGAGAGAGAGAGAGAGAGAGAGAGAGAGATGGTTGAGGTTAAGGTTCAATCCTTGGAAATATCGAGGGGACAGACTCCCAGTTATGTCACTTTTAAAAGGCTAGCTTTGGGTCCTTATAAGGCAGGCAATGTGAAATCAAGACCGTTGATCTTGTTGAAAAACATTATGCGGACCTACTTGGTTGATCCCAAACTCGGGTCGGGTTGGATCAGGTTGAGGCCAACCCTAGCCCAACCCGAGGCAGCATTCCAAATAATCAGTTTTTGATTCAGTCAGTTCTCAAAATCGAAAACAAACAAATGCCTTACGACCGATTCTCAAAATCTAGGTTGTGACAACTAAAGGTTGTGTTTCTCAAAAATCTTGTTCTGCTGCGCCCGCTAAGGTCTGTTTCTAAAATTTTCCGCTACTTTTTCAACTAAAAATTAGGATTCCTTGGAGCGATAAATAATCGTTTCTAAAGTTTCTCATCACTCAGTTTCCGCCTGATTCTTTATGCGAGAATGAGAAGTGTTGCCGAACATGCCCTAAGGCCCTGTTCATTTTATATTATGACAACCGAGGGTGAGCCCCCCATCGGTTGTCATAATCTCAAAAGAACAAGGCCCAATTGTGAGCCCATGCCAATTATTGGACTCGATGGATCAATCAAGAGTGGTTCAATGTGCCAAATATAGAGTTAAAAAATGGGGTGAGAGATGGGAAAAATGAACTTGTACCATTCAAAAAAAATAAAAATAAACCAGTTATTGGACTCAGAATATAAAACTAGTAGGTTTTAGCTGGTTTGGGGCTCATAATCGTTCTAGATTGTGACAACTGATTGTGAGCCCACGCAAATTGTGAGCCCCAAATCCAAGGTTTAGTACATTTTTCCATTAAAGTAGGAAAACTGTTAGTTTGGGAAAATAATTTCTATGGTTCACAATTTTCCTTGAAGGACATTTTTTTTTTTATTTTAGAAAATGATTTCTATGAAAAAATTCTCAATCAAAAAATGTTTTATTGATTTTTTTTACAATAAAAATTTTCTATTGGAAATAAAACAAATGCCATAAGGAAAAAAACACATTTAGCATATATCATGCATTAATAAGACAAACTATGCTAAAAAAATAAGCATGTGTGGTTGTTCTCTACTGAAAATGTGAGCCGCAAAATGGTATTATGCAAAATTGCCTAACGTATCCCAATACATTAATAACTAGTTGCAGCCCCGTGCGTTGCACAGGTGAGAAAAACAGGGAATAAAATGAATTGAAAGGAAAAGAAAAAAGAAAAGAAAGAAGAGGAGAAAACCTTTGCATCCGAAGCTTCCTCTGCTTGATCACTGCCCATGAAAACGGATGATCCGAGCTTGAGAGCAGCACAAAGATTCCCCTCAAATAATCAAATAGATAATCAAAGAGATGATCAAGGAGATATTAAAACATGGAATTAGTAACATGCACCCTTAGGTAGTTGGGTGCATGCTTTTTTTTCTGGACCCTAGTATTAAATCAATGCAATGGGTAGTAGATTGAACAGGAGGAATGTTACACTAGCAAATAGAATTGTGATATGCAAAGAGGAATATGGATTGGCAATCCAACTTATAGACTGTAAGATGGCAAGGAGAATTTGGTTTGGCTATTGCCATTACATTGGGAATATATTGGTTGAATACTTTGGTCCATGGTCCCTTATGTGGTCGTTAGGAGCACTGTTTGAAAACTATCTCAATCGCCGACTCAATTGAGTTTGAGTTCTTATCCGAGTCCAGGTTTTTCCGTTCCAAGTCAATCAAAACTCTTCTGACTCGCCCAGGTTAATGAAAATTTGACCACTTCAAGCAATGACTCGCTCGAGTTAACTCTCTTTTATTGCGGCAAGTTCTTGCCTGAGTCCAAAAGATGAACATTGATTTGGAGTACGTGTTTGGAGAAAAATCAATGAATATTCGAAGACAAAGAGGCCTCTTTTGCTAGAATTATTTTGCTGATAAATAATTTATTATTAAATTGGCATTGGTATTTTTAGAAAATAGAAAGAGATCTTGATTGGAAAGATAGCAATGAAAACAAAGTGGTTAAATGGGCTCGGCCTCCTCCAAACCCCATTAAATTCGCACTGGGAAATCTATGACCAATGGGAAACAAAGGAATCTTTAGTGGTGAGTTTGGTGGGGTTAATTTATGCATACTCGGGTCTTATTGGTATCGCCGATTCTAACGATGCTGAGGTTAGTGCATTGAGGGAGATGGGTGGGAGATTTACAAGGGGACTCAACGAGGATGGGCCCTCAAGAATAGTGCAGGTGGTTGGTTAATATCATCAACGAGATTTCCATTGGGATTAGTGCGGATTGTACTGCTTTTCTTCTTCTTCTTCTTCTTCTTTTCATGTTCCTAGGCGGGCAAATAAGTGGCAGACAAATTATCAAAGCTTGGGGCTACTAGAGATTCTACGTATATGGGCAACCGTTTTTGTAAGGTCCTATTTTTATTTGTATATTTCTAGTTTGTATCTTGTTCAATTAAATTTGTTGTCTTTTCAAAAAAAGAAAAGAAAGTGGATTATGTTCAACTGCTTTTTTGGTGAAAGTTGCCATGGAATTAGAAACCAGCACTTTTTCATAAACTGAAATTTAATGGAGTAAATTCAAGTTGGGACATTTATCTCATATGAAATAAAGTAGCTGTGGTTTCCAGATACAGCATGGACTTGATAGTTGACACAGAAACTGTAAAATACTGCTTTTACAATCCCTATCAAAGCATGAACACAGTTGCAATGTTGCTACATGAAGTTTCTGGGTATCAAAGAAACGCGTGATTGACTCTCTAGGATGCTCCTCTCTTATATTGTTATTTTTTTCTTTTTCTTCCCTTAACTTTTTTTTATTGCTTTCCATAAATGCTTCACAAGGGTCATCTTCTCTACAAAACAAGATTCATGGTTGACCTCCCAACTCGGCTCTTATGCTTCTTTCCTTTTCCAATTTTTGTACAAGTGTTGATCTCTCTTTGAAGTCCTTTTAGCTTTCCACGTTTAACTTATATCAATATACCAAAGTTTACACATGCTAACTAGTTTTTGCAGGTGCACTTACTTATATGATACACTACGCCCAAAACTCATTCATGAAGCAAGTCTTGATTCTCTTTGTGAACTTGTTGATATTCTTAAAGTTGAAGTTTTGGGAGAACAACTTAGTAGACGGAGTGAGTCTCTAGCAGGATTACGCCCCACGTTACTGAGAATTTTGGCAGATGTTCATGAACGATTGACTTTTCGTGCTCGAACACATATTCGTGATGAGGTATTTGTGTGGGAACTTATTTCTCATTATCAATTCTTCCATCGTGGTGTTATTCTCTTTCATATTTAATTTTGTATTAAAACCGGTTTGTTTGGATGCACAGTAAGGTATCATATTCTGTGACATTTTATTGTTGCAGGCACAATTTCTTTCAAAATATAACTTTATCGCAGAAGAAAGATTGTCATTTGGTAGCTATGGTGGTGATATTTAGTTTAGTGTCTTTAGCAAAGGGAACATAGGTTGTATCCACTTTTGTTTCAATTTCTTTATTTTCCCATCTCGGTCCCCCGGGCTTTGCAATCTTTCTTCACCTTGATCGCCTAGACAGCATCTCAATACCTTTTTGCAGTCTATTGATCCATTTAATCATCATTTTCTACTCATATATACTTTCTTGTCTCACAAGCTTTAATATGCTATTCCTTGCATGCCTAAAGAAAATATTTTGAAAATTACTGGTTTTCAAATTGTTTAGATTTTAATTCAAGCATTCTTTTGTTTCTTCTAGATAGCAAATTACCTTCCCTTTGATGAAGACTTGGACTACCCTGCAAAGCTGGAACGATCTGCTGAGACAATGTCTGGAACTACTGTGAGTAATCATTGCTAGCACAAAATCTTACTCCCTGGAAAGCGCGTGTTATTTTTATATTAATTTTCTTTTTTTAGCTGTGACATTCATACTTATCTCCTCACCTCCAATGAGTGTGTTCATTGACTGAGCTTCTTTAGAATGCATGCATGTTACTAGAGCCCTTGCCATCAGCTTAGGGGCTTGATTTAGTGTTCATAATTTTTGAAACAATTGGATCAATTTAAGTCTGATTTGAAACCTCTGTTCCTTTCTACCTTTGTAAATTTCACTTGGTTGGAAGCAGTCAGTGTTTAAAAATGTGGATGCAGCGTGGAATGTGGCTGAGTAATCGGTTGACGCGGTCATAATTCGGGAGAGTCAAAGGAATTTTTATTGACTCTGTAGGGCAAAACACGGCGGCAAAACACAGAACACGGCCAAGGTAAAAGGGAGTCGACTTGGGGGTATCCACGATGATGCGGGGGAGCTCTAAAACTATGTTTATTGTTGTTTTGTACTTAATCGATCTTACTATAGAAGGAAAGTGCTCCTTAGGGTTGGGCCTGTAGCTCACCGGTTGAGGCTTTGTTTCTCAACCATGAGGTCTCAGGTCGATCCCAGCTTACCGATCAAAAAAAGGAAAAAAGAGAAAGAATAGAAAAAGAAAGTGCTCCTTAGGGCCAAAGTATAAGGACTTGGAATTGTTTTTGAGCTGGAGCTCGCTTAGTATCTGAGTCCCAATTGACTTTAGACTTGGTTGAATACCTGATCAAGCAAACTTTTTGCCTATGCTCTGTGGACATGGATTCGTGTGTCGAAGTGTCCGACATGGCTAACCCTAAAAATCTAGAAATGGAGACACGCCCATATGTGTACTTATGAAATTACAGACTACTAATCACAATTTACAATAAAAAATATGATATTGATTTAACAAACTAATAAATCTTAGGATTGAGCAACTGTAAGTCTCAAAGAAATATGAGATAATCAAATATCAATGCATTCATTGAATTAATATTGTTTTCTTCCGCCTCCAATGTGCATTGAGAAATAGAGATCAATCTGATACAATGAATATAATTTTGGAACAACGTTTATTTGTCGTTTGTTAGCCGACCCCAACTAGTTTGGGACAAAGGCTTTGTTGAGTTGAGTTGAGTTCATTTGTCGTTTGTTTTTTTTGGTTTTTTTTTTTTTTTTTTTTGGGGGGGGGGGGGGGGGGGGGATATTAAAATGAGGATTAATGATAAAGAGGAGCTAAACACAATCTTCAATAATAAATAATACTGTACACTAGCATCCCGACATGCCCACATTAAGTTTGATGGTTCTAGTGGTACGTTTACATGTGTCGAAAGGAGTGTGGACATGTGTGTTTGCTGTAAATTCAAAGTGTCAGCTTAATCATAGCTTTTTGCTTTACATAGTTTACATGATATAAAATCATACATAATATAACATATCATAAAGTGTACAGACCACAAGATTCACAACTAGTAATCACAGACCACTAGATTCACAACTAATAAACTTACTAATCATAATTCACAAAAGGTGAAGATTTAAAATCATGGTTCCAGATTCTGTTTGAGATTGAATTTCAAAATTCTGATTGTGTCTGAAGCTCGAAGTGACTCGAGTTTTTCTACTACTACACCGAGTCCTTAAATCTTTTCTTAGTCTGATGTGGTAATATTCTCTTTGTAATCTAACTATAGGTTGATGAAAACCCTGACATTTTCAAGACTTTGTACCCGCCATTGGAGAAAACATTATCATGTCTATCAAAGCTGTATCGTTGTTTAGAATCAGCAGTTTTTACAGGTTTAGGACAGGTAAGTGGGTTTTCTTATAGATGTCATGCTTAAATATTCTCTCTTATTCATTACATAGGGCTTTATTGCCCTCTTTTTCTGCATTTGCTGTTAATTGGTTTGCTTCCTTATCCATTCCAGGAAGCGGTAGAAGTTTGCTCATTATCCGTCCAGGTAAATTTGCTAGCACCTATTTCAAAAATGGAAAACGGAAAACCTTAGAACTCTTATTCACGTCAGTAGTGGATTGATCTGCCACCAAGTACTGCTTGAGTGGGTGAAGGTTGAGCTGTTAGTCTCATGATCTGATTTCACTCTTGGGTTTGGTTTAAACTTACCGACGGGAAAGATGCTATGTAATTTATCTCTATGTGCTTGTGATGTTTACAGATTTTTCAAATGTTATTATGCATTGTGTTGTGAGTAAAATGATGACCTGTTTTGATGCGTAATATAAAATTTGACTAATAAAAATTGCAACACCAAAGACCCTGGGAAAATTTCCTCCCTACTGCAGACGCACACATCTCATGTGCATAGATACAAGGCAGAGTGGCTGTTGGAGCTGAATAAGCAGCAGTGATATGCTGCTGGGTGGTCATTTGTGCACTGTTTTCTATAATTTCCATTTTCTTTCCTTTTTTGCTACAGAAAGCAAGTAAACTAATCGCAAAGCGATCATCTCTGATGGATGGACAACTTTTCCTTATCAAGCATCTACTTATTTTAAGGGAGCAGGTGAACTGTATCACGCTTTTTAGTACTCTTTTGAATTGGATTGAAGTTTTTTCTATTTGCAATTTGGAAGTGATTAGGCAAACTTTACTAAAAGCTCCAAATGTTCGGCCTTCCAGATTGCTCCATTTGATATTGAATTTTCTGTCACACACAAGGAGCTGGATTTCTCCCATTTGCTGGTTAGTACCTGAGTGGAATTTATCTTTGACACGCCATTTATTATTACAGTTATTTGGTTAATCATATGCTCTTATGTGAACATAGTTGAGGTGCAACATGGGCTGTTGCTTTTCCTGGTGACATGCTCATTACGCATCTTTCTATTGAACCTTACATTATTTGACAATAACTCTTGTAATGTGAACTTGAACCGCAAGATCCTTGTACAGTTAAAAAACTCCATAAAAAGCAAAACACTATTTAACACATCAGAGAGAAACATGAGTTATTTGACTGTGAAACAATTCATTATTCATATCAACGGAAATAAATCTGACTTGACTGGAGGAAAGTTTTTTCCAGTAGCCTGGTTTAGGTAAATAAGATATTTAGGACCTGTAGTGTCTAGGCCTTTTGCCAGATTCGGAATTCAGACCGGTGGCGTAAGAAGAAGATTTTCTGTCTAAAGTCTTCAAGGATGTCCCAAGTTTGATGCCTATATGGACAAACTAAAGTAGGATAGAGAACAAGTCTGTATGGATTTTGGATTGAGAGGAAGTATCATGGCAATACTTCTTCATGTGTTTGTTTAGTAATTGAAGATGTCTTTCGAGACTACAAAGATAACCAGACTTCTATGTTGCACATTGCCAGGATCATCTAAGACGGATACTCAGAGGTCAAAGCTCCTTATTCGATTGGTCAAGATCAACATCATTGGCCAGAACCCTATCCCCCCCGGGTTTTGGAAAATCAAATAGATGCCAAGAAGGTACGGTTTCGGTATACCTCTGCATAATTCCATTCCATTACTAGCATCAGTGGCTCTTTCAATTTCTTTCCTCTAATGATTTCTGAGAGCATTTGCCTTGGAAACTTGGACAGATATCATGGCATAATTTTTCCAACTTTTTCCAACTCTGTTATAACTTATAACTGATGACTAGATAAACATTTATATGGTAGTCAAGCATGGAATTTTTTTGATTACTCAATGTTTCTAACATCTGTGAATCCAGGTCATCCCGACCAGGATGTGTTTCCTGTTTCAGATTCTGAACTATTTCCTATTCTTTCCGCCAGTTCATTTTAGGCAGCTGCAATAAAGAAGTGGTTTTCTTTTTATTGTTTTTGAAATTATAATTTGTGGGTTGTGTTTGAGTTTACAGGAACTAGAGAAAAGCCTCAAAGCCACTTGCGAAGAATTCATAATGTCAGTCACAAAGTTAGTTGGGGATCCAATGCTATCATTTGTGACCAAGGTAGTCTGCTCACTCTTCTCATTTTCAAATAAAAAGGGATCCTCAATCGCAAGTTCTTAGTTGAAATCAATAAATAGAATCAACCACTCTCATCTGCATAAATTATGAATTCTGAATATCTTCTATCAGGAAGTTATTTCAACATGTTAGCCAGCACTGTTATTGAAAATTTATAAGTTTTTTAACAAGTCTATCCTCAAAAATTGTTGCATAGGTAACGGCTGTAAAGCTTGCTTTGTCTTCGGGCGGTCAAGATCAGAAAGTAGACTCTGTTTTGGCAAGGCCACTCAGAAATCAAGCATTTGCTGCTCCAGATAAAGTGGCTGAGCTTGTTCAAAAGGTATGCAATCTGTAGTTATTTAGGTTATAGCTACAATACCAGTGGAGCAATTAAAAAAAAAAAAGTACAGTGCCAGTGGTATATATTGTTTTTCACCCATAATTATGAATAATCAGTGGGTAAATATCTGTAAGTATCACCAAAGGAACTGAATGTATGGGGTTTCTTGTGTCAATTCATCACATGTTATTTCCATTTTAATTGTTGCATGTCTTATGCCTAATGACTACATGTCGTATGCATTACCGGAACAGGTCAATGCTGCTATTCAGCAAGAGTTCAGCAAGAGTTGCCGAAAGTGATGGGACAAATGAAACTTTATCTACAGAACCCGTCGACCAGGACAATTCTGTTCAAACCAATCAAGTAGGTTACTCTATGTCTACCTTATAAGTTCAATGGAGTATTTAAAATTTTAGCCATGTTCCCTTAACCTATTAAACACTAAGGTACGGTAATATTTAATCCAGTTCTATTTATTGGAAACAAGTAAATTTTAAATGCTGGGATGTGAGATGGAGGAAAATGGCACCTCTATACCTAGGAGTGGAACTTGGGCTGGGTTGGGTCTGGTTGAGGCCAACCCTAGCCCAACCTGAGATAACATTCCCTCAACCCTAACCTGAGCCTTGCCACCTCTAAATCTCTCAGCCTTAACCTGACCCATTTAACTTGTTTTTTCCAAATTGAGACAGGTTGAGTCAGGTTGGGTTCGGGTTAGCCTAGGGCAAAAAAAAAAAAAAAAAAAAAACTCTTAAGATTTTGAAAATCACGGTAAAATTAGCGAACGGAGGTCATGTTCGGGTCGGGTTGCCCAAGGCCTCAACCCTAACCCTACCCGAAATTAAATCACGTTGCCTTTTCCCCACCCAAGGAAATGCCAACTCAACACGAGCCGAAATTGGATTGAAACCGTCGGGTTCGGGTTGAGCCCGACCCAAGTTGCTCCCCTATCTATACCATAGGAAAATCCATACACGCTTTCATGCAGGTAAAGTGTATTAACAATCGATTTTTATTTTTTCAGGACGAATATTGTGGAGGCTCATTTGCAAGTAGAGTCCTTGATAAAATCCGAATATTCCCCTGAAGAAATTTAGAACATTGGCATGGTGGCACCATAGGATCTGCAAGCTCAATTAGACAGCCTCTTATAGGTTAAACTTCCTGCAATGGTATGTTATTATTATTTTCTTTCCAGTGAAATATTTTTATTCTTTCGAATTTTAGAAAATAGTGTTAAAGTATAAAAGATAAATAAAGCCTTCTCCAACAGCTTAAGTTTTTGGAGAAGTTGGTAAGTTCACATGGTATCAGAGCAAAAGGTCTCGAGTTCAAACCTCCCGGTTAGAAAAAATCCACATGCGATGGTCGGCCCAAAGTGGGACCACATGTGCCACGTGTTTGCCAAGTGGGCCACATGTGCGGGGGAAGTGTTAAAGTATAAAAGATAAATAACGCCTTTCTCCAAAAGCTTAAGCTTTTGGAGAAGTTGGTAAGTTCACAAATAGAAAGAACCGCAATTTTTTTTTAAAACTAAAATAGTGCTTTGGATTGATAATGCCGAAATTTTACGATTTAATTCCTCCGGAGAAAAAGCAAAGTGAAATGGATGATGGAAATTGTCATTCAAAGTAAAAGGCTGGCGAAGTGGCGATACTATTCTCCTTTTGACAATTGAAGTGGAGCTGCTTTCAATTTAGTCTTTGCTCAAATGGCATTTTGGCTTTTGGGCATGCTGCCCTTGTAATCTTGTTCTTCTGGTGGTTGATAAATTTTTTATTATCTTCTCAGAAATTTGAAGATACTCTCATTTTGTCTTTTCAAATGCAGAGGATTTTTTTCCCTCCTAGGTAAGCTGGGATCGAACCCCCGACCTCATTGATTATGTACATTTCCTCCTAAGGATGGCCCCCCTACTTTGAAAAATATAATCTATCTTAGATTTAGGGAAATGATTTCAGCACAAAATCGTTTTGATACATGCTCGCATTAGCTTGTCTCTTAGTATTTAAAGAGCCGGAGAAAGGTTATTATTATTCCCAAAAAACACGTACGAGCCAATCAAACACTTAACAAGAAGCTATGAGAGCGTTCATGTATCAAAACATGGTTGTGCTGAAATCATTTCCCTAGATTTATATTCGAATATGCTGGGAACTGAACCAATACGAGATACAAAGATTTAGAGGCCAAAAGATTATTTGCTGTGTATGTGGTCATTAAAACGATTCATTGGATTTGCCGGTAAAAATTCGAAGTTAGAAGTTTTTATTGGTAATTAATGGTGATAATGGGTTCCAGTCAATGGCCAATATATCCGGAGTATCATCAAATATTCAAATTAACCAAACGCTAGAGGGCACGCGTTCAGTCTTTCGCGAGGTAATTGGGTCCCACCACAAAGGCGAATGGGAGCATGTGGAGTTCATCCCCGTCACCCACCTTATTTTCCCGTGAAAGCCATTAGGCTAAGGAACACGTGGCGTTAAATGATTGGCTGTCTGAATATTAAGTCTGAACTTACGTCCTTACCATGTATTACACTCTGGCTTCTCTCGCACGACTCGCGCCTTCCGAGAGGAACGGGACCCACAAGTAGCCGGACGAAAGAAATTCAATAATAAATTCCCCGCCCCTCTGATGGCTATTCCCCTCCCCCGGCCCCTTTAACAGTTTTCGTTAACTTTTAGTCTTTTATGAAAGGGTGGAGAAGCAACCGTTAAGTCTAAAAGCATAAAAGTTAACGATTTCCCTAAATTCCGTCTTTTTCATAGTTAAAAAAGGTATCGCTCACTCTACCACAGTTATCGGTCTCGCTCTTTGCTAGGGTTAGGGTTTGTCATAATTTTTACGTCATGGCGACGACGCAACGAGGCGAGGGGAAAGCTGGGATGAAGAAGCCGGTGTTCACGAAGGTGGATCAGCTAAAACCAGGAACAACCGGTCACACTCTCACGGTCAAGATTGTGACCGCCAAGACGGTGGCCCTACCGAAGGGCCGAGCCCAACTCCGCCACACTCGTATTGCCGAATGTCTTGTGGGAGACGAGACCGGAACCATCATCTTTACCGCGCGCAACGATCAAGGTATTATTATATAGATCCTTCTGAAACCTGCTTTCGTTTTAAAACCCTAATTCTTGGCTTTCTTTATTATTATATACATCCTTCTAAAACCCTATTTCGTTTTAAAACCCTAATTCTTGGCTTTCTTTTCGAGCCGTAGAAATCCCTCTATCCTGAGACCCTAAGAACCCTAGAACCGTAATAGCAATTTTCCTTTTCTTACCGCTAAACTCATCTCCAATCACTTCCATTTTTCTTTGTAACCTTACCATCCCTGAGCTAATGCTGTGTTACAAACTTGTGTAATCCCATGTTCTGTTCTAAAGCCATGGAATCCTGTTTTATTTATTCAACCATGAAAATTTCTAAACCTGATTTCTATATAAATTCTGGTTTCATTTTTTTCCTCTTTTGAATGCAAATTGATTGAGTGATGGAATTATTTTATATATGTTACATTCACAGTAGGTAGCAGTTCTTTTGATGTGGATTGTTTTTCCTTATGAGCAAATGTTGGGAAATAGGAGGGACTTAACAGTTATGTTTTTTTTTTTTTTTCTAGAAGTGGCCGGGATGCTTATATTGCTTGTCACTAGGAATCCATAATTTAGTTCATGTTCTTTTGGTATATGATGGAATATTGCAAGTGTTAATGTAGTTAGATCAGGATCAGTTGGGTTTTTCTTTTTTCTTTTTTGTTGTAAAAGAACTATTGAAGATGTTAGGAATTCTGGATTGCTGCTCAATGCAAGAATTTTGGTCAAGAAGAACATTTGAACCTTAGCTATATGAAGCCGATCCGATCCGATCACATCTTCTGTTAGATTTTTCATTTTTCAATTTCTTTGATTGTGATGATGGCTTTGTCTTCTCTGCAGTTGACATGATGAAGCCAGATACTACTGTGATATTGCGAAATGCAAAGATTGACATGTTTAAAGGGTCAATGAGGCTGGCAGTTGACAAGTGGGGCCGAGTCGAGGTCACTGAACCTGCTGAGTTCATTGTGAAAGAGGATAACAATTTATCTCTAGTTGAGTATGAATTGGTAAACGTAGTGGCAGAGTGACCAAGGATCTGTTTGCAGATATTATATTGAGATGTGAAGAAGGAAGTTCAAAGCTGGTTTGTTAGTTTATTTTCCCCCTTTGATTGTGAAACTGCTGTTGAGGTAAAGTTTTTGCAAAAAACATTTTGAAGATGGTACACAAAATCTCACTGAAACTTGATTAATTTTTCTTTTTCCAAATATCCTCGTGATGAAAATCTGAAATAGGGTTAGTTTTAGCATTGGCAGAAAATGTTGGTTGGCTGTAAAAAGGATCAGCATATTATAAGGTCATTCTCACTTTCTTCTTCTCCTATTTGGCCTTAAAGTATTACTGTTCTCATGGGAAATGTTTAACATCAATAGAAGGAAAGTTAATATTTTAAGGATATTGCCCATGTTAATGATCACTTATATTTTTCCAGTACTAATGTACGTTTTCATGTCATATAGGCATCTGATTGTTCTGATTATCTTCTTGTTAGTGGTGCAACTAGGGCTGGTTTTTGGGAATTTTGGTTCAGCTTTTAGCATTAAATCTGGTTGCGTTCGAGTTGATTCGAATTCATTTTTTTAGCAAAAGTTCAAGCCGACCCGACCCAAATTGCACCCTTACTTATCTCTGCACGATTAACGCCCATAAAATAGACATTGTAGTGCAGTTCGTGTGTGTGTGTGTTTTTCCATAGGTGGTTGACAGTGTGTGTATATGTTTCCATAGGTGGTTGACATAGGTTGTCATGTGAAGTGGATGGTGTTAAGAGCGGGACTTGAGCATGATGACTGCCCCCATAGTTGTTCCTGATTCTACAGCGGGTGTTACTGGCCTAAAACGATATTGCAGCTGTAGAACCCAACTCCAACTCTGTGCATGCCCCCCTCCCCCCGGGCGGTTGAAATTTGAAAATGAATATTAATTTTTTATTCCTTTCCTTCCCAAATTTCAGCTGTAATTTCGACTGAAATTTCAGCCTAAAAATTGGACATGTGAGTCTTTACTGAATTTTGGCCTAAATTTCAGGATTTTTGCTGAAATTTCAGTTTCGGCTAGGTTCGAAATTTATTACGAAACCGAAATTTCAAACCATGGTAAGTACTGAAAGGTAAGGTTTTCATCTAAATTCTCTAATTTGATGCACATCTGTAAGGGAATACTTTTGGTTTTTGATGCATTTTTGTGCTATTTGCCTATCTTTAGGTATTATGGTTACTGCCTAGGTTCGTTAAAGGTTAGTTTTTTCTAGCGGCCATTCAAAAAAAAAAAAAAGAAGGTATTTTTAGTGGGTGCTACTTGTGTTTTTCTCTTAGTTTTTGTTGGGTAATGATTGTGATAATGATAGTTGATTTCTCTTGTGAAGAATTTTAATCTCTTTGTGCTGAGGATTGAAAACCCTCTTTGGCGAAATTATTTGGGCAAACACTTGGAAAGGGGGTTGGGTTCTAATACTTGATTCCTCTTATGAATGGCTGATGCTAGACAGATATAGAGGAAGGTTGGGTTAGTGTTGGCCTTCCTTGACCCAAGCTTGGGTTGAGGTAATGCTACCTCCGGTTGCGCTAGGATTGGCCTCAACCCGACCCAGCACAGTCGCATCCCTACTCACAGCTCTACTTCTTACCAGCCCTACTGATGGCCTTGAGTATTGAAGTAAAGTACAATTAAATTAAGCCTCAATTTCTGCCTAGTTTGTGATTGAGAACCATAAGTTGATCTGAATGGCAACCATAAGTTTATCCAAATGCTATTGAGAACATCTTGATTGGATGATCTTAGGCCCTTGATCTACCAAGCATTATTCAGGGTTCTATGAAGAAAAGCTAAACCATTGATTTTTGTGGTCTTTTATCTTCTTAAACATGGTGTGTCCATTTGGGATGGGACCGCATCACAGATCAGTTTTCCGATCTCTCAATCTCTCAGTAAGGCTAATTCATTGTAGTAATAAAGTATTTATCTTAACAAGAAAATTAAAGAGGTTTTCTCAATCCAATGAGAGAATTTCTTTGGGAAAGTACAATCTTACAGTAAGATCAATAAACCAGAGAGTTGAACTCATTTATAGTTTAAAATAAAATGTTTAAATTATGGAGAAGCATGCCTCAAGAAGGAGCTCTAAATGTCCATGAGAGAGAGAGATCCATGTGAAATACAAATGCCCTCCAACAAACTAGACTCATCCATCTACAATATAAGAGTCAAATACACGAGCGATTTAGAAAACAAGACTCCGAGCGGATTGAAAATTAAAACATGCATAATCAGTTAAGAGCAAGCCATTATCCAAGCATTCAATCTATGCAGTTTCTGATTGCTTCACTATGTAGCATAAATGGTTGCCTCACGTTCTTGTTTGACAAGTAAAATTCTACTAAAAGGAAGTAGAAGGGATGGATGCATAATCGGTTACCAATCCAAATACTCCAACAAATGGAAGGAGATTATAAACTTACACAAACAAAAAACAAGTCATGAATGAATGAATGAATGAATGGGGGAGTTGGAAGTCATTGTATCGGCAAGGCCAGAATCCTGATGCCTCTGCGTCATATTGAACTCAATCCTATGGCAAACAGGTTTTTAATATGCAGAAAGAGGATGAAACACAAAAAGAGACCTAAGCAGAAACCAGGGATCTGAAGAATATTTTCAAGGCAACTTTGACAACATGACATTGACATCTGCTTTTGATTTTCTCAAGCCCCAAGTGAAAAGGACGCTTGTTTTTTTTTTTTTTTTTTTTCCGTATGGGATTACAAGTGGAGTAAGGATCGTTAAAGAAATGACATTTTTTCTGTCTTTTGAGCAATTTGCCACCAATTATTTTGAAACACCTGAAAAGTTTGTAAATCATTCTTGCAAAAATGCGCTTCAATAGCCATTTTGTCCAAGACATGGGAGCAAACAAGAAACATTTTTAGGTTCTAAGATTATGTTGTTTGTTTATAAGTAGAGACCTTGGGACTCCCCAGGGGAAAAAAAACATTGAATCCAAGACTCTCGGCATTTCAGCAAAACAATTTTGTCAATTAAAATAGAACTGCCAGGGTAAAAGACTAGTATGCATTGAAGTTTCATTCTCATTGAGTTAATCCAGAACATATTGAAGTACACACACATCCCAAATAGTTAATTCATGTTAATAGCAGGAAACATTTATGATTTCAACTTCAGTAAATTCATCCATAGTAGATTCAAATTATGAACTCAGGCTAAGAGACCAAGGAGAGTGAGAGAAATCAAGGCAGATACTGGATAAAGGAATTGTTACAGCCAGTATAAATTTAACTAGTCATGCACAGTCAAGTTTTCCAACTAGTTTGGGACAAAGGCTTAATTGAGTTGAGCTTATTGAGTTGAGATGCACAGTCAAGTTTTGGTATGCCCCTTTATAGATTACCGGGTACCTCCCAGGCACATTTTTGGTTATTAAAAAATGATAACGACTACTTTAGGCCTAAACAAAACCAACTTGTACCAAACCTTACAACAGTTACGAGATTAAAGAATCAAGAGCCCATTTTAGTACACTTTCTTCGGTTTTTAGACCAATCAACGGCCTAAGACTTGTAAACAAGAGGATGAGACATACAAATATCTTGATATTTTCATGAACGAATGCCTTCTACACCCATTGGAAAAATATCCCAACTCTGAGAAGCTTCTACTGCCATATGAGTTTAAAACTCATCATCTTTAATTCTTTATACCAACTGATTGTCTTAATCAATTCCTTATAGCCTAGAGAAATCAGTTGCGTTTTTTTATCTATCCAACAGTCGATCATATCACACCTACTTGTTTTAAATAAAGTGTTCACAAGAGGAAGGAAAGCTGAATCCACACTATTATCCAGTTTGAGTACACCTTCTTCTTCCATAAAATCTCTCTGGCGCTGCAAGGTTTTCTGCCTATTTATACAATGATGGAATAACAAGAAAACCAAGGTAGCAAAAGAAGCATGATGGGAAGCAAATTAACAAAATAGAAGATGAATGGAAACATGGTCGGAACGAAATACCTAAATACTAACTGCATGGATGTAGATCCCCAACCTCCACTGATTGGGAGTGCCTCCGGTTGAGATTCTTCTGCTATTCCACCGGTGAAGGTATTCTTGTGATGATATCAATTAGAATCTCGTTGATACAAATAAAGAGTGATAGCCCAGGTGAAACATTATAACAGGCGACATAGATGGAGAAGATGATGACTCAATTTCAGATGGGTATGCATTCAAATTTTAAATACCAGTCCAGAAACATGGAGGCAACGAGCAACAAGATTGTAACTTCAATATCCTCTTTGGTTCAACCTAAAATCAAGAAATTGATAGTTAGCACGTGTCTGAAAGTTTGCTGTGTTCGTGTCATGGACTAATGGTCTAAGGACATGATCACACCAAGTATGAACCTCTGAGATTGACATGAAGGAATGACTTGAGTCAAGTCTTAGAATACTCAATCTAATTTCAATTGAAGATGAATTGATCAAATTATCTGACATACTACATTAGTTTCATATTTGTGGTATCAAAAGAAATAATTTCAAATATATATTATCAATCCACTCTATTTTACTTTATATTATCAACCCACGTTAACATATAATACAAGAAATGTAACTATTATTTTTTTGAATGGTAACTATATTCAATCAACGCAACTGATATTAAAGCATTTACATATTATAATATAATAAATACAACGAACTATGAAAGTCGGCCTAACTTAGCAAGTTGGATTCAAATCGACTGAAGTCAGTCTGACTTGTATGATAACCTGGCTCAAGGCAAGTATGCAGGATTATGGTTACTTGAGCACAAAGCCTTTAGGTGTTCATATGACCAACAAAATGAGCTACCAAAAGCCAAAAGTGACCATAAGCCATGTCTCCACCTAATGGTCTGATGCAGCAAGGTCTTAATCTGAGTCAAGAGTCCAAGTCACATCGAGGACACTATCAGGCTTTTCAATTTGTCACATACAGTTCAATATGAAATCAATTGATCACTCCTATGAAAAATCCATTTTCTAGTGCTATTTTCCCCATGTCACAATAGTTGAAACAACAATTAACAATAACATACCTCATTATTCTGATTCAGTCCCATCAATCAAACTTTTATTACAAGAGCATTTATCATTGATCAGCCTAAGATGATAATTGCAGATAAATACCTACCTTAGAGCACCTACATCGAATCTCTTTAGACTTCACATGGAACCAAAAAAACATCAGAAGAATTCACACAAACTAGTGAGCAACTGGTAGAATATTTAAAAGTTTATCTAGGTAGGAAGCTCTAGAAAAACCCACTTGGTTGTCTCGCAGCTCACTTAACACTTGCCCTAACTTATCAAGCTTCAGTGTCGTGAAATGCAGGGAATTAGGCACTTGAAGCTTTGCTTGAATCCACTTGATATTCATCATACGTCATCATTGGCAGCTGATTAAATACAGCAAACCACCTTTAGTGATCATATTAACATCCATTTTTAGAGAAATAGCTAGTTTGATTTACATAAAATATTCATGACAGAGCTCAGTTATCCGTAGGAGTTCAGTATAACTTCTCCAAATGAAAAGTCATGTTTTTGCCCCAGCTTAAAGCAAATGAACTCTATGTGAGCACATGTGACCAAAAAATTAAAATCAACTTCCCAAGGATAGGGATGCGGGAAGTATCAATCTCCATCTTCATGATTTGCAAAGAAAGATATACACCGCTAAGTATGATAAGCTTTTACCATTAAAAAAAAAAGTATGATAAGCTTGGTGCAAGGAAGATTGGGCCTCTGTATAGTTCCGAAGAAAAGGGTGATAGTGCATACATGATTGAGCTTTCATAAGATTGAAGAAGAAGCCAAATAAGTAAGAAAGATGAACCGATAAAGTCAAGCACATCCTTGACTGACGGTCATCAACCACAATGTCAATTCAATTACTCAATACCACATGCAATGAAACCCTTAGCAGAAGCATCAAGAGCCAATGCTGACGAGTTGATGAAAATCAACAATAAAGCAATAGAAATGTATGATGACTGGAATTCAAGGGAGAGAACAGGAAGGGGAACAAGCTTCCTCCCTCTGATCAGAGATGGTAGTTCTCAGTCAATCATCTCATTCTCCAGATGGGATGGGGTGCTTGCACTTCCACTCAACTGCCCGATTTATTCCTTTTTTTTTTCAACCGTTAGAAAAAGGAGCTTGGTCAGCCATGTTCCCTACGTAGCCTCTCGTTATTCCAAAGATTCCCCATTGAGCCTATTCTTTGCAATCGTTGGTGCACTCGAGGGTATGTTCTTTTAAGAGGTACGCATGATGCAGCTCAAGTTCTCAATGGGCAGCCCAGATCCAGCCAATGCTCGTGAAAACGCGGGGCAGTCAGTCCTCCATTCATACGACCGGCCACCTTCACAACCTTCTCCCTTTTGTCCCTATTAAGTAGTAAGCACCTACAACTCACGTAAACTTGAAGTCCCTCTACATCGAAGACACAAAACAGGAAGAAAAAGAAGGCCCAAAATACCCATCTTGATAACATCAACATGGCATCATCAGATGGACCTACAAGGGTCCACCCAAACTAAAATTCAAGGCCTGGTTGTTTTTAATTTATATGAATTATGAATTTTTTGAACTTTACAAGTATCCATATGAACCTTTTGGTAGGTACAAGTCGAGGCACGAATGGTTCCTCATTATTAAAGTTCCTTAATTTTTATTGAGATTACTGTATATTTCTATAAAAAAAAGGTTGCGGTGGCACCAATTGAGGGGAAGATGAGAGAGCACCATTTAAGATGGTTTGGGCATATCCAATGTAGGCCTTTGGATGCTCCTGTGAGAAGAAGTGACTTGTGCCAAGTTGGAGTAAAAAGATGTAGGGGCAGACCGAAAACAACTTGGGTAGAAACAGTGAGGAAAAGACTTGAGAACTAGGAACATAATATATGACATGACCTTGGATAGGATAGAATGGAAGAAAATGATCCATGTAGATGAACCCAACTAGTGTCAGGATTAGACTTAGTCATTTTGAACCGGGTAGATCCTTTCCCCCTCTTCATGAAAATTTTCCAGAGGATTCATTCGCCAACCCCAACTAGTTTGGGACAACTAGTTTGGGACAAAGGCTTAGTTGAGTTGAGTTGAGTTGAGTTGTATTGTATTTTCTATTATGGACTGCAATAGGCCTCTAGTAAAAGCTATGAGAAACAAAATTTAACATAAGAACTGCATAGCAGTATAGTATCAAAATGAAGTTAAATGTTGTTGACGACGATGAATAGGGAAGCACTAAATCCAATAAATCATGAGTAGACATAACTTGTTAAAACTTAAAAGCTTGAAGGTTAAAAACTAATACATAGTTATATAGTATATACACAGATATGGTCTGAAATCAGTTACCATTCAAAAAAAAAAAAGAAGATATGGTCAACAAATCTAATAAATGACTAAAGAACTGTATTTAATGTCATTACATATTTTACAGTGCAACGGGCATAGCAGCACCGTCACGGCGTCACATTGTACCATTCCTGGACCTAGCAGCTGATGCAGACAGGCAAGCTCGGTCCAGCATATGCATTGTCAACATTGATCTAATGTCATCATACTAGAATCCATATCTTAGTGGAATCCAAACATAATGTTGATCGCTCAACCCTCAGCATTTTCTTCAAAATTATCTTGTAATATGTCACAAATATGAGGAACCCTCAAACATTAAAAAAAAAGCAATAAGATGCAATGCATATAAAAAAGGTTGTTGACCAAAATACAAACACAATCCCTTGAAAAGCATGAGATGAATAATGAGAATGAACTTCAAAAATATTCAAGTGACAGAACAAACTTCATTGGACATTCAAATCGCTGTGAACACTCATTACATGGTATTCATATCTTCTTTAAAAAATTGTTCCTTTCTCACCTAATCTATGGGTGAGACAATTCACTAAGACACTAAAAGCTTAATAAGGAAAAAAAAAGCCAAGTTATTCCACCTTGTCTGCTTGATCTTCATCTAGTTTCATCGCAGCCTACAAGAGGAAAAAAGAGTGCACTCTTCTATCAAAACAATAAAAGGAAAGAGGAAATGGAGAATGATAGGTTGACCAAGATGAATGGAGAAAGAACACATAGTAGAAAGAACTAATTATGTGCCACTGAACTTGAATTGAGAATTGAGATCCAATACCTCCATATCTTGAGACTACAATAATTGTAATAAGTAATTTGTGTACATCACATGCAGCCACTAATCTACCCACCATATTAAGATTTATGTCCATTAAAACTCCATTAACTTTTCTATTCTTACAAGAAAAAAAACAAACTAATTAGAAAAATAAAGAATGAACATTAAAAAAAGAATGACAGGGCAACAAATAAAATCACGAGCTCTTGCAAAATTGGTCGAATTTCAAAAGCGACAAAGGGAACCCAATGGTTGCCAACATATCATTACAGAACTGCCATCCCTATGGGCCCGAGGAACCATTTTGAGTAAATCTCCTCCAAATTTGATGTAAGTCCAAAAATTACGAAGAGAACATTGGCTCAAGAATGATGCAACAAAACGTCAACTTTTGGGTTACAAATAGACACAAAAAGCTTGAGAAGAAAAAAGAAAGAAAGGAATGACTACTGAGAAAAAATACCCAATTTACATTTCTTAAATGTAAGTTTATTTAATCAGGCCTCTGAAGAAATGGGTAGACTAAGGTGGATGCAGATGTCACATATAAAAAGGAAACCCATCTACTTGGGGAAGGGATGAAATAGACTTATCTGAGGCATCAGCTATCTGAGACAAGGACAAAAGACTTGGTCTCAGTGCATGACTTTGGTTGGGCCAAATCAAATCACATTGTGATTGAATTTTGTTTCAGAAAATATTTCAGGAGTCATTCCAGCAAGACAAAATAATAATAATAATATGAAAACAAATTAATATACATATAAAAAGTTAGATTAACTTGAAAATTTTAGTTGTCATGGTTTGATAATTTTTAATTATATTGTCATCAAGCCATTATATTTATAACGTTAAATAGAATTAAATCAATTTAATGTTGTTTTGATGATTTGTAGATGTAAGTTGTAAGTTCAACTGTATCACACATCAATCATCAACTGCTATGAAGTATGAACTGCGATGCAGACAGCAGACACAATCAATCAATATCATACACAATACAATGTAAAGTGGCATCTAAGAATTTATTAACCGTGATAAGAATCAAGAATTATAAAATCCAAATCATCAAGAGTCTAAGACCACACAATTGCATAAATAATGGGTGCAACAAAGCTAAAAAATCGAAAGTATTGAACGGGAATACCTTCAGAAAGCCAACCGTAACCCCGAAGAGAAAGCATCGAAGTAAGAAGGGCAGAAGCAGTGGCGCTGTGCAATGGCAGCAGAGACTCCACGCAGAAACTCGTCTCGACGGGAACCCTAAAAATACAGGAGGAGAGGAAAGATTCATGAACAAAACCCTAGAAATAATTTAGAAAGGGGGTGATGTTAGTACCTGAGAAATCGAGGGGGCTTTTGTTTGGAGAGACGGAAGGATGGGGAGCGAGAGGCTTTGGCTTCTGTGGCGAGTCGTGACGCTGCATTGCGGAATGAGGCTGACCGGAAAATAGACCTGGTGGCCATGGAAGGAGGAGGAGAAATGGAGAGGAGGGAAAAAGGTAGACGGGAAGAAGAAGAAGAAGAGAGTTTGGGGTTTGTGGGGAGAACAAAGGCAAATTTAAAACACACAAGTAAAACCCTACTAATCGTTTTGGACTCTAAGAATAGATTTTGAGTCCAAAGCTGGTTATTGGTCTCAAAATCGATTATAAAACCCCAAAATACGAAAGGCCTTTAAGCCCCCTCCATGTTAAGATCCCAATTCGGTTCGTAACCATTTTGATCTTCTTAGATGGAGGATCGGCCTCTTGATCCACTTCGAGGGAAGGATCAGTCCTCCTTTATGCACAAAGACACACTTTCTTGAACAAGTTTCTTTATTGATTTCCATTAACAATAACATATGCTTGTATAATGCAGTTAATGATAAACGTAGTAAGATCTTATGATAAGAATAGAAATAACCGAATAAAGATTATGCTAATCTAACTAGGTATCCTAATCATAGTTTTAAATTTCGGTTTCGGCTAAATTTTCGGACTTCTTCGAAACCGAAATTTTAGCCGAAATCCCAAAATTTCAGGCGAAATTCCATACGGCTAACAAAATTCCAATTTTTTGGGATGAAATTTCGCTCAAAATTTCGGTAATTTCGTTTGAAATACCTTTAGGGCCTGTTTGGATGCCGAGAAGATTTTGATTTGGAATTCTCACATTTGCAGCCCTTTTAGCATTTTTCCTTTAGGGCCTGTTTGGATGCCGAGAAGATTTTGATTTGGAATTCTCACATTTGCAGCCCCTTTTGCATTGACATTTGGATCCCGATCAAATCCTTGAATTTCCAATTCAGCGACTAACAGTGAAAACCTAAATAAGCTGTGGAAATAAGAAATTTGAAATCCATAGATCTAGCAGTTTCCTTCACCCTCTTTGCTCCTCAACCTCTCCCCTCCACTAGGAAGTACCCCTTCCTTCTCTGTCTCCCTCTACACGAGCTGCCGGATCTATTCATTTTGTACTCAAAACTCAATTCCAAATCCAATTACAAAATCCGAGGTATCCAAACGGGCCCTAACGGAATAAAAAAATTATTATTTTATTATGAATTTCGACGAACCAAAATTTCGAACGAAATTTGGTAAATTTCTAGAATTTCGGTTTTGGTACGTTTCGGTTTCAGTCCTCACCGAAATCCAAAATTTTGGATTTCGGTCGAAATCTAAAACCATGATCCTAATCTAACATAACTACTAAATATATCAAATATGATAAGATATGATCTTATTCACTAAAATATCTAATTAATTTATTCCACTCTAAGTGGGACCCATCTAGACCCCTAACATGAAAATTATTTTAGCTTAACTTTCACCAAAAAACTTTACCAAGTTTTCTTAGTAACCTTAGGGCATGTTTGGCTACATTAATTTGTTTTCATGATAAATCCGAGTCACCAAGTGGATGAGGGCGAAATCCCTAAAAATTAGGAAACAAAATCCCAACTAGTGTTTCCGGTGATCAGGAGTTGCTGAAAATTAGCAGCAACTCATGATCGGAAACACTAGTTTCCGGGATTTTGTTTCCTCGAAGCCAAATGTGCCCTTAATAAAATATGAAGAAATTTTGGAAGTTTATCTAGATTGGTGTCTTTAAATGTTCCAATTCCAATTATCCTTTCAAGATGTTCATCGCTGACTCCAGCGGAGCCAAGATTTATACATAAGGGGGTAGGCTTCGAATTTTAAAGGGGGCATTGCCCAAGTGAGTTGGGCCTATTAAGAAGTTTGGCCCAACTGAACAGGGGCAGCTGTCCCCCTTATGCTACATGTAGCTCCGCCCCTCCTGACTCCCAAGTCCCATCCTAGGGCAACAACTGTCAAGGCAATCAGGGACAAATTGAGGGTCTACACTAATGGAAGGATGTTTGAAAAACCCAAACCAGCCACTCTTCACAAAGGATGTTCCTGAGTAGAGCTCGTCATTATGCAAGTAACTACATTGACACCCTAGATATATATTGAAGCCTACTATATATAAAGTTACCCATCGACCCAGATGGTCTAATGGACCATCGAATCCGAGCATAAACGGACTGGATCTAGACACATTGCCAGGATCCATGGAAACATTTCAGGACCTATCATAGGATCCGAAATTATTACTGATCGGATCCAGACCAACAAAAGCCCGCAAGATGGTCCTAAATCCAATTTTATTTTGCTATTTTACAAAAATAACCTTTATTTTTTTATAACTAAGTATTATTTTACCATTAAAAAAAAACTTTTAAGTATTATTTTAGCTAGGGTATTTTAGTAAAAATAAGCCATAACACATTTTTGAACGGTTCATTATTTTTAGTATTTTTTTATTCGTCTCTCAAGTCTTGAGTCACTGTCTTCTCTTCTTTCTCTAACAAGACCTTATCTCCCTAACCCATTGTTGTTGCCGCTGTGGCTCACCCTTGCAACTATTGGTCACATTTAAAATTATATTAATCTTGGTTGCTTACAAAGAGAATCCATTGGTGCTTTTATAGAGCACTTACATAATAAACATAGAAATAAATCAAGACAACTATGGAAAGAGATAACACTAGAATATTCTATTCTAACCTAATCAAATCTACTTTCCTAATCTCTCTTGCTTGCCTCTTCTAATCCACTTGGCTAATTTATCTAGTTGCTTCATTTAGCCACTTACCCAATCTACCTCCAAGATGATCCAACGGTGAGATCTTAACCCAATCTAACCGTTGGATCCCACATATTCTAACATGCCCCCTCAAACGTATACGGATTGAAAATTGATATACGTTTGACAATAATAATAAAAATTCCCCAATACAATAGAATTCCCCAAATTACAAATGTAATCAAAATCAACCGATTTGATGCACACTTCCAAAAGTTTATGATGAAGATCCTTTGATGAAGACTAATGTTGCTGCCAATGATCATTGATGATGGTTGCCGAAGAAGATGCCGCTTGTTGATGTGTCACGAAGAGAGCTTAAAAGCCAATAAATCACAGCCTCATGGGCCTAGATGATACTCAAGCCTCAATGGGCGAGTAGAAATGGGTCACTATGGACCAATGCCGGAATGGGCAAGAGATGGGTCACTATGGACCAATGCCGGAATGGGCATGAAAAGGGTCACTATGGACCAATGCCAGAATAGGCAACAAAGATAAAAAAAAAACAAAGAGATGGGCGGCAATGAATGACACGCGGCAACAAATAGCGGAAGATTTTAATGACAAATTATGTGACAACACGTAACTTTTAAAACATAGGGCAATAGTAAGAAGGTTTATAAAAGATAGGATTTGCAAGATGGGAGTTGGGATTATGAAACCCAAGAGAAACTATTCTCATCCGTCATGACAGAGAGAGCATGACCATTTCCTATGCGGAACCAAGAGAATCACCCTGTCTAAGATTAGAATGAAGGGGAACAAGGAAAAGAACACAGAGAGCACATGGCCGTTTGGTGAGAGATGGAGGTCCGGCATGGGAGATTAAAGGAGGCCCGGCGGACGGCTAGATCGGCCGTCCGCCGAAAAACGGTGTAGCAAACTTCGCGGTCAAGGCAACTTAGGACCGAATTGCTTTGATACCATGTAAAATAATAGAAAATTATATTAATCTTGGTTGCTTACAAAGAGAATCCATTGGTGCTTTTATAGAGCACTTACATAATAAACATAGAAATAAATCAAGACAACTATGGAAAGAGATAACACTATAATATTCTAATCTAATCTAGTTACTAATTAAATCTAGCTGGCTATTCTAGTGGGTTGCCTCATTAACCAACTTGCCTAATCTCCCACAAGAAGATCTAACGGTGAGATCTACACCTAATCCAATGGTGGATCTCACATATTCTAACATGCCCCCTCAAACGTATATGGATTGAAAATCGATATACGTTTAAAAATCACCAATATGAAAAATAAAAACCTCCACTTGAAATTCCCATAGGAAAATAGAATCCTATGATTTGAGCACGCTGACGAATTTTGCCACATATGTTTGATTACAATAAAAATCCCCAATATGAAAAATAAAAACCTCCACTTGAAATTCCCATAGGAAAATAGAATCCTATGATTTGAGCACGCTGACGAATTTTGATGATGAATATCCCTTGATGTTATAATATCCTGATGTTGTTGATGAACAACGCTTGTTGATATGCCGCCAAGAGGGCTTATAAAAGCCAATGGATCATAGATCCTAGAGAAGACTCAAGCCTCGATGGGCGAGTAATAATGAGTCACTACGGACTAATGCCGGAATGGGCAAGAAATGGTGGGTATCCTAAAATGTAAGTAGGACATATTAGGACACTCTGATGGACAATCTGATTTTAAATGGATCGTGACCGAGGCGAAGGAATTAGGACCCGAAGAACACTTCGAATCCAATCTGACCGATAAGAAATTTTAATGTATCGTGACTAAGACACAGGTGGATCCGATACTCAGTGGATCTGTTGACACCCTAAATACAGTTAACTCATAGAAAATAACAAAATATTCATTTCCCGTGAAAATATGATTAATGAAGTATCACCATCTCATAGAAAATGACCAAGATACTCCTATAGAAAATAACAAAAGTATCCACATATCATAAAATAAAAAAGGATTACCAATATCTCAAAGAAAATTACCAAAGTACCCTCTCTCATAAAAATGACAAAAATCCCTATATCTAATCTAAAATTAAAAAACCATTTTTCATGGAAAATCAGCAGAATATCCTTAGGGCCCGTTTGGATACCTCATTGTTTGTATTTGTATTTGTATTTGAGTTTGGGATACAAGATACAGTGATAATCCTAATGCTCATGTTGTGTGTGTGTGTGTGAAAGAGAGAGAGATTGTCGCATATATGGATTTCCAAATACTCTTTTGCACAACATATTTGGAAATCAGATTTTTTTTTCACTGTTATAGCTGATTTGGAAATGTAAGGATTTGATTCAGATCCAAATATCAACATAAAAAGGACTGCAAAATGTGAGAAATCCAAATCCAAATCTTGTGTGTATCCAAAGAGGCCCCTAATCCATTTTTGTTTTGAAATGGTGAATCATATTAGAATGGAAAGGGAAGCCCGAGGTGGGACAGCCCAATAGAACATATTACAAGATAAGAAAGCAGAAACAGAAAATACACAACATCAACAGAACAAGACATGGCTGATCAACATGCCCCTAATTCATAAAATTACCAAACCACTTTGTCCTGGGAGAAATGACAAAAATACCTTTAGCTCATAAAATGACAAAAAATACCCAGTATACCTATTACATGCACCAAAACCCTGAAATGTTTTCACCACCTAGGTGAAAATTATTAAAATTCCTGGGTAAAGATAAGGAAACAGAACTACACGGGCGATTATTATATCGGGCTGCAATCATTTTTCGGTGCTCTATTCCGGCATAATGAGTGCTAAAGCCATTATTAATGGTAGCAATCATACTTTTTTTTCCCCTCCCAGGTAGATGGATCATCACACACACACACACTCACTCACACACTCTCTCTCTCTCTCTCTCTCTCTCTCTCTCTCTCTCTCTCTCTGTGTGTTCTTTTGGTAGATAGCCACGACCGATAGAATGAAAACAAGCTTTAGTAGTATATAAAATCAATCTTATTTGATTTTTCCATCACCAAATACAAAGGCTGCTGATAAAAACCATCTCAACACAACCAAAATCACGAACCAAATTAACAAACACCCCCCATAATTTAGTCTAAGATAAAGACTTGATCAATGAAATACTACCCATAACTTAATGTTCAATGTAGCATTACCCATGAGCCCAACCTCTAGGGCATGTACTCATCTTCCTCGTTCTCCTGCCGGTTTTGGTAGCCCGCATTGTAACCATTGTATTCATAGGCATTCTCACTGCTACCATAGTTCTCGCCCTCCGCAGGCTGCTTATACCCGGCGTGTCCTTGCTCTGATTCATACCCGTTTTGATAGTAGTTCTTCTTGTTTACATCGTAGAAGTATCGCCCCTTCTCTAAGAATCTAGTGTCGCTCATGCCATATTGCTTGTTATCATACTCGTTGTTAAGGTAGCCCGCGGTGGACTTCTTGCCATCCTGCTCGTTGTTAAGGTAGCCCGCGGTGGACTTCTTGCCATCCTGCTCGTTGTTAAGGTAGCCCGCAGTAGACTGCTTGTTATAGTACTCGTTGTTAAGATAGCCCGCAGTAGACTGCTTGTTTTCGTGCTCGTTGTTATGGTAGCCCGCAGTGGACTGCCTGTCAATGTCACCATACTCATTGTTAAGGTAACCCGCAGTAGACTGCTTGTTATAGTACTCATTGTTAAGGTAGCCCTCATTAGATTGCTTGGTTTGGTAGCTCTTGACGCCCTCGTAGGGGGCATTGTTGTAAGTGGAGGTGGATGGGAGCTTCTCAGTTTCATGGCCATAGAGTCCATAACCATTGTAATTCTGAGGGGTGAGGGTGGTGGGATCTTGCTTCTTGACGGGCGGGATCTCGTTCTGGGTGTTGTAGCGCATGGCCTTACTGAAGAACTGGCTCTCCCTTGCTTCAACTTGAAGAGAGAATACAAGGAAAATCAGGAAGAGGAAAGATAATTTTTTTGCAGAGGAAGCCATGAGAGAGCAAATGAGAGAGGAGGTGAGTTGTAATGGGAAAGAGATGTTATGATCACACTCCCTATATAGAGGGCTCTCTCTCTCTCTCTCTCTCTCTCTCTCTAAAATGGGCTGGTGATGATGCGGGGATTGTGGTGTGGTGGGGCGGAAGATAATGGCATGTTGGGCACGCTGTATGTGCTTATGAAGTCTCTCTTTTTTCAAAGTCTCCCTAGAAAATATTATTACCTCAAGGACCCTTTTCACTCTCTTTAGGGAACAAAGTGAGATGGAGAAGGATTGTTGACCTTCTTTTTTGTGCAATTGGAGAGAGAGAGAGTACCTTTCGGTCCTTTCCCCCTCTATGGGTTGAGACTTGAGAGAGAGAGAGAACCTTTCGGTTCTTTCCCCCTCTATGGGTTGGCTTGGCGTTTCTACTACTAATTGTGTGTTAGGTACCCGACTAAGCCTTAGGTAGGCCCCCACTTGGGATCGTAACAAACCAACTATTATTTCCTCTGCCGAAGTACCTTTCCTATTCACCATTTACATTGGGGTCCCGTTTGAATGTCCCAACCTTGCCTGTTCAATAGGGGGCCATTTTCACCTATTTCATTTGGGTCCGGATCCGCTTAAAATGGATTCAGGTGCTAATTTCAATTCGGATCCATAACGTTTCAAGATTTGATTAGAATCCGAAAAATTATGAATCTAAGATTTCATTAGGATTTGGAAAATTATGAATCCATATTTAAGGTACGTGGAAATATCTGAAAATCCCATTAGGGTCTGCTGAATTATGCTGTAGCATATTTTGTAGAGGGATTCTAAACTCACAGGCACCCTTGCTGAAAAGGGCTGAAAGGGCGCCCTCATTGGCTGAACGTGGCTGCATTTAATACTCTTAGACATTTGGCATAAAAAATGCAGCCACGTTCAGCCAATGGGGGCACCCTTTTCAGAAATGGCGCCTGTGAGTTTAGAATACCTCTATTTTATATGGTTTAAAATAAATTATAAGACTATTTTAGTTATTTTTAAACATAGTTTAGCATAACGATAAGGACATTTTAGTAACATTCTATAGCATATGCAACTGGCACTCATTGCCCTAGATAGTTACATATTCTTGCGTAATTTTTGTAACAAAATATATACGTTTTTAGGGATTTGGTAGCGTCCATCGCAAAATGTATTTTGCAGAACGTCTATTGCTCGATAGAGCAGCCACCTCATGAATAATGACAAAATCTGTTGAAAAGTGAGCCTATGAGGCTGCTCTCTCATGGAACAGACGCGAAAAATGGACCCTACAATTCCCATGTTTTTATTTTGTCGTAACAATAGTTACTTATAAGGGCATTCAAGTCCTCTCGTAAAATGGTCAGCCTCATCTGGTAAGTGTGATCTTCTTAAGATATGGCGCATCTCCAAAATGAGGATCAGTGGATGTGGACGATGAGGATCTTTCTGATGTGTTGTTGGTAGGCCCAATCACAGGGAGTATAAATACTCGGTTAAGAGCATCTCATTGCATGATTGAAGGGTAGCTTTTGTGCCTTTGCATTATTTTTATTTAAACTTTGTTAAACATTAAAGCTTTCAGATATCAATCTGTTTTTGACTATATGAAAAATTGCTCTTTGTCTGGTTGAATTGTTTTGTGGCGGGATGTGCGGAGAGCTACTGAAGCAATGGTCAAGGTGGGGTTGCCACTTTTTCTTCTTTTGTTCTTCCATCCCCTTTACACTTTTTCTTCTTGTGTTCTCCACTTTGGGCTTCTTTAGATGCCAATAAAATTAGTCCTTATGTGAAAATCAGAGTTCCTTTAAAATAATGAAATTTTATTACAAGAAGATTTGAGAATCAGGTTACTTGGGGTTGGGCCTGTAGCTCAATGGCTTAGGCTTTGCTTCTCAACCTTGAGGTCGCAGGTTGATCCCAGCTTTCCTACAGAAAAAGAGAGAGAGAGTCATATTGGTTTAGTTTAAACTTAGCTGTAAATAAGTTATTATGACTTATTTAAGTTGTTTTACACGTTTTAAACAGCTATCATAGGCTATTACAATTCCGAAAAGCTCTCAATAGCCAATTAGCTGGAGAACTGTAAAACAAAGTAAATTGCCCCATTATCAAAACATGGTCGAGTGGATATCAGTAGCCCATGTTTAATAAAGAAATAAATGAGCTGCCTTTTACTATTTGGCATCATCTCCTTCCAAAAATGAGCTTACTTAAATCACCAAAAGAAAGGAAAAACAAGAGTTTAAATTAGTGAGAAATTATATGATGAAGGGCCGTATAAACATGTAAAGCGGATACGATAGAAGTACCATCCTTGATATTTGATCCAAAAGCAGCTCATCAAAAAAGTGAGCTGCTGTTGGATCAAATATCAAGATGGGATGATGAGTTAGTGTTTATACGGGCTTTCATCTTATAATTTCTCTAAATTAGTTACTAATAAACATCCTCTTTATTTCAAGCCCACCAGATCCATTAAACTAAGCACTGCTTATTTATTTACAGGAATGACAGATTCACAGGCGCCCTTGCAAAATAAGGGGCAAAGGGTGCCCTCATTGGTCAAATACCATCTTTCTGCAAGGGCTCCTGTGAATCTAGGATTCCTCATTTATTTAAGCAAAAATGTACTTTTTGTTTTGGTAACGAAGGGTGTCCCCACCTAGGACTATTTCCCTATGGATGCACGCAATCACCCGGAAACCACGCGCATCGGGTAAGCAAGGAGGGATTCGAAAGCTCGTCACCGGGGAGCAAACCCATAACTTTACGCCAAAGAGCCACACCCTTCCGGGGGTGAGCACGAAGTGATTAAAAAAGAAAAGAAAAGAAAAGAAGAAAAGAGCTCTGATAGGTGCTTGTACATCGGTGAAATAAATGACCTGCCTTTTACTATTTGACATCTAAGTCTTGCCCTGGCATCAGAGAAAAGAGGATCATGTTGGACCCCTCTGGCGTAACAGTGCTGTCCGCGAATCGAATATAACCTTTACTAATCTAATAAGGAACATACTGAACACTAAACCAAATGAAGCTTACCGCCCCCGGCCCCCCCCCCCCCCCACAAGGGCAATCTCAGTCTCCCCATCGTCGTGCTCAACACGCTACAGAAAGAGTTCTATCAATGTATGCCCGTAGCCCAAAACCTATCCATCGTCCTGTCCCTACAACCTCTGCCGGTAAATTGAGCTTATAACACCAAAGGAAAGGGGAAAAACAGAGCTTAAATTAGTTACTAATAAATGTCCTCGTTATTACAAGCCCACAAGAACCATTGAAATAAGCACTGTTCACTTATTAAGCACTGCCTTTTACTATTTGACATCTTCTCATTCGAAAATTGAGCTTAAAACACCAAAGGAAAGGGAAAAAACAGAGCTTGAATTGGTTATTAATAAATGTCCTCGTTATTACAAGCCGACAAGAACCATTAAAATAAGCACTGTTCACTTATTAAGCAAAAATGTACTTGGAATATGATTAAGATTAAAGGGTATGGGGTGAGTACTCAGAGATATCAAGGTAAAAGAAAAGAAGAAAAGAGCTCTAATAGATGCTTGTACAGCATTGAAATGTCGTCGAATTTGGGTTTCACTGATCTTCACGAAATCAACTAGATGTTCGGATGATCATGCACAAGAGGGAGGTACTTTAGATATTCCTTGTCGTTGTAATTCCCTCATCACACTCTCGAGAGATGGAGGCTTCAGCCCAAGGGGAAGTGGCAGCCTTGGTTTTGCTAAAACATCTCCAATAGCTGTATCTAGGGTCTCTTTTGACTGCTACCATCACAGAGCAAAAAAGAGATGATGTCAGATCTTTGAAGAGCTAAATTAATTGTTTTTTACATAGATTTTAGGGAAAATAAGTTATGTATTTACTTCTTGTAGAAAATTAAATAATAGATCTGTTGGAACTAATTGGTACGATGATGATGAACTTACGGAGATGCAAATGAACAGAGTAGGGAACACAAGGAGAAAATATAATGAGATATAAAAATAGGAATTAGGCAAGGGAAGCCAAATAAGGATTACATTATAAACTTTTATTTTCCCACTTATGCTGGTGACTACATGCATGGAAATAAAGTCCCGATGATACAATGCCTACAACTATCAATGATACAATGCCTACAACTATCAATCAAGGATTGCACCCCGAGATCAATAGCGAACCAGTATGCCCGCACTTAGATGGAACGGAAAGGTACAAGGAAGAACACAAATCTAGAATCCAAGAAAACTCTATAGATTTATTTTTTTTGAAATAAAACCCTAAGTCTTCTTTTTATAGAAAATAAAAATAAATAAAAAACTCAAAGGCAACCTTTCATATGAAAATACCCTTTCATTCAAAATAAAAATAAGTACTTTTTGAATAATAAAATATAAGAAATGATATATTCCCCCCTTTTCTTCTCGATGCCACACTCTACTAGTAGTGTAATAGAGTAGCCATAAATACACTAGAAGGGGTGTCCCGGGGAAGAAAAGGAGGCGAATATATCACTTCCCTAAAAAATACCTTTTCAAAAGACAAGTGTCTTTTCAATCAAAACACTTATTTCGCATTTTTATATCTTAAAAATAAATATTTTTTTTTGAAAATATCCACCAAGATCAACACCCATTTATTTAAACAAGAAGTTCTCATTACCATTAAGCTAGAAGAGATCATTGGTATTGGATGTATCGTTAGGTTGTGCCGACTCAAATCTGCTCTGCTTTTTTTTCCATTGCATTGCAGAAAGAAGATCCCTTATCCCCGCTTTCAAAAATTATTACTCGCTTTAATCATTAACGATGATTGAAAACATTGTTTTATCCTTCAAACTAACTGTATTCATTAATCAAACTTGCCTAGATGAGCATAGAGTTCAACATGATATCCTTGGATTAGAAAGCATGTTGTCCTTTAGTAATTAAACAAATAAACATACATATTACCATCAGTAGAGATATTAAATAAGCAAACTTAAAATCATCAATGGAGATTTTAGTGCTAAGCGTAAAGATTTATATGAGATCATCTTCCTGTAATTTCAAATAAACTAAGCAACATTGACCTGCAAAAGAACTCAGAATCTCTATACCCTGACGCTAAATCACATACCATATATAACAAACCAAATAACTCTCTTTATTCTTTTCCTAACAACTAAGGATGTCTTTAGATCATTTAAAAACTCAAAATCTCGAAAGCTTGACTAAAACTAGGTCGAGCCGAGTCACCTCGAAGTGAGTGACTCGTGGCTCCTATCAAAACTCAAGCAGATACTACTATTTGTTAGAATACGTAAGATCTCACTGTTGGAATGGGTTGAGGCCTCACCGTTGGATCATCTTAGTGGTAGATTAGGCAAGATGAGGTAACCAAGTTAGATAAGGCAATTAGTTTGCATTACGATAGTCTCTTTCCAAAGTTATATATCTAGATTTGAATCTATGTTTATCACCTAAGTGCTCCTTATATAAGCGATGGATTCCCTCTAAATCAATCAAGATTAGTGGAATCTAATTATTTTACACTATTAATATAGGGATTTTTTTAGATATATTTATTTTTCGGATGGTATAACACATGAATGACAAGGTATGTGGTGGTGTGTCACTAGCAGATCCATGATTGAAATCTATGCCATTCTTTTTTTTGTAATTGTTGATATGTTGACAAGTCAACTTGTTTTACTAGCAAGTCAAGTCAACTTCGTCCAGTTTTAAATCGACTCGATCAGTTGTATAATTATAGTTGGATTTTATCAACGAAGGTGCATTGAAAATGTAAATTTATAATAAATTTACATAGGGATTAAGAGTTTTACATGAGTTTTAGTCTCTTTCTCAAACAATGCATGTGTAGATTTACATTTCCAATGCGCCTTAATGAGTGCCCCCACAAAACCTATTATAGTTTAGATGTAGTCGCAGATTACAGTTTGGACCTTTTAAATTACAGTTTACACATAATTGAGGCATAATTCTTCTTAGAAACTAGTTACATTTTCTAAATCAAACGGGCACAATTCAATTTGGCCCTGTTCCATAGCCTCGGGAGTCGGGGGTGTGCTAGCTTTATGGCTGTAATTTTTGTACTTTTTAGAATTTTGCTCTTGTGTTTTAGTCTTGGTCTTTCGTCCTTTGTAGAATTTTAGTCTTGTCTTTTGTCCTTCTCTAGAATCAGCTTGTCGTCTTTTCTTCTCATGTTTGGAATACGAAAAATAAATGAAGTGATTTTCCTCTAAAATTTCGTCTTTTAGCGATTGTCTAACTTAAATTTACAGTCTCTGCAAGTTCTCCCCTCAAGACATTCATTCACATTGAATTTCAGAGATTTTAAATGAAACGTGAGTGGAACTTCCATGGAATTACAATTGATTCAAAAAGTGCAAATGGGACCCGCCTGTTTTGATGATGTAAACCATTCATTTGGTACCCCCACTACAGAATACTGAATACAGTTAGGTCGTGCCCTAAAATTCTTCATAGGATGATCCTAACTCTTCGATTTGCTGGATTTGTAAACTCTCAAATTTTAACCTTCTGAGCCTTCTATTTTCCATCTAATACATCGGAGGGCCAGGAAGAAGAGGGTTTTTGGGGTAAGGCCTTCTCACGGCAGGATAAAAAAAATGAACGTCTTAGATCATCCAAATAGGTAGGCCCTACATTACATTTTATTGGGTGTGTTCTTACACTGGTCTACACGCTCTCACGTATCATATAAAATCACGGAATTTCAAATGTAATGAAGATGAAAGAGGATACATGACACTGAATAGAATCCCTTGAAGCTTAAAATTGAGATGAATTTGAGGAATTTAATAAACCAATTGAATTAAAGTAATATTAAGCTGCAATGATATGAAACACTAAGGGGCCGTTTGGATACATGGATTTTAGAATCTTGGGTTTCTTCAAAATTGTAGCTAAGAGACGAGAAGAAGCGGACCAGCCGTCGTTTTTACTCGTTTTTTTACTTCTCTCCCTTCTTTCCGTCAGCGAGAGTAGCAGATCCTCCCATATTTTCAGGTTTTAGAAATCTCAGGATGCAGGAGAGATTTTTAAAACCTGGTTTTCTCACTTAAAATCCAAAAAATGCTGTTAGGACAGCAACAACAGCTTGATCATAAACCCTCTTTTACACTGCTTTCAAACTAAAAACCTAGATTCTAAAGCCACGTATCCAAACGGCCCCTAAAATTTTAAACATAAAGAAAGAAAATGTAGAAAGGAGATGGTTACCGGATGAAGGTCAAATTGAAGGTGGAGGTCGGATTGGCCGTTTGGGATGGCAAAGGTCTTGTCAAGCTTGTACAATGTAGGAGGTGGGATGCCCGGCGCAAGTGGAGCAGAAAACCTCTACATTTATTTGCTCACAAAGTAAAACAACCACTATTATCTATGTATATATGTGTCTGCTTATAAAAGAAAGAAGGAATAGATACCGTTGTTAATGGCTGAGGAAAGCAAGGAGGTCCTTGTATGAGTGCATTTGGAACCCACCCTTCTATAGGGGCCTGAAGGGAAGTGTCAAGTTAGAGAGAGAGAGAGAGAGAGAGAGAGAGAGAGAGAGAGAGAGAGAGAGAGAGAGAGAGAGAGAGAGAGAGAGAGAGCTGTACACGTTGGTGCCAATAGGAAGGATCTGGTGGTAGTGGAGGTCGTGGTAGAGGTGCCCACGGTGGTTGTGGTGGAGAAGGCGAATGAACCAGATGTTTAGGCCACACGTGTATCAGTGATTGATCGACAGTTGGATGTCCCCACACGTGCAAGGGCCTGAAAGGCTGAATGGCACTAGGTGGAGGGAAACCCATTGTGGGTGCCAGCCATGGAGTCATGTCTCTTTTGCTTCCTCCTCCTCCTCCAGCTGTACTGCCATATATTTCTCGCCGTTGGCTCCAGCTTGCCGCCTCAGCTTCTCTTGCTAGCAAATGCTTCCGATGTGACCGATATTTCTACAAACAACCAGCAGTTCAACCTCTTCAAAATCATGCTAATCTCTATACTTTGTGAAAGTTCTCTTAGTTCATAGTTGGCCAACCAGTTAAATAAGTTGAAAATTAGGAGGAATTGAAGCTCAACCAGACGTTCATATGAAAAGAAGGCTCTTTAATTATATTTTAATTGAGGAATTTTCTATATTTGAAGGAAGCACATGTGACATGTTTTTTATTATTGCCATTTCAAAAAAAAAAGGAAGCACATGTGACATGTTTGTTATCAATCAAAATAAAGAACATTAAAGAAAATTTTGGCAAAGATAAAGAACTCTCCAACAGCCAACTCCTCTCTAACTTTAAATAGATATTGAGAGAAGAAAATATGAATATATAAAAACACATAAATCTTGCTTGTAAGCTCTTTCTATGTATTAGTAAGATCAAAAATACTTTTTCTCTAACCATGTAGCTACTATGTTTAAAGCAAAATTCATGTTTTGGACTTTTACCATACCCAAAAACACCCATGTTTTGGATCTTTTGAAATCAAAGAAAAGGGAAAGAACAAGAATGGGCAAGGCAAAATTTCCTAGGAAATCTAGTCCTTGTCTTAACAGCAAAAAAGACAGTTAGTGCATAAAAAAATAAAAAAAATGAAAAGAAGTACAATCTTAAAAGGGAAGAGTAGATAAAGAAGAAATTGGACCTGAAGGTGGCTAGCAATGTTGTGGCGAGTGAGACAATCAATTCCCATAAGCTCTAGAATCCTTGAAGGCACTGCCTTATCCACACCTAGCTGCTCCACGGCTTGAACAAATCTTCGATGCAGCTCTGGAGTCCAATCCACCTACACACAGTCCAATAAAAAGAAACTTTATAAAAAAAACAAAGGCAATTTTCCATTTCACAAATCCCAATTCCATCTCTTTCCTATTCATGTAAAGGCGTGTGTCTACCATGAGTTGATAGACACTATATGCCAAATTGGAGCCTGAGTATTCATGCTCTATTCAGATCCACCCATGAATTTCATGACTCCTTTCCACCCCATGAAATATATGACATTGTATTGACTATTAATTTATTTTTACTGTGAACTGTTAGATAGATAGATAGACAAGTCAGATGGATTGACGAGGTTTCGGATTGGGTGGAAGGAAAATCTACTGCTTTTCATCATGTTAGAAGATCGGCTCTAGCACGGGATATTGTATCTTGGGAGGAGTTGGAAGTCTTTGATTTCCTCCCCAATAATGTGGCTTTATGTGTTCTTTCTTTCTTCTTGCTTTTTTTTTTTATCTTGATTATATGGATCACCGGGTCTTCCCGTAGTTCTTTTTATTAATTTAATTTAATTTATTGCCATTAAAAAAGTAGATAGATAGACAGGTCTCTATTTTGAATATGTGTAATTTGTTTTAGATCTCCTACACTCTCTCTCTCTCTCTCTCTCTATTCCTTCATTTTCTCTTCGTCTCTATACTAAGAAGGCGAAGCTGGAGAGTGTACGATTTAAACAAGCATACCGGCTTATTTTCGCAAACTCCTCTTTTTTTTTAAAAAATATATATTTTTGATTAGTATGCGTCTTCTGATTTTTCGTTCTTCTTTTGCATCTTTCTAACCAGATTACCTTCATTTTCCGCTTCCCTTGAGAGCTTTTGGCCTGTGTCTTGGCCAGTTTCCGGCCTCTTTCACTGTCTGATGAAGCTGAATTCGTTGTCACAACTGACTGTTCTCTCCGATTTGCAAACACCTCGCATCGACTTGAGCTCGAATCCTTGGCTCCCTCCTCCTCCTCTTTCTTATCCTCCTCCACTCTCTCCACTGACGATGACGACAAATTCACTTCCGATTCCTCTATAAGAGAATACGATGTATCGACCGAGGATAATTCAGCGAACATTTCCGGGTCCATCTCCAAATCCGGCAAGATGTCACAACCGTTGAGCCCCATGAAGAGATCACTGAGATCGATGTCATCGAGAAAGTTCCCAGCGGAAAACCCGTCGGAGAAATCATCGGCTCCGACCGAAAAGCTTCCCAGATCTTCCCCTCTTTCATCCTTGGAGCTTCTGAGAGGTGACACAGAAAGCATTCCAATATGAAAAGGAATTGAACCCAACAGTACTCCCAGTATATCATTCACCATATGACAACACTAACAAGCATAAATCACGTGATCCATCTATGAATACCTTACTGCATGAAAATGTTATGAATGCTTTGATTGAACCACTAAATAATTCTTGGGTCTGTTAACAATTCGTTGCCGGAGAATCCGAAGGAAGGTGGGAGAATTTGGAGAGTACGCATAATTTGGCTTGTGTCTGATTTTTCAGTATTCAAAAGTGGGGAGCGTGGACAGTGGTTGGATCTCAACCACAACTTATTTTGGGATTTGTTTTTTGGATTTTGTTTGGGCTTGCTTTTGTGGACTGGGTTTTTTTAATGGTCTGCAAAAATCAGAGGGAAGGCTCGTGAGGCTGGTTATTTCTTTTTCATTTGCCTTATAATATTTCTTGAGGATTGAAATGGAACAAAAGGAGAGGGCGGTAGAAGCTCCAAATGATGTCAGAAGAGCGGGTTTCATACATATCAACAATGTCTGTATCTCTAAAGGGGAAAAAAGGTCGGAAATGGGACGTCGCCTCAGTATTCTTTTCTTTTAATGGCATATTTGACCCTTCTCTCTTTCGATTTGTATTTTTTCTATGGTTTTGCAATATTATTATTATTAGGGGTGCAACATGGTCGGGTTGGATCGGTTTGAGGCCAACCCTAATCCAACCCGAGATAGCATTCCCTCAACCCTAACCCAACCCAACCCAACCCAACCCAACCCGAGCCTCGAGTTGAGATGGTCAATCCTAACCAACCCGCCTCTAAATTTCTCAACCCTAACCCAACCCAAAATTAAATCGGGTTGGCTTTTCCCAACCGTAACCCTAACCCGGCCCAACTCAACCCGTCGAGATGCAACCGCAACCAGATTCAAAATCAGGTTGAACCCGTTGGGTTTGGGTAGAGCCTGACCCAAGTTGCACCCCTGTGCAATATCGGCCGAAATGTATCGGGTTAATTTCGCTTGAAAAAGCCAATTACTCCAAAGGCTTAATCTGTTAGATAAGCTGTTATTCAATCATTTATACTTCAACATTTCGAGTTGTAGAGATGGTTAATCTATTTTTTCATCTGTCATGCGATGCATCTTGCTTGCTATCCACTTGGAACCATTGCCACTTGTGGTACAAGTGGGCTTTCTTTTGAATTGAGAGAGAGGGAGAGTGTCAATTTGGTGCAATGGGTGTAAGGGATATTAACCTACTACTTCCTTTGGATGTGTTTGACCAACCCATCGCAGTCACTATCTTGAGCTGGTGGTGGGTCCTGAATAGAGAAAAAATGCCTTCCGTTAAAAGGAAATTATCTAACTTCTTTGTTGCCATGGTTAAAAATGTGACAATAGGCTTGGAATCGTGTAAAGGAAAGACAAGTAGACGCGGCAAACCGCGGGGCTAAATTCAGCTTTAATTTAGAGCGATGATAAATTTGCACCCATTTAAAGCAGGTTATGTGGCAGACTTCAACGTTTTTTAAGTCCATTCACGTTAAAGGTGTGCGGCTTATCCTACTGGGGGTGCGAATTTATCATTGCCCAAAATATATCTATCTTTGGGTTAACTTTTCTATAAATTGGATAGCAATCTCCGACAAGGCAAAGATGTTCCGATAGCTTCAATTAATGTCTGGTAGGGGTCCTGCCTAACTCCACCTTGCCTATCATAAAGAAAGAAAGAAAAAAAGAAGCTCCGATAGCCATTGTTCTCATCCGGCCGCTTGTTATGGCTTTAGTTGTGATGGTCTCCGTTTGAAAATTTAACCCTTAAATAAGATTACTTTTGTTATTTGTCATTTTTATTATCAGAATGGAAATACAATTTATAAGCATTTGTTGTTAGAATTTTTAATTGAACCTTAAGTGGAAATGGATTGTTACCTCCGGCCATGATGATCAATTGAAGCTATTGATTTGATCCGCGTGATACGATCATTGAAGATCCGCCCCGACGAAACATGACAAACTGATCATTTTGATGTAGCCTTTAGATCAATCTAACCCTTATGCTTTGACCAATGAAATCATGGACATGACCCCTGGTTTCTTTATGGAAAGTTACTCCCATTAAACAACTCCTTTATTTTAAAACTTTAGGAAATGGGTTAGTTTCCCATTTACACTAAAACACTTGCTAGCTTAAGACTCTTAATAAGAGTTATCTCTAGTAAGCTAAAAACCCCAATGTTAGAAATATCTAAGACTTTCCTGATTAACTAAGAAAGTCAACGTGGGCCACCTTAAGGGAACACGCTTCCAACATTTGTATTTTGAGAAAGATCATAATTCATTTTAATTCGAGTGAATGATTTTCACTATAACTTCTTCATTGCCTGATACGGGTGCAACTCGGGTCAGGTTGAGGCCAACCCTAGCCCAACTCGAGATATCATTCCTCATTCCTTCAATCCTAACCCGACCCAACCTGAGCCTTGGGTCGAGGATGGTCAACCCTAACCAGGCCGGCCACTTCTAATTCTCTCAACACTACCGCTACTTATCTTACTCTAAATCGGGTTGGGTTGAGTCGGGTTGGTTCGGGGTCACCTAGAACAGAAAATACGGCTAAGATAGCATTCCCTCAACCCTAACCCAACCCACCTATAATTCTCTAAACCCTACCCGAACCCATCTTACTTGAAATCGGGTCGGGTTGAGTCAGGTTGGTTCGGGCTCACCTAGGGCCAAACAGAAAAATACAAGAAAACAATATAACCCAAAGAAAATCATTATAAAATAGATGACGGAGGTCGGGTTTGAGTCAGGTTGGGTTGCCAAGGCCTCAACCCTTACCCAACCTGAAATTTAATTGGGTTGGCTTTTCCCATCACTAAACCAACCCAACCTGAAGAAATGCCAACCCAACCCTGGCCAAAATCGGGTTGAATCGGTCAGGTTCAGGTTGAGCTCGGCCCAAGTTGTAAAGGAAGGAGGCTTGAAAGCTCTACGCTGCTTTTGATGAAACTCTAATAGCAACTTTGCTACAATTAAAAATGTAACCCTCTCTTTCTCTCTCTACATCCCTTTCTTTGGAGTCTGATTTGCAAGCAGTCCTCGTGACTTATGATGACCGTTATGCTTTTCAAGTTTTCAGTCAATGGCTTAAAAACATCTTAGCGGACGTCTTTTTCATCAAGCTTGATCCACGCGAGGGATTTGTCCCACAAATACTAAGAAGGTATAAATTTTGAAGAAAAAAAGGCAGGCTCATTTTACCATGTCTTAAATTTTCTTTTTTCATATCAAAACATGGAGCGAAGGATCCAAGATGTATCCAACATGCAGGTGGAATCCAAGGCCCTTTGGATAGCTTTAGACGAAGTAAATCTTTAAAATAAAACCCCTTGAGGTGGACTCAGATGGCAAAGTCATAGTCGACATGGTTATTAACAAAGCTAAAATTGGAGAGAGTTCTCCACAGAGATGCAAAAGGAGAAATGAGATGTGACGGTCTAGGATTCTTCCTCCTCGAGTCCTCGTTGTCTTATGAGCCTGATTGGACCTTGTCCTTTCGTTTTACTTTACATCAATTGCTTTCTACGTAAATTAGGGGTAAAACGGATTTTAGCCTGTTTTTTTTTAGTGTGAAACAAATTTTACACCCATTCTTTTGACGTAAATTAGCCGTAAAACCATGGTTTTAAATTTCGTTTTCGGGTATCATTTTAGTCTTGACCGAAACCGAATTTCGGCCAAAATCCCAAAATTTTGGCCGAAATATGGAAATTAAAATTTTTTTTTAAAAATATTTACCAAATTTCAGAAATTTCGTCCAAAATTTCTGAATATATGTATATTTTTCAAAAAAAAAATCAATTCCTTGAAATTTCGGGTGAAATTTCGTAAAACGCGGAATTTCGGTTTCGCCAAATTTCAATCCGAGATTTCGGCCGAAATTTAAAACCAAGCGATAAAACTACCCCAATTATACCTCAAAAGAAAAGAGCCTTATTAAATTTGGGTCGGACCCGAGGCTTTATTTCGGGTAAAAAAACTGTACGGTAACCAAGGGACAAGGCATATCCGTCACAAAGACCAAGGTGCTTAATATGATAAAAAAATCATGAAGTAAAACAGTACTTATCTGGATCTACAGTGTAATGTGCCATCCACTTCATTGGAAAATAATAATTAGTGGCTGATTGCACTTTCTACCACAAACTGATCATCATCATCACTTCATTCGTCTCTCTCTCTCTCATTAATATGAAGTTCGTTCATGTTAATCTTTAGTGTAGACAAGATTGACTAGAAAGCTGCATATGGGCATTGTTTATGTTTGACTCTACGTCAGATTTCGATCATGAATACGTACCAGTGTTTTTAAAATTTTAATTTTCATTGTACAGCTGATTCACTCCATCAATTTAAAGGACAAAATCAATGGTTAGTAAACAATACAAGTATCTCCAATCTACTTTTGATCCGAATTCTGAAGATAAGCCCACGGGCAAAAAGGCAATGATTTTTGCTTATGTTTACGGGCAGTCGTTATACAGTTGTGGGTTGTGAGCTTAGTTATTTGTGATGTGTTTTGTTAGTGGGTAAATGGGCTTGTGATGTTGCACTCCCTCTTGCTTGTATTTTTGTAATAGTAATTCAAAAAAATGGAAGAAGAGAAATTTACTGCAATAAAGGAAGCTTTGTTAGGAGAGCCATTGTTCCTCTCGAATAGAACCTCTAGAGGTCCGGTTGTCTCGAATCAACCTCTCCCCCTCCTTTCTATCTTTTTCTTGTTTATTTCTGTTACAGCATTAGGAATGTAACAATAGGAGATCAAGTTTCTAAAATAAGAAGAGTTTCCATTGTACGAAATGAGAAGAGAACATAAATCATATTTAAACTACGTCGAGTGTCAAAGATTAATCAGTACATGAAATTGAGACACCCACATAAAAATTACTTACTACTAGTAGATCTCATATTTGACATTATTTTTTGAGAATGGTATTAATTAATGAAGATAGAGAGACCGACTGAGGACGTCGGAGGTTGGAGCTTAACCATTCAGGGTTGAGACTTTAGCTCGATTGGTTTAGGCATTGGTTTTCAACCCTGAGGTGAGAGGTTCCATCCTAGCTTCGTTAAGGTATTGATTTTCGGCTCTGAGGTCAGAGGTTCAATCCCTGCTTACCAATAAATAAAATAAAATAAAATATCTTAGTCATTCACGGAAAAGTGAAAGGGCTGATTTTGGGTGACACGTACACTAATTCGCTCGCAATGGAAAAGAGTTCAAAATAACTTTAATTATGTTATAGAAACAACCAAAATATAAACTATTATCTCTTTATTGTTCTATGGGATTTGCTAGGGACCATCGCAAAAGGCATTTATTAGGCCAGCTGTTGCATGAGAGAGCAGCCACATAGGCTCACTTTTCAACAGATTTTGTTTCTTATCTGAGGTGGTTGCTCTCTCACGCAACAACCTGCCCGCGAAATGCCTTCTGCGATGATCCCTATCAAATCCCTTGTTTTATTTATCACTTCTAGGAGAACCTAGGCACAAAAAAAGATCACCAATTAAGGAGAAATTATATGATGCCCGACCGTCAAAATGTAAAGGGCGTAAGGAGACAAAACCTGCTGCCTTGGTTTTTGAACCAAGAAAAAGTAAAAACCGGTGCTTTCCCTTGGATTAAAAATAAAGGGAGAGGGGGTTTGTCTCTCTCCGCAGACGGTCGACGGTCGGTCGAGCATCATATAATTTCTCCCTATTAAGATATCATTATAAGTTTATGTTTAAGCATAATCGTTTGTACTCAAATATTCATGAGAGCTTGGTGTGTGAATTCCACAAGTGGTCTATGTGAAAAAGTCCTAAAGTGATGTAAAGGTGGCTCAACCGCGCAATGGTAGTAGTGGAATGGCGTATATCCGTGCCTGAGAACCACATGTACATGGCAATAGGAGTAGAATATTCTTTGCAAAATGAGTTGAAATGAAGACGGAGTCAGAGCTCGGCCACATTTTTTATATCAAAAGGACAGGTTTTAAGTTTTTAACATCCGCTACTTTAAGCGACATCTTTGTTGTTACTAAAAAGGACAGGGATGTCTTTTTTAAGTGTCAGGTTAGACAGGGACACATTGGTCTTTATCCCTAACAAAAGAGAGGGGTCCTCTCAAATGCCAATAATTCTACGGAACACGTGTGAAGGATTGAATTAAAAAACCATGAAAAATTTGTTTATCTAAAGCTCTCGTTTCCTTTCAATTTGGTCCCCTCCACGTAGTCTGTCTCAGGCCAAAACAATCCAAAGCCCTAATGGCCCACCACACATCTCTCTTCAATAATGCAAGTGAGATGTAGAGATTATAAGATTATATGGAAATTAGGGTTGGTGTTGGCCTTTCGAAAATCGAAAGTCGTGGGTAGGTCACATGCGTGCCCTACCTACTTTGAGCTCTGGATGGGAAGGTGTTCCATCACACTCGGTCTCTCTACGAATACAGGCACACACGTGTAAGCATGAATGTCTGAGATTAATCTAACTGAAAACCTGTTTTTTAATTTCAAGTATTGATCAAGGTAAAGTGAATTGGGTGATTTTGGGCTACGCACTTAATTAGTTAAGTAGTTGAACATATTTTTGAAAAATAAATTGGGCCCACTTTTGATAAAAAAAACAATAGTTTGGTGGACTCCAAAGGAAATATGTTGTCCCTGAAAATAATCTCCATAAAACGATCCTATCCCTCCGATCTGTTGAGGGACGGTGCTATATAGAAACCTCTACAGATCGGAGGGTTAGGATCATCCTATGTAGATGATTCTTGAGATATGGCCTATTTACATAGTATTAAGGCTCATCAAATGAATGGTTTGGATCTCCGAACAGATGGGCTCTGCTATATATATTTTTAAAAATACATGTAGCTCCCTTGGGACACTGCATAAAAACACTGCAAATAATGCCAATTCCCTCTCTCTCTCTCTCTCTCTCTCTCTCTCTCTCTCTCTCTCTCTGGTTACATGTTTGGTGATCTTGTTATTTATTCTCAGAGATGATTTTTTCACCCCCTTAGGATTATGCGTCCCCCTTTTAACGTGATTTGACATAAAAAAAAGCATTAAAGTCTGCGACAAATCACTTTAAAAGGGGGCCGCATAATCGTACAGGGGTGAAAAAATCATCTCCCTTTATTTTTAGTGACACAAAATGGTTAAGGGAGACAGACAGTGGCATGCCTAGCAACCCTCGCCTCGTAAAGAGTGGTTCCTCAATCACTTCAACACCTCACATATCGGTGGCGAGTTTGGCATTTAGTATATATAGCTTGAAAATTGGATTTGTATCGAGCAGCCCCAAAAGATCTAATACCACTAAAAATCAGATAATTGGGAAACCATTAGTTGTCTTGCTTAGGCCCTAGCTTATTTAAAACATTATAAATGTAAATCTCCCTCTCTATTAAATGCTTTATATGCACAGACATCGTTGATGCAAGACATATGTGCTTTCTAAGACTAAATTTTTATAAGTTAAAAATAGAGCAATGGTTAAAAATGCTATATAGCTAAAGTACTTAATAGCTATATTCAAGACGAGCGAGCTGATGTGATAGACTGGCCTTACCCATTTGAGGATGATAATTTTCTCTTGATCGGATTTTGGTTATTTGTTTCTGTTGGAACTGTTTTATATTAGTTTTGAGTCCTGTTTTGATGACTTTCTCAAGAGCAGTGATTATTAATAAGATTTTTGGGTCCGTCCTTTGCCTTAGTGCGCAATTCCGGATTAAAAAAATAGAAATATGTCTAGAAGTTTACCAGTAAAAGATAAGGGATTTGCTAGGCAATTTCGCGGCTTATGTTAGCGGGAGAGAACAGCCACCTCAGATGAATTAAATGAATAAGACAAAATCTGCTGAAAAGTGAGCCTAGGTGGCTGTTCTCTCATGCAAAAGTCATCCACGAAACGGCTTACTCCGAGATTGCCTAGCAAATCCACAAGGACAGATAACATTTATGAGGAATTTAATAGTTAAAGCAAACTTTGCATTTATAAGGTTCACATTTTTGCTTATAAAGAAAGAGAGTTCATTCTCGAAAAGAGATTAATTGCAATTTTGGAAATGATATTTTTTAGAGCAATGATAGATACAAGGGAGCCTTGCATAAAGAGCTAAAAAGGGCTCTGGATTGGATCCACGTCATTTTCAGTTACAATTTAAAATTGGTTGAAAAAGTAAAATCAGTTACATCTGATGATGTGGATCCAATCCAGAGCTCTTTTTTTGGCTCCTTATACAAGGGCTCCCTTGTATCTATCATTGCTCTATTTTTTATGTCCCTATCAAAATTAGTTAGTTGAGGGTCACGAGCACGAAATTTCAAATTTGATAACGTCTATCCTGTTTATTTTGTATCATGTTTGTCCTGTGTATGTGAGTATCATGTTTGTCCTGTGTATGTGAGGTTACTTTGCTCTCTCTCTCTCTCTCTCTCTCTCTCTCTCTCTCTCTCTCTCTTCCTATCAAGCAGTTTAAGAGCACGAGAAAAGTTGTGGGGACGTAAAGGAGATACTTCCATCCATGAAGAGACTAAAATGTACTCGTATGATAGTCCCACATATGTTGTGATGTAGGGTAATGCGTCCTAATAGTTGAGGCCCTTAATATTAAAGACAAGCTACTATCCCAACTTACCCACTAGAGTGGAAAAACCTATCCATATTTATGGCCATCGATTGACCCATTTGGGAGTGGATTCACTTATGTCTCTTTCTTTGTCTGATCCTCTTCGGTAGAATCCTACTTACAATGTCTCTGTCACGGTTTTATTAAGAATCAGAGTGTCCATCGAGTCTCTTATATCCTAGTACCGGTGTAAATGCTAAAATTTTTGTACGAAGTTGTAATTTTCAGTGTGTTTTTACTTTTTTAGTCCTCGCAGGGGAATATAGTGTGTGTTTTTACTATTAATATGTAATTCGGAAAAGAGCAGCGATTCGGTAATGAAGACAAAACATCTAGCCTTTACATGACAATAGGGACATCCATCGGTCACTGGCAACTGATGAATTGGCTGGACAATAAAGCGAAGAAGATGGGTTTTTTTTTTTATGGTTTTAGGGTTCAGTGCTCAAGTCGAGGGAGGGAGGAGACTGAGAATTTTGAAATTTAAATAGTTCAATTGCATCAATTCAAACGAAAATAGGAAAATTTACTGTTGTTATTATGTTGTGTATCATATACTGAAAATACCACTCATGTTTAGCTAGGGGTGCAACTGGGGTTTAGCCAAGTCGGGCTCAACCTGAACCCGATGGGTTCAACCCAATTTTGGCTCGGGATGGGTTGGGTTAGGTTTGGGGCCTTGCCAACCCGACCTCCATCCTCTAATTTTCTTTGGAAGATCTTGATTTTCTCTGGGTTATGTTTTTTTCTTCTATTTTTCTATTTGGCCCTAGGTGAACCAGAACCCAACCCGACCCCCAATTTTGGGTTAGATGGGTTGGGTTAGGGTTGAGAGATTTAGAGGCGTGTTGGGTTAGGGTTGACCATCCTCAACCCAAGGCTCGGATTGGATCGGGTTAGGGTTGAGGGAATGCTAACTTAGGTTGGGCTAGGCTTGGCCTCAACCCGATCCAACCCGACCCGAGTTGCACCCCTATGTTTAGCTTGTCTAAATTGACAATATTAATTTGGAACTGGGATATTCCATTGGACTTTTTCACTTTATTTAAGTCTCATTAATCTATATTAGGCTTGTGTCTTTGTCCTACCTAGGACAACCCAATGAAGCTACAAATTATGTCTATAGCCAACTATTTAGATTCAGATTTTTTTTGGTTTGAAATGGTAGAAAATTTTACTAAGCAAAGGAAGGGAAAGTTCACGACTGAGGTGGTCGGAGCAATACAAACAAAACATAGGACAAACAGATAAAAACAGGAATTAATAAGGAAGCTCATCAAAAATTTCGATGCCAGCTTGGCTTATAACACCATAACAGGCTAGGCGGTTTGCATCTTCATTAGCAGATCTCCGGACATTCTGGAAACGAATCAAGTAGCCCTCCACCTTGTCTTGAATCTCATCGATCAACGAAGCAAATTTACAAGGATGGGAATGAATCCCATCCATCCGCCTAATAATGTTGAGGGAGTCCCCTTCAACGATAAGTCTCTCCGCCAATCTAGTATCAATAAGACGAATCCCATACAATAAGGCTCTGACCTATGCTTTAGTAGACCTTGAACCCAATTGGGCTTGAGAATGCCCATCTAACGGCTCCAACCTCGTCTCTGAGAAGACCCATCTCTGGCCAAACAGTGTTGCCAATATTCAACCTATCAAAATTAACTTCGGCCAACCCGGATCAGGAGGTGCCCATCTAGGAGAAATATACTCCGCCGTCTCCTTACTCAAGCTAACCTACATCCATGAAACGATTGAGTTCAGAAGTAATGTAGAGCTTAAAGCAGGTTTGAATTCTTGCCCAAGAGAGAATAAGGGCAATGACTTTTGTAAAAGAAATGTAGGGGCATTTTACTGAGTTCCTGAATAGGTGAGCATTTTTCTCTATCTAAAGAACATAGATCGTAGCCACAGAAGCCAATCTCCAAACAATTATTCCTGTTGGGGCCAGGGGAGTAGAACTAATAGTCTCATAGAACCAAGAGGCGAGATGCAGAAAGAATACCCAAAAAAAAAAAAAAAAAAAACACCAGTGCGTATGTACGTGCAGCAAAAAAAAGGAAATAATTCAAAGTCAAAAGAGGGTGAGCATATGAAGTCAGAATACCGAGTTCTTGAATAAGTGAGCATTTTTCTTTTTCCTAAGAACCTAGAAAAAGCCGGCCAATCCACAAATAATTCTGCCTTTTTTGGGCCATGGGGAGTAGAACCAATAGTATAGAAGATCCGCGAGAAGCAGAAGGAATACTGATGTAAAATTTGTTGGATATATGTTCTCATATAAGCCCATAGATAATGGACCTAAGTGTAGTGGGCCTTATGGGCTTAAGCCAATTAACTTAACCGACTCAATCGCTTACTCAAACACTTCAATATTTACCAACTTAAATAGGGCTGGGAGCAGCGATCTTGGCATTCCACTTTGATGCCTTGTATGAAATGCTTCAAGCATTCTACTCTCTTTTTCTCTCCACAGATTTAACATTCTTGAAGCAGGATCGTTCAACTCTAGTTGTTTCTCTCTTGTTTTTTGGGTGTGCTTACCAGCCCTCTCACCCATGGATCTTTTACACAACTCCAATCGAAAGGTGGGTGCTATTGTAATTTGGGAGATCCTGTTCTTTTATCCTCAAACCCAGTTCCAACCCTCGTTTGGAATTTAAAAGGTGTGGTTTGATCGGTTTCATCTGTTGAAGTGGGTTTTGTTTTCAAAGCCTTGATTGGAACTTGTATTGGGTAGAAATCCTTGTGGTTTTACTCCACTAGAAATTGTTTTTTGGCCGTGGGTTTGTTTCACTTCAAATTCGTTTTGGCGTGTTCTATTCTACCCAAATTAGGTGAAGCTGGGTGGAACGTTGGGGGTTTTGTCAAATTTCATCCGTGGCTTTGGGTTGAAATTCTTGTTGAAACCGTTTTGGAAAAGAAAGTCGGTTCTTGGAACTCGGCCTAGAATATGTTTCTTGTGCAGATTCCACGCTTGGATTGGGTTCTCGCGATTCACCAATCAGGTGCACTCTTTCCAATTTATTTTTGTGATTATAAAATGCAAAAGACTGCTATTCCCTTTGAGATGGTCAAACTTCAATCGTTTGGAGGATCTGAGTTCAGTTCCTAGAAGCGAAAGACTCAGTTCGGTTTGAAATATGTGAATGTTTTCTATACTGTTCTGAGTACCTTTGCTGATACGGAAGAAGATGTTGATGAATCTTAATGAAAAAAGGATGAGAATTTCTGCAAAGACTTCCTATTAAATTATTTATCAGATCGTCTTGCAGAAACTTACAGCAAATTTTGGCACTGCTAAAGAAATCTGGGATCATTTAGATGCTCAATTCAAGAAAGAGGAGGAATTGTCCAAGACTCACCTTGTGGACAAATTCATGGATTTGTACTGAATTCTTTTTCAGGAAGAACTAGATACTTTCATCTTTACACTGTTGATTGGATTCATTTTCATGAAATCCATTTTGGTAATTCACAGGGATTGGCGAAAAAGGAGGAGCGCATCTTGATTTTGACTTTGATGAAGATGACTTACTTGATGAGTAAATCTTCTAAAGTTGTAAAGACTGAGTGCCTTCTTTCAGTATGTGTATAGAGTTCACTTATATGTGAAACTTTATTTTGGATCTTGATGAGAATCATACCCCATGAATGAATTCTTCTTAGAGCAGTGGGGTTCATGTATATATGAAGCTACCTTTTGGTCGAGTTTATTGTATATGAAACTCTTGGTTGTTCATAAAAGTATTCGTGTTTTTTAAGTTGGATTACAGATCTTTTATGATAATGTGATGTGGATAGTTCAATATTTTGTTTGAACATCACACTATCTATCTATGGATCGTGCTATACGTAGAACATTAGGAGGAGATTGTTGGATATATGTTCTCATATAAGCCCATAGATAATGGACCTAAGTGTAGTGGGCCTTATGGGCTTAAGCCCATTAACTTAACTGACTCAAACACCGACTCAAACCCTTTAATATTTACCAACGTAAATAGGGGCTGGGAGCAGCGATCTTGGCATTCCACTTTGATGCCTTGTATGAAATGCTTCAAGCATTCTACTCTCTTTTTCTCTCCACAGATTTAACAAAATTAATCCAATAAAATTGAATTTTAGGATTCTTAAGATTGTTAGATATAATATGGAGAAATTAAGGGACTGATCTTGGCTTACTCGAACCCAAATTGGTGTAACTCAAACTAGGAATTAGTCGACCCCAAATTGGAGCAACTCAAACCCAAATGCAGTTGGTCGAACCAGGATTTGGAGTTACTTGAAGCCAACTTTTAATGTACTGTTAAAATTTCAGAATGAAAATGGACCTGTAAAAACTACATTGCTATCGATTTGACAAAAACCTTTTGCGAAAATTAGATTGTTGATGACGAAGGCGGAGTCGTGCCACATGGTTACTCTCCTTAAGAATCGTATCAGCCCCCTACGCAGTGCAACCAGGATCTGCGAATCGATGCTCTAAGATAAAAATACAAGGAGAGAAAATTGTTTTTATCTTTGTAAACTAGTGTACTGTTGTATAAACTCTGTATGTTTCTGTGTTTGCAAATCTGTTGGATTTTAGGGAGGCTTCCTTCTACCTCTCTTTTATAGAGGAAAAATATGACCGTTGGAGAAAAAAACACACCATTAAAGAGTGAAAATGCCTCTCTTCCAACAATCACTTTTGTAACAATTTGAGAAGATGAAATGGTTCACAACGGTAAGAAATATTAATGGCGCAATTAACAAAATGTTTAGGGAATAAAAACCATTTAGGAGTTAATGAAAAAACCAAAACTGTTTTAAAAAGATATTTTTATTTACCCAAACCCGGAACTTGGAGAATCGCCACAGTGCGCGCATGTGTGTTTTTGTATGAACTTTGGTTCATGTAAAACTGGTTCGCCCAGCAAATTCGAATGCCCCCTGAAAGTTCCAAGCCTTTCCTCTACTCCACCTCTTATAAGGAGGTGAAACTTTCTTGAAAGTTCCAGTATATGTGGGACTAAAATTCTTGAATTGGAGTTGAAACCATGGTTTAAAATTTCGGTTTCGGAACCGGTTTCGGGTCCTTAAGTTTCCGAAATTCTGACCGAAATTTCGGTAGAAATCAAGCACTGGTGTCATTTTCTTTCGGTTAAAATTTCGACCGAAATTACCGAAATTCCGGTCAAAATTTCATTTTTTTAAACCTGCTGTAATAATATTTTAAACTGTACAAATTGTCGAAAATTTCGTCCAAATTACCCAAATTTCACACCATGCACAAAAATGCAAAAAAAGGGTGGAAGTATCAAGTTTGAGGCATCCATGAGACCCCATCGCACAATCCTAACCGTCCATTCCAATGAGATTTCTCTCATCTCGCTTATTTGATGGTTAGGAAGGATAGTCGGATGAGTGCGTTTTTTGGGTTGGGGCATCTCCGGAATAGGACCCACAAGATGAACGGTTCAGATTAAGAAATTGGCTTACAACATATGCTTCAATGTCCTCGATCTATTCTCTGTGTGATTGGATGTCATCACATGAAAAACCAGGGAGCTTCACTCCTCGCTTCTCAAACTCTTTTGCGTATTCAGCCATCTTTGCAAGCTCAGTCGTACATACAGGTGTGAAATCCCCTTCACACCCACAAAAAGATGATTAATTAATGAAAATACAAAGGGCAATGATATTATTCGCCCTCTTTTCTTTCCTGGCCCACCCCCTTTGTAGTTTAAAAATAAAAGAGTTGCATGAATACCTGGGTGATAAGTTTGGAGAGGTTGAGTGCATGGAGAGCACGTGGCATGGCTGCATAGAAACCCATGATTCATCACATGATGACATGTCCAGCCATGGAACCAAAATTTCGGTAAAACAATCCGAAATTTCGCCGAAATAATTGACTGTTTCGGTTTTATGCGATTTCGGTGTCGGTCTCCACTAAAATCCAAAATTTCAGATTTCGGTCGAAATTTAAAACCATGGTTGAAACTCACTTCAGACACCTCTGGGTCTTGGGTTCAAATCTCTACTATTATTTTCAATCTTCCCTCCAAAATTTTGTTTTAGAAAGTAACTTTTGTCTGTTTTTATTTCAAAATTTTTAACAAATACCCAAAAAAAACAGTGGGTATGCAAGTGCAGCTCAAAAACAGAGGCCTCTATAACAAGCATGGCAAATAACAAGATTAATCTTAACAAAGGAAATAATTCCCATAAAGCTCTCATAAGCAAATTAAAAAAGGGAGATCTTATACGGTGGATGGCCTTACCCACGACCCTAACTACATCAGGGCCCAACAAATGAATGGTTAGAGGCACCCGAAAAATTTGGGCCGCACTGTTTTTCGGGGCTGCACGTGCATGACAGCCGTCGACCATATAGTTTGTCTTAAAAAGGAAAAGACAAGGCCAGTTTGTGCTATTGTCAAAACATGTAGAGCGAATATCAATAGCCTAAGTTTAATATTTAACGTCTGTTTGAACTTTGAAGGGATTTGCTAGGCAATTTCGCGGAAAGCCATTTCCCCGGTAAGCCATTTCGCAGTTGGTTTTTGCAGGAGAGAACAGCAAACTCAGATGAGTTAAAAAGGATAAAGACAAAATCTGTTAGAGTAGTGAGCCTGGGTGGCTGTTTCTCTCGTGCATTTCGTAGCTGACTTTTGGATGTGAGAGAACCATCCACATCAGACTACTTAAATGAAGAAGCCAAAATCTGCTGAAATGTGAGCATGTGCGGCTGTTCTCAAACGCAAAAGTTATCCCCAAAATGCATTTCCGCGAAATTATCTAGCAAATCCCATTTTACAGAATAGATCCATAAGTAAAAAGGGAAATGTTATCAGCACTACTGTATTTTGATGAGGGCACTCTCACTTTATTATTAAAAGTAAGGTATGACCCATATCATAAGATGATCCAAACCGTCCACTAGATGGGCCACAGCCTAAATAGGTTGTGCTCCAAAAATTATTTCCATAGGTTGAGAGAGTTAGGATCAACACTCTAACATTCAGATCGGAGGGTTAAGATCAACCTATGAAAATGATTTTTGGGACACAACCTATTTAGGCTGTGGACAATCAAATGGACGGTTTGGATCATCCTGTAGTAGTGCGGGCCATGCCGTACTTTAAATAAAGTGAGGAGTGCCCTCATCAAAATACAGTAGTGCTGATAACATTTCCCAGTAAAAATTAGCTTTTAAGCTCGCAAGTGTGAGGATGTGAAAAATCTGCCGCCTTTTCCCGAACCTTCGACTTCCTTCCGTTCCTCCTTCCAGACAAATCCTCCTCTCTCTCTCTCGACCCTTTCTCGAATCCTCATCAAAATCAAACACCCAGAAGAAGAAGAAGAAGAAGAAGAAGAAGAAGAAGAAGAAACATAGGCAGCAGAGAAACAGTGAGAGTATATAGAAAAAAGAAGAAGAGAAACAGATGGGTGTGGATTACTACAAAGTCCTCCAAGTGGACAAGAACGCTAAAGATGATGATCTAAAGAAAGCATATCGAAAGCTCGCCATGAAATGGCACCCTGACAAAAACCCTAACAACAAGAAAGAAGCCGAAGCCAAATTCAAAGAGATCGCTGAAGCCTACGAGGTCAGTTTTTTCTTCATTCCTCTTTTTTTCCCCGTTTGGATTGCAAGAAAAACATTTCCGACGGAATTTTTTTTCTTTCCATAATTTAGAGAGAAACAATCTTATTTTTTCTTTTCACACCATCATTAGGTCCTCAGCGATCCGCAAAAGCGTGCTATTTATGATCAGTACGGAGAAGAAGGGTTGAAGGGGCAGGTTCCACCGCCAGGAGCCGGCGCCGGTGCCGGACCCGGTGGGTATTCGTTCTTCCAGACCGGAAACGGGCCCAATGTTTTCCGATTCAATCCTCGAAACGCTGATGATATATTCAGCGAGGTTTTTGGGTTTTCGAGTCCGTTCGGAGGCCGAGGGGGTTCGAGATTTTCCGGGGGGATGTTTGGGGATGATTTCTTTGGATCTTTTGGGGAGCCATCTGTTAATCAGACGCGGAAAGCGGCACCGATCGAGATTCAATTGCCGTGTAGCCTCGAGGAGCTGTATAAGGGGACTACTAAGAAGATGAAGATTTCCAGGGAGATTGCTGATGCTAGTGGGTGAGTTTTCATTCTTTTCCCTTTTGTTTTATTGGGATTGGGTTTTGGACGTTTTCTGATTCTTTCCTTCCTTTATATGATAAGTAATGGGCAGTAAGGAATTCTTTTGTTATATGTTTGTGGTGTTTGCTTTTTTATGCTTAGGTACTCTATGTTCATTTCATTGATTTCCTGTCCTTTTAGGCATAGATTGTTTGTTGAGTTCACTTGTTTTTCTTTGTAAGGGGCTTTTTGTTAGTGCTTCACATGTTATTTGTCTCTCTTTATATCTGTTGAGAGGGTCACTGAGATGCCATGCCTGAATCTAACCACCTTCTTGATAATTAAAGATATGCTGCAATTGCAATTTGAGTGTGTTTTTTTTGTACGCCCAAATTGTTGGCCCACTTTGAATGGATCGATAATGCTGTGTTGTGATCATAAGAGCAAGGCAAGGGAGCTTGGGAGATATACAGCCGAAGGCCCGTGTAGAGCTCCACCAAAACACAAATGTAACACCAAAATTAAAAGACTTTGACAAGAAATCTCTACACTTACCATTCAAAAAAAAAATAAAAAAAAAATTCTCTACACTTCTCCCTTGAACCTTTACCCTTGAAGCTTCTCTCTAAGCTTATCCTTGAAGCTCTTAAAGCTGACAATCTGTACAGCAATGACTTCATACTTATAGACTCAAGACAAACACCTAGTTGTACTCCCCCAATATCCTTTAGGAATCCTAAGCAACAACATACGAGATCTACATTGACTCTTTGATATTCTAGCCTAGACATTAAGAACTATAGAAAACACAAAAAATAATTACATATTCCACGCATAATAGCTACCCTAGAAGACCACAATGACTTTTCGCAAAACCAAGATGTATTGATTTTGATTTACAATTTTCAACACAAACTGCAATCTTCAGCATTAATTTTGTACATGTGTTTGGGACATCTTGTCCCTCCTTGTACTCTGCCATTTCGCTTTGGAATGAAATTGTTACTTTTCAAAAAGATGAATGATTTCCGTACTTAATTTTGATGCCCATAATTGTAAGTCTCATCACTGTCCTCCAACCAATCATTTTGTTTCTTGAAGCCTATTGACGACTAGTTCTAATATTGTTGTCTTGCCTCTTTGAGTATTTAGCATGTATGCGCTGTGCTCTTCTTATAAGCATCCTGCTATAACAACCCCATTTTTGTTCAGAATATAATGTAGGTAAACAGGAATCAGCACGTAAATCTTCATGTATCCCCTCTGCTCTGTATGTTGTATTCACTTGCATGTTTCATGTGTTCAGGAAAACCATGCCGGTGGAGGAAATTCTAACAATCGATGTGAAGCCTGGTTGGAAGAAAGGAACGAAGATCACATTCCCGGAGAAAGGGAACGAACAGCCCAATGTCATCCCTGCCGATATTGTTTTCACCATCGATGAGAAGCCGCACAATGTATTCACGAGAGATGGTAATGATCTAGTAGTCACTCAGAAGGTGCCCCTGTCAGAAGCTCTAACAGGCCACACCGTCAATTTAACGACTCTGGATGGCCGTAAACTTACCATTCCCATCAACAACATAATCCATCCAAATTATGAGGAGGTTGTCCCAAGGGAGGGCATGCCGATACCCAAGGATCCCTCTCTTAGAGGGAACCTCAGAATCAAATTCAACCCCAAGTTCCCTACAAGGCTCACTGCAGAACAGAAGGCCGGACTCAAGAGACTGTTGCCTACCTGATATCTGGTACTGGCTGCCTCTTTCTTGTGAATATTTTTTTGGCTCTTAGTTATATATAATAGAAAATATGTGTAATGGAATATAGCGATTTCGTTTGATACCTTTGTTAATTTAGTGCGAGGTTACATGCAATAAGTATAATTTACAGCTTCCATTCTCTTGCTTAAATTGTGACTTGCATTTTGAATATTAGATTAAGGAATTTGCTAGCGTCCATCGCAAGGGCATTTCGTGGAACATCTGTTGCAAGTGACAGCAGCCACATAGGCTCACTTTCCAACAGATTTTGTCATTATTAATGAGGTGGCTGCTGTCACATGCAACAGACGTTCCGTGAAATGCCCTTTGCGATGGACGCTAGCAAATCCCTTTATATTTACTAACTTAGAAACTACAGTTTCGAATAATTTAATAGAGGGGAAAGGTTTTTATCGTTATTTACTTCTCAATGTTTCTTTGTATTAATTTTTTGCTTAAAGGGTTTTAAGATCACTTAAAGATTTATTTTTTTATTTTTTTGGTGACTTAAGTTTTCTGTTTTTTTTTTCTTGATTTAGAACGGTGTTGTTGTAAGTTGAAAGATAGAAGCTAGAGGAGCTACTACTTGCATTTTGCCTCATCATAATGGACCTAGAGAACATTGTGTTGCAATACAAGCTAATTCCTTGAGTTAGGGACATTATGTTGCAATACAAGCTAAATCCTTGATTTAGGGGTCTTTTATTTTCTGTTGAAACCTTCTTTTTTGTTTTTTTCTTTCTTTCTTGGAATGGGTCCTACTTGGTCTTTAAGTAGGGTACGTTGGTAAATGCACAAAAAGCAAGAAGGGTTATGGCAAAAGAAGAGTTTTCTATTGGGGCTCTTGGATTGCTTTTATGGTTAAGCAAAAGCTAGGTTCTTTTTTTTTATGGGTAAGCTGGGGTTTGGCAAAATGCCTAGATGAGTGGGATAATTTGGAAGAGGAGTGGCCGAGTCTCCCTTCTCCCAAAGAACAACAAAATGTCAACATTCAGAGAACCTCCCGGAATACCCTCTTTGCCCAAGCAACTCCAAGTCTTCAATCGAAGCTAGATCAAATCGATGATCTAGACTCGGGTGAATCCGAGGTTGTAGTTATGAAAGCAGAGAAATGATGGGAAACTCACTGGTTGGATATTTTTTGGGAAAAAGACCATACTACATGGCTTTTAAGGAACACCTTGAAAGGGTTTGGAAGATCAAAGGTACTTTCCAACTCATAAGGATTCATGGAAGATTTTTCCTCTTTAAGTTTAATATTGCTGAGGACTGTGAAAAAGTTCTAGAAAGCCACACTACCTTTGGAGGTTAATCTTTGATCCTTCGAAAGTCAACCCCTGACATCTCTCTTGAGAGGCTTTCCCTCTTTTCAATCCCAGTTTGGGTTCGACTTCCAGAGCTTCATTTGAAAGTTTTGGACTCAGCATGGTTTAAGCAAATAGCCAGCAAAATTAGGAAACCTTTGTACATGGGTGTACAAACAACTGAGGGATCGAGGCTGAGTTATGCTAGATTATGTGTGGAAGTGGAAGCCGGTGCCAACCTTCCGAACCAACTTGATCTTAAAACCTCCACAGGTGTGACCCAGTAGAAAGTGCTATACTGATGGAAACCTCCTTCCTTCATGTAACTAATGGAAGACTTTCTGCCATTCTACCTCAAACTGCCCAATGAAAGATTCTAGGGTGGAGGTCAAAAAAGAATGGAGGCCGGTGCAGAATTCAAAAAAGAAAGGAGGAAGTGGATCATTCTCTGGGGAAGAGAGATGAAGGAAAAATGGACTTAGCGAGTCCAACCAGGGATCCTGTGAATACCACGGCAAAGAGTAGAAGAATAGAGAATGTAGACAAAGTGGCGAAAAGTGTTATATGCTAGTCGAATGGAAATCAGGTGGAAAGTACCTCTAAAAAACAAGTTGTGACCTCAAATCCTTCTCTAATTCTGGATAGATTGGAAGAGGATGAGGATTTGGTGACTCTTGATTCCGAACATGGTGGGAGCAATGACACCACTCCACATAAGCATAGTAGCAAAAGGATTGGGACTGAAATAGAGTGTTGCTCCTCTCAGGATGAGTCGGAACAGGAAGTGGATGAAGAAGAACACCCCCAACAGAAAAGAATCCCCAAAGTTTCTGATGTTAAGGAAGAGCCAGAGAGCAAGAAAGTTTAGCCAGAAGATGAAAGACACCTTTGATCAATAGGTTCTTAAATTCAAATGAGTATGGGGATTATCTCTAGAGATCACATTTATTCTCTTTTCTCTTGCTTGTTTGGAGTTTCGATATTAAGGGCATCATGTCCCTGGTTGTTCCCCTTCTTAGACACTGTCCTAAGAATTGGGGTGTGCCCTTGTTTCTTTTTATTGTATCATCTTTCTTTATTTAATACTCTGGTAGGGGTTCGCCTAACCCCAGCTTACCGATAAAAAAAAAAAGCTGGGGTTTGGCGGGGACCCGTACTGGTTTATTTTATCAAGAGAAAGATGATACAATAACAAGCACAAAACCATCCCTACTTAGAACATGCGAGAGAGGGATAGCCAAGGCTCGGCACATATGAGCGACAAACACTAAGCCTAAGAGATCTAAATGCTCAATACTTGGAGATGAAGAAGAGGAGAAAAAGTAGGGCAAGAAAATGGGGTTTCGCTTGGTGGCTCTTGGAGGGCTTTTGTGGTATAGCAAAAGCAAGTGTTTTTCTTCTTCTTCTTGGCTACTCAAAATGTGTTCTTCTTCCATTCTTCTCCATTGGATTTTCTTTATTGTAGCACAAGCATTGAGTTTCAGGATTTTCAAACTACTTCTCAAAAGTGGTTTTTTCTTTGTACTCGGTGTAGAGACTTGGAGGTTATTTTGTGGCTACATAGAAGGTTGGAGAAAAGGTTTTTTAGTGGAGTTAACATTGTACTATTGGTTCTAAATAGTGGATTGTGTGTTGCCTTATCTATGGATGTAGTTCATTATGATGAACTACGTATATTCTTGTTTTTTTGTGGTTGCTTTGTGATTGTTTTCTTTTTTCCCTTTGTGCTTTTTGCTTTTTGGAATATTTTTCTCCATCTTATTAGTGCAAGATCTTGAATTTTTTTCATGTGTTCGCCGGTGGCCGGTGTTATTGGCGGTGGGTTTTGGCTGCTATATTTTGATGCTAATATTGTAATCCTTGATTTAACGCATGGGATGGGACCAATACCATGTGGGCCACCTCATGGTGTTCTACAAGATTGTGATTTTAGGTTTATGTCCCCTTGGGACCCAACAAAATTTGCCTGACTTCCATACAAGTCACCTCTTGCAGGACCTAAAAACGTCCTGTTACCACCAATTTACCATTGATCCCGATTTTCTGCCTTTGTTGATTTCCATACATGTCCCCCTTGTGGGTTCTAAAAACTGTTACCACCAATTTACCATTGATCCCGACTTTCTGCCTTTGTTGATTTCCATACATGTCCCCCTTGTGGGTTCTAAAAACTGTCTGTTACCACCAATTTACCATTGATCCTGACTTTCTGCCTTAGTTGCCGTAGCTTGGAGAGTAATGGAATAAGCAGTCAAAAGGGAGTAGACAAGCTTGTCTAGAATTTCCACCCGGAAATAGTGGACGAATTGTAAGTAGTGTGGTTGCGTGGCAGAGTAGTGGAAAAGGTAGGGATGTCATTACCAATATAGAGTTTGGTAGAGAGAGATATGGAAGAGAGAGAAAGAGAATAAGATAAGACCTTTTCAACTCTTTTTCCACCCAAATTTCTTCATTTTGGTAACATTTGGTTGGAAGATATGGGGAGGGACCATTAGCGCCGTGCAGGTAAAAACACAAGAAAAAAGGCCTTCGTGATGGAGCGAACTCACATTCTCTTTTATTATTTAAACAGCTGACAAGGTATTACAATTCCCAAAAAGCTCTCAGCTGAATTTGGTTATATATATATATATATATATGAGGAAAGTGTTGGTGAGCTTAAGCTCACCAAATTTATGGTGAGCTTAAGCGCCCAATCACATGGGGGCCTACTTTGTTAGGATGATCCAAAGCATTCATTTGAAAGGCCCTTGGATAGATGGGGTGTGTACCAAAAATCAGCTCCATAGGATCATCCTAACACATCCATTTGTGGAGGTCAAAATGGACAGACATTGTTTGTCCATAAATTTGCCAATTTTTGTCCTCCACAAATGGGGGGGTTAGGATGATCCTATGGAGCTGATTTTTGGTACACACCCTATCATGATAAGGCCTTGCAAATGAATGGTTTGGATCACCACAGAAAATGTGGGACCCATGTGATTGGGGGAGCTTAAGCTCACCAACACTATATAAAGCTTAGATCAAACCTGAGACCTTGAGGTTGAGAAACAAAGCCTCAAACATTGAGCTACAGGCCCAAACCCGTTCAACATAGAATTGACAAGGTTTCTCCTTGAGAAATGGATCAATGGCTTCCTACTCTCCAACATTGCTGCAGAATTTGGTTTGAGAAGGGGCCCATCCCAAATTCATCATCTGTCAGTTCAATTTTACCTTGGTCGAGGCTGTGTTTTTTTCCTTCCAAATCAATCAAAACTTCCTTTTATTCAATAAAATGTCACTCATCTTGCCATTAGCTAGGCTGTTAGTTTATTTTGGCGTGCAAATATGAATTCTCTGTTTTATTCGTGTCATTTAAAACTAAGTCGAGTTTCCACGTTACTCCTAAGACAACGTGAATCTTTTTTACAATACGAGATGAGGACAGCATCCTGCTAAAGTCCCTTTTTCTAGTTGTGTACAGCTACCATAACCATCCACTCTCTTGGCATTTGCTGCGTGCCGTTATTTTCAGTCCTCATTAGATGATTGGAAATATGAGGAATATATTTACTACAAGTGAAAGAAGAGAAAACATAGGGAAAAAAAAATCAACTACACAAGGCCAGGAGTATCATTTTGTCACAAGCACCATCTAGACCTACGCCCAAATCATCCTCTCCGTGCAAAGCTCATGGTCTTTCCTCTCAAGCAGATTTCAATTGCTGCAAGTAAATCAGGCCCACAAGTTAGATTTGATATCAGAATCATAGGATGGTGTGGTGTGGGGACCTGTCTATGGGCCCAAATTGGGCTATGGCCTACTATACTTCAAAATCATTTGTAGCGATTTCACAATGAAAGTAAGCATTCACCAATTATTTGGTATATGTACTGTATGATGGATCGTCCAGAGTGAAAAATGTAAGATGAGTTCGGTAACAAAGAGGGGACTCACCTGTTTCTCTTCTTCAATCTTGGCCTTGATGTATGAGTAGCAAGCTACTCCGGCAATGGCAATGCATGTTCCGATACCTGTTTGTGTCGATATCTTGTTGCCTACACGTGATTAGGTGTTAGAAATCAGTGATCGTGAGGATTGAAATATTTGAGAAAATCCGAAATGGGTTCGAAGCAGAACACAGTAACACGTACCAAAGGCCAAAATAGAGAATCCAATCACAAAGACGCGCTTCAATACATTCCCAACAGCATGTGTAAGGGGAGCCACTCTCTCCAAGGTGTTGGTTGCCAACTGAGAAATCATATAATATTGATTATGTAAATCCATAAATACAGAAGGACACTCTTCTCCAAATTTAATGGAGATAACCAAGGTAGGGTCGTTCATATCAATGTTTCCATCATAAGAGACTAATCTCCTTACATGTCTAAGGTTCATATAGTCTCTTATATTTATTTGCTAGCATTCTTGGGCCATGTTATGCAGGGTGTAATATGGTGGTGCCCCAACCCATCAAAACATGAGGTGTGAAATGGTGGACCCCATCCCATATACAAAGTTAGGTGTACAAAATGGTGGGCCCTATCCTATGCATGGTTTGGGTGGAGATGGTGGCAAAACATGATACGTTAAATAGTGGGCTCCACTGCATCAAAACATGTGGTAGTATGGTGGGCCGCACCCATTGCTATCTATGGTTGTAAAATGGTAGGTCCCACCATGCTAAGTCTTTGTTCTTCAACTCTGAGGCTCCTGGAGGTTCAATCTCAGCTTACCTACGAAAAAAATGTTAGGATCCACGCAATGATCATGGGTGTAAAATGATGGGGCCCACCCTATGCATGGGTTTGGGTGTAGGACCCACCCATCAAAACATGAGGTGTAAAATGGTGGTCCCACCAAGAAAAAATGAGGTGTAAATCGGTGGGCACTAATCTATGCATGGTGTAGGTGGAGATATAACCCCACCCCATCAAAACATGAGGTGTAAAATGATGGGTCTCACCCATGCTAGGCGTAAAAAATTCAATGCAAAATAATATTTCGTGAAAAAAAAAATCCAAGGTACAGTAGGTTTACAATTTTCCTTGAAAACAGGAAAAAAATATAGGAAAATAAATTCTGGCGAAAAAGTTTTCCAATAATTATTTTCCATGAAAATAAGAGTAGTAGAAATTACCTGATTATAGAGATGATAAAACATCCCGACCCAAAAGAGATCGGAGACAAACTTGGTTAACCCCACCTTAGCAATTGCATCACCAAAGCCATGTTGGATCAGTTGAGGTCCCTCGATCTGTAAAATCAGACACAAGAAATCATGCCCACATCAACACCAGCCACGTTGTCAAATATCAACTCATGCAAGTCAGATTATGTGAATAAGATATGTTGGCATGAGGAATGCTATCTTGACGTTGCCAATCAATGGAAAAAAAAAACCTTAAAAATAAAAGTAGAGTTCTACCTATTGCAGTAAGGGGTTATAAGGAAGGTTTTAAATTTCGGTTCTGGCAGTCCAAAAAACAAAAAAATATTTTGCTTTCTATTGAAAATTTTAGTAAAACTCTTGTAAAATTATATAAACATATGCAAATGATAAAGTTTTAAGATTGAGACTGTAAAAAATATTAGAACAAGCACACATACATTCTTAAACAACATGTAAGTAATGATTTAATAACATCAAACATTTAGTGACATGTTGTCCAATAATTCAGTACTATCCCATTGCACACTGCATTTCACATGCAATTCATTTAAGGGCAGTGATAAATCAACTCCCCAATTGGATAAATCGACTCCCCATGTGTCTATCTCTCTCTAACCAAGAGGAGAGAGAAAGACACATGGGGAGTCGATTTATCAATTTGGGGAGTCGATTTATCACTCCCCTTCATTTAAATATAACCATGTAAATTATGTGTTTACACGCAGTTTTTGTTTCATTATGTGTTTCAACTTCGTTGTGTGTTTCAATGGTACGTGATTAAAACAAAACATTTCGATTGTTTTGTTTCGATTTCAATGGAAATATAAAATCATGGTTATAAGTACGAGTTTGTTGTTTGAATATAAGTAGAAGATTGCCGAAAACATTAATTTCTCTACAACATAGTGATTTTTTTTTTACTCACAATTAACGCCGGGGGAATGCAAACAAAGAGTGCGATGATGGAAATGTAAGCATAGAGATTGGTGCTATCCATGTTGACCTGCAAAATAACATAGGACAAGCTCTTATATCTTGAGATATATGTGCTGTGTGGAGAGAGAGAGAGAGAGAGAGAGAGAGAGAGAGAGAGAGAGAGAGAGAGAGACCATGGCTTTCTTTGAATAGATACTCCTGTAAGTGAAGGAGATGTTGGAAATCATGGCGCTAATGAAACCCGTCCAATTGAATGAGAGCTCAGTCAGAGACGCCATCGACACACCTGTAATTTAGTCCTATGAAAACATTAAAGAAGGGCTTTCCATGCAGTGTGTATTTGAGAACCTTATCTCCACCAGATTAAGATTCTATCTCAATTAGAGTGGGTCCTACTTGATACGAAAATCACAGCAGATAGGGCCCTCCTTACAATCACCGTCCAATCTGATGGCATGGTTCCCCACTAGGAAGGATTGTTTGAGAAGAGATCCTATTTGTGAAAATGACTAAAATGCCCTCCTTACATAAGTAACAACAGTTAAAAAGTGAATGCTTACCTAACACAACTGGAGCAAGAGAAAGCCATAGCGTTAGGGGTATCTGCTGGCCGAGTATGAATTGAGATGCAGCCGCATTGAAGAAGGGCTCCAGAGCTGAAATGAATTAACATGGAATAAGAAACTGAGATCACACTGACAATATAAAGCACGAAGTTAGGAGTGCAACTTGGGTCGTGTTGGGTTGAGCTTTTGATGAAAATGAACTGAAATCAATCCGAACCCGACCCAATTTTATGGTAAAAGGTCAACCCGAATTCCCAACAATCGATCCGAATTGCATCCCTACACGAAGTGGTGACTTCTTTTTTTGTATGTATGAGCTTAATTAGGTACCTTTGATTGTGTGGGAAAACGAGACCGCCACCGCCGCAAAGGAAATGTTACTGGTCACATGGCCTAATGCATGGCAAACTGCGACGGGGATCAGTAGTTTCAGCAGATTCAAGTCCATGGGCTGCACACAAACACCACCTGGTCACATGGTGTAATGGACGGGGACAAGTGTATCAAGGGCATTTTAGTCATTTAATGGGGTATTTTTTTATCAATGCAAGCGTAGACAAGACATTTGATTGCGGGATAGTTTTTCATTGATAAGACCTTCTACTAGTTTGTCTTCTATTCTACGATAGGTTGTTCTGGATAAGTAGGATCTTTTATTCTCTATCATTCAAAGACTCGTTATCTTAAAAAAAAAACAAGGATAAATGGAATTTGAACTTTTGGATTGAATTACACTCATCTTCATAAGACATGAACTGCTAACCAGGTTGGTCGCACCATGGCATCATCTAAAGTCTAAACTCTTTTAATAATTCGAAGATTCCAATCAACGGCATGTATAATGAGGGATGATTCTAATCACCCAATTAAATGGGTTGAAAATGAGTGGTTAAAAAGATGAGAAGTGGTAGCAGGACACATCTCTGGCTCCTTAGCTCATTTTCCTATGGACATGTTTGGACTTTGGATTCCAAGAATAGCATTATCACGAAAAAAATTTGCTATGATTTTTTTCTTTCTTAAATTTAGAGGGAAATAATACGATTCTGGTTAATTTAGAGGGGCATCTTCATAATTTGGAAGCCACTCTAAATAAAAATTGAATAGGGTTGGTTAAATGATCTTTTCTCATGCGTGAGGAAAGTATGAAATTGAAGAAATATTTTTCCTTTGCAAACTTGTTTTTAAAATTCCTGCAATCCAAATAGGACCTGAGGAAAGTGGTAAGAAGAAATGCTTGTGTCAAGGTTTGCCATTTAATATTGGAAAGTGTACGAAATCAGGGATAAATTTGTTATTGTATCAAAAGATTAGCAATCCAAACCGGGCCTAATGAAAATGATAAGGAGACACGCTAGTGTCAAGGTTCGCCTCTCAATATTGGCAAGGGTACCAAAGCACTAGGAGGGATGTATAGTCGTTGTAAATAAAGATTAAGGGGCGTTTGGATCGTGGGTATGGGAAACAAGAATCGGCGTGTGATTCCAATGTGGCTAATTCCAGCGTTTGGTTCTACTTTTTTGTGTGGAATGGAAAATGGAATTAAAGCGGTGGCGGAATAAATCCCGGAGATAATGGCGTCATCCCCATACCCACCCGAAGGACAGGGTATTCTGATTCCAAGAATCAAAATTCAAAACTAAAACGACCCAAAACTTCTCTTCGCGAGTCTCTTCCGTGGATAGTACAATCTCCTCTCTTCTCCTCCTCTCCTCTCCTCTCCTCTTCTCTCATGGAAACTTCGCAGATTCAGCTAGAATGGGGAAGATTGAAAAAGCTCCACCTTCTCTTTGATTTTCAAGAACCATGGCCTTCTTCTTGGCTTTCTTCACTATTCCTCGATCTTCTTCTGCATCTATTTCCCAGTTGCAGGGTCATCATCTCTGCTTAGTACCAACACCTTCTGCTGCAACAACAGCCTGTTGTGGGTTTATGTACACGAACGCAACAAATTGGGTCCCCCAGCCACTTAGATCCAGAGAACATGACCGAGGTTTGGTGTAAGGATGATGGCAAGCTCTGTTACAACTGTGAATCTTGCAACCCAAAGAGGAAGCCCATAGATGGCTAGACCTTCTCTTTATAGATCCAACCCAAAGATGCTTAGACAAAGTAACTTGGAAAGAAAAGGTGGATTCGATTCTTATTTTAATTAGGCCCCTCAAGCTCCTTAAACCTTCAAAGAGCAGAAAAAAAATCAGATGATGGATCCACTAGTAAGCTGTGAGAAATGGGTTTGAATCCTTGTTCTTTGTTTAGACCAGTTTAATCCTTTTGTTCGTTGCATGTGGGCTCACTGGCCATGCTTGCAAGAGTTTGAGAGAATGACACCAAGGGACCTTGTGACTTGGAACTGTTATTATCAATAGGAGGCTAAGATGAGCCTTGACTCTTCTAACCAGATGAGCCTGTTGGGTGTTGAACAAGATGACTTCGCCATGGTTAGCATGGTCTCATTAAGTTATCATATTGATGAATTGCCAAAATAAAAAAAATAAAATAATAACAATAATAATAAAATACAAGTCATTTTCATTAGGACAATTTGCATAATATATTGAAAATTTGAGTCCATTCCGGTGTTGGTCAGGAAGTGTACCAAACACAAGAATTGGAATCACAACTGATTCTCTTGACGAATTTCAATGCTTACCCAAACACTAGAATCGGAATTGTCATTCCCTTCACAGGGGAATTGGAATAGGAATGGATTGTGAATTCGATACTGAATCCTGATTCCAGTAATCCAAACGCACCCTAAGGGTAATACCTTTTGTTAAAAAATTCCATCCTCGCAAGCAGGGATATATTTGTCGTTGTACATAAAGATTAAGGCTAGTACGTTTTGTTCAAAAATTCCATCCTCCCAAAGCAGGGATATATTTGTAGTTGTACATAAAGATTAAGGGTAGTTTTGTAAAAAAAAAAATACAGAGTGACCGCAGTCTAATGGAGGGGCGTTTCATAGTATCACTATTCACTCTTCTAAATTTCTTACCATTTATTCCCTAAAGGGAAAAGGTTTATGAGGTATCGCTCAGTCTCAGCAACCCACTAAATCCCCATCTCCTATGTTGTTTGACTCATCCAACCCATTCATTCTATATGACCTAACATAGATAGGGTGTCCGTAAGAATTCATCTCCATAGGATCATTGTATGCGCTGATTTGTGGAGGTCTAAAATGGATAGCTAAAAAGTGGGCTTCTACAGATCAAATGGTTAAGATGATTGTATGGAGATGGATTGTTAGGAACACCCTATCTATGTGAGGTTATATGGAATGAATGGGTTTGGATGAGTAAAACAACATGAGAGATTATATGGAATGAATGGGATGGATGAGTCAAACAACATGGGAGATGGTGTATTGAACCTCGCCCCCATTCCCTAATTAACCACACTTAAATTTCAAAGTTGGCCCTATTTATGCAGTCCTTACTCCCTAGTCCCTTCCCGGCCTAAAAGGGCACTTTGGTCAGAATAGATAGCCTTTGTGTGACCAGAAATAGAATTACCCCCGGCAGGAGTGTCGTAATCGCACTTTTAAACAGAATGACCTAAAAGCCCTTCAGTGCAACGGTTACTTACAGCGCGCTTGGGGAGGCCAACGGTCCAGCTGGCTAAACAGTAGACCACGCCCACGAACAGATGCACCACCGAGACGAAACTGCGCACCCCAAAAGAACACAGCCCATTAAAATCAACACCCTTCTGCTAACATACGCACTGAGTGAAACGAGAGAGGAAAACGTACTAAGGGTAAGGGAAGTAGTTGTAGATCTTCTTGTTGAGTATGTTAAAGATGACGTTGAGAAAGTACCTGCAAATCACAGGATGTACAAACATACCAGGTATATCTTTCGAAAGAAAAGGATTGGAGAGTCGTTTGATTAGATTTGCGCAATGGGCAGTGGCTTACCACATGAAGAAGAATATACCGGTGAGAAGAGCAGGGTACTTTTGGAAGAACCCAACTGGAGAAATCTTCCCTTGGCTGAAAAAAAATTAAACCGGAAAAAGTCAAAAAGATTAGATTCAAATTTGGGTCTTTTTCAGGCTATTAATAAGAGGAATAGAGGAAACGGACCTTACCTGGAGGAATCGTTCTCTTCGGCCGGAGACGAAGCCGCGGCACAGATCGGACGGAGAAGTTCCCGTTTTCCTGACACATTTCTGGCCGGCGGTGACGATTTCTCGAGGAGAAGAAGCGCCGGCCGGAGCTGCCTTCCCCAGATGAGATTCCCGCCGTCTCCGACCGATCTGTTAGTTCTCATCGAGATTATGTAAGCGTTTGTTTTCTTCAGCCGGATTAGACCGGAGATGGTGGAACCGGATAGCACTCTCGACTCCATTTGTTCGTTTTCTTTTTTGGTCTCTTTTAGGAGAAAGAGATATGATATTAGTAGTTAGCTATCCTGCGCCGGAAGGGTGAGTAGGATAAATTCGAGGATATTTATTTTTCTCGTGTGGAGGTACGCTTGGTTTCATGTGTCATATCTTATCTACAAAGGGAAGGCTCTCACGAGCTGCCTTGTCTTGTCCAATCGTGGCCCCATCTCTTCTTTTCTCAAAACCCTTATCTCTTCTGTTTTGATTTTCTTTCGGTTGAGGTGTTCCCTCCACCAGAAAAATGGTGGAATTAGGAAAATAATATTGCAGGGAGAAGAGACCAGTAAATAATTTAGGGAAATGATATATTCGCCCCCCTTTTCTTTCTCAGGCCACCCCCTTATAGTGTAAAAAGTTAAAAAGAGCATCGTAAATACACTTAGAGCAGGTTGGCCTGAGATAGAAAAGGATGTGAATTTATCACTTCGTTAAGCTTTTGGAGAAGTTGGTAAGTTAATATGGTATCGGAACCAAAAGGCCTCGAGTTCAAACCTCCCGGATAGCAAAAATCCACATGTGATGGTCATCCCAATGTGGGACCACATGTGCCTACGTGTTTGCCAAGTGGGCCACATGTGCGGAGAAGTGTTAAAGTATAAAAGATAAAAAATGCCTGTCTCCGACAGCTTAAGCTTTTGGAGAAGTTTGTAAGTTAACACCATAATATAATGCAAAGGTTTTACTTGTCAATTACAAAGGTGTTACTTGTCAATGCACCGAAGCCTCTACGTGACATTGCCAATCATCTCCATCTTTCAGTCATCGGCTTGAAGGGTAGTATTTTTCAGAGATAAGGTTTGGTGGTAGGAACGATATTATGGCTATTGTCGCACTACCCTGTTTTGAATACAAGACGCAATACCCTTGTCTTTTCTTTTTAATTGGCTGCTGAGAGCTTTTTGGGAATTGTAATAGCCCATGACACCTGGTTAAATAATAAAAGACAAGGTGAGTTCGCCTTCTTATCAAAACATGGAAGTGGGAATATCAGTAGCCAATATTAGTAGCCAATATTATTTGATATTTGCTTGAACTAGAAAAATGCAAATATTGTTTGTCTTTGAGGATTGCTAGATATACATGTGCCCTTGCAAAAAGAGGGGCAAAGGGCGCCCTCATTGGTCAAATCCCATTTAAGATGGCAAAGAAAATTAAAATCTTAAATGTAGATAAGATGACACATGACATCCCTTAATTTTCGGTAATTTTGCATTTGTAAAATCCAGATTTTAGAGAATCCTTGGTTATTGTAAAGAGTAATCCAAATCGACTCAAAGATGGCTAGTGACCAATAAGGTTTTGAGTCTGGACCACCTTAGCCACGTGTGTTCACGTTGGAAAGAGTGTGGTAATAGGTTAATAATATGGTAATAGGTTAATGATGTGTGGACCCATTGTAAGCCCAATAAGTTTAGTGGGCTTATTTGAGGAACAAGAGTCCGTAATGGGAGGACCCTAGGGTTTCCTTTTATTACTATAAATATGGGATTGGTCCCTACTCTCTCACATAAGGTTGTTATTTCTCCCCATTGAAATACACATCGGAATCATCCCACCAAGAGATTAAAAGCTATGGCAAGAGGTAATTATGTTTAATCTCTTCTTGTGTTTAATTTTCTTGAATGGTATGCTTATGGTTTCAATCACACAATAATAGTTTTACATGATAAAGCGTGTATAGTTTTCGTGGTCTAAAGAAGAAGAAGATTCAACAAACCCGTTGTGTGCGGGATAAATGCAGTTTGAGAATTAAAATGAGCTTCTATAACTATTTCTCCTCTCCCTTCTTAAAAAAAAAAAAAAAGTCTCGTTACATGCACTCTTGGGACTTAAGGTCCTAAAATACTCCATATTCTCTTCATTCATCAAAATTGTCCCAACGTTAATGCAAAAAAAGTCTCGTTACATGCCCTCTTGGGACTTAAGGTCCTAAAATACTCCATATTCTCTTCATTCATCAAAATTGTCCCATCGTTAAACCATCAATGGTTTTAAATTTCGATCCGAAATTTCGGATTTCGGTGGGGACCGAAACCGAAATTTACTGAAATTCGATATTTCGCGAAATACCAAATTTCGGTGGAAATTTCGGCTAGAAATTTTGAGAAAATGGCATTTTTTCTTTAAAAAAAGAAATGTTTAAAAATTTCGGCCCCAAATTTTGAAGCTTAATACCAAATTTCAGATTTCAGTGGTGTCTAAAATAGTTACCGAAACCGAAATTTAAAACCTCGAATGCATCTGAGCACGCCTGCGTAGTTGTTGAGAGATGATCAATATGGCATTGTGTTCGCAACTAGTCTGTGTTTTCTATTTTCTAGCTTATGTCTTTCACTGAGGTTATGACATCCAATAAGCCTCAGGCCTTGTTTGGATTGCAAGAAAAATATTTCTAACACAATTTTGTTAGGAATTTTTTTTTCTTTGACAGTTCAGAGGGAAAGAATGTGATTATGTTTACTTTAGAGGGATATTATCATAAATTGAATATCGCTCTGAGTAAAAATTGAATAGGATTGGTTCAAATTAATGAAATTATCCACTAAAAAGAATGTTAGATTTGCTTGGAATCATGTTGAATTTTCAACAAAAAAAAAAAGTTAATGAAATTATCTTTTTATGTGTAGAAAAAATTGGAAATTAAAAAAAAAATTTCCTTACAAAATTTCCAAGAAAATTCCTGCAATCCAAACAGTTTATCACCCTTTTCATTTCAAAATGGTGATCACCTTTTGGATTGCTTCCTAATGATCAATACTGGGACCCATGGATAATGTGTGTATAATCAAGACCGTTGATCTGGTGATCCATCAGGTCATAGTTCCATGCCGAACAAACATCAGATTCATTAGATCACAACCTACAAAAATCGATGCTTTAACGAGGCCTTGGATATCCAGAGGCTGGGATTATCCAATCAGGGTATGGCCTACTTGGTAGAACAAGCTTGTGTTTGCCAACGGGAGTAACCGACAGGATCAGGCCCTACATGGCCCATGTCACATGTGAGTCCAAAGGTGATAGAATAAGGAAAGAAAGAGCTGAGGAGAAACTTCGAAAGGAACGACAAAAACAGGAAAGAGATTTGAAAGTAAAGAATCTGAACTCATCCGAGACAACCCTCTACTTAACAATGCGACTTCTTTCAACGTCAAAAGAAGGTGGGATGATGACGTCGTCTTTAAGAATCAGACTCACGGTGAAGCCAAAACTCTCAAGCGTTTCATCAAGACACCATCAGGAATGACTTTCATCGCAAGTTTCTGCAAAAGTACATGAAATAATTTAACATTGAATGAAGTAAGTTGGCAATTGTTGTGTAAGTGAAACATCCCAAATTCTTAATCTCCAATTGTTTATGTATGCATGGAATGTATAAACCTACTAGAGATCTTGTTTTGGCTTTGTTTCTTAGGTAAAAAAAGTTCAGTTAGTGCACCACAAGTATTAATCATAATTTACTGTCATCATTTTCGACATTCTTGCTACTTTGCTATGTTCTATGATTTGTGGACAGAGACTCGCGTGTCTGAGTGTCCATAAGGATATGAGGTGTTTGGCTCTCCGACATGGCAACCACTAAAAATCCAGAAACAGAGACACGCTTGTGCGCATACATACATATAAAATTATTAATCATAATTTGCGACAAGATAAATGTGATATTCAGTTAACAGACTAATACAGCCTAGCATTAAACAAATACAAGTCTAAAACATACATGAGATAATGAGATACTCCAACATGTAGTGAGAATTAGAGACCATTTGGATACAATGAATATGATATTAGAAGAAGAGTTTGTTTAGCGTTTTAGGTTTAGGGGAGTGGGTGGGAATAACACCACAAATATTAACCATAATTTACAGTCATCATTTTCGACATTCTTGTGACTTTGCTATATTCTATGATTTATGGACAGCGACTCACGTGTCGGAGTGTCCATAAGGATATGTGGTGTTTGGCTCTCCGACATGACAACCACTAAAAATCCAGAAACAGAGACACGCTTGTGCACATACATACATATAAAATTATTAATCATAATTTGCAACAAGATAAATTTGATATTCGGTTTACAAAGTAATATAGCCTAGCATTAAGCAAATACAAGTCTAAAACATACATGAGATAATGAGACACTCCAACATGTAGTGAGAATGAGAGACCATTTGGATACAATGAATATGATATTAGAAGAAGAGTTTGTTTAGCGTTTTAGGTTTTGGGGAGTGGGTGGGAATAACAACAAATGTTAGTTAAAGAGGAGTTAAAAATAATAAAAAGGCAAACATAATATTCAATAATAAAACAGTATTCCAAACTTGACATAGTACAGAAACTTGTCTGCACGCACATTAAGTCTGACACTGCTAACAATACATTTAGAAGAGTCAGTGTTAATATGTATTGGCACGCGTGTAAGTGTTTTTTTTTATGGGCAGTGTCATCAGTAAATTCAAAGTGTCGACTAAATCAGATAATGGTAGTTTTTCAAAATGGGTGCACGTGTTTAACCAAGAGGTAGTGTATGCTTTCTACATAAATGAAGCGAATCAATTCAGAAGCTTCCATAATTGTCTGGTTTTTATTCTTTATTCCTTTTTCCTTCTCTATAAACCTATTTCATCCTGTTCAAAATTTACAGTGCAGTTGATGCTGTGTGATTTGCGAAGAGCTGGAGCCATTGTTAGTCACTTGGCTTCTGCTTTATGACTAAATACTCTTTGTGTATCAGTTCAGTAGTTACTAGAAGAAACAAGCTTTTGGTGACTGTAGGAAAATGGTCACTGTTGAAGGCAACTTCTTTTCTGCTGGAGTAAGCCAATAAATACTTGTTGGATAATGGTCTTGGAAATGTGTCATAAAGAGAAGGCCCTTTCTTTCTGGTAATTTCATCTGAAACTTGTCCTGCAATAGTTGCTTCAGCCTAGCATAACCTGAAATAAGTCATTTTTCCTAGAAGAGGAGTGACAAGAATGGTAAGCAAAGCTCCGATCAAATGGTCAAAGCACCTCACGCCATCCCAAGTCTAGCGGCAGGATGAGAGTCGAACAAGTCATCCCAAAAGCTGCCCCTTTATTTGATTCTCCAACAGCAAAGTATGCCATCGGCTTCAGACATGATCATCACACTTTTGGCCTCATGATTTCCTGTTTAGCTTCTGCTAACCTGTTCAGATCGGCCAAGCAGCTCCCGGATAGGACGAATGAAGAGAAATGTAATTTCTTAGAAAACTTCTTTACATTGGCAGAGCCTATGGATGAACTCAAAAGCGACCGGATGCACTTATGATTTTCCGATAGTGTAGACACCCCATTTTGACAGGGCCCTAAACCCGCATATTCGAATAAAATCCCGAGGTCAGGCGGAAAATGAATGAAATTAATCCGAGCAAAAGAGAATGTGGGGCCCGCTTGTGTGGGGCCCGTTTGATGTGGGACCCGCCTGTGTGGGACCCGCTTTTGTGGGACCCGCTGGTGTGGGGCCCGTTGATGTGGGACCCGCCTGTGTGGGACCCGCTTTTGTGGGACCCATTTGTGTGGGACCCGCTGATGTGGGACCCGTTTGCGTGGGGCCGCTTGTGTGGGGCCCGCTGTTGTGGGACCCGCTTATGTGGTCAAAGAGAGAATAAGGACAGTCATCATTTTCTTTGTTTTTAAAGTGGGCGTAATGAGTGGTTTTGGTTTTCGTATGGCATCCAATGCCATTTGAAAATTGTTTTTTATTTTTTTATTTATTTTTTTGCAAAAATTTAAGGGAATTGGGGGGACATGAGGGGGACAAAAAAACTCTCATTTTTCTCCCCTCATGAGGACTCATGATGAGTCTCCCTCTGATCTCTCGCACAGAGGAGAAAACAGAAAAAAACCAGAGGAGAAAAAAAGGGGAGCAGAGGAAAAACCAAAGGAGAAAAAAACCAGAGGAGAAAAAAGAAAGAAAAGGGGAAGGAAAAACCCACAGCCATTCTCCATCTTCCTCCTCTACCGTACCCCACCACCTCTCCCAACTCCGGCCAAGCCTCCTCCACAGCCGCCCATCTCCGGCCACCACCACTGCCTCCAGCCGCCCACCTTCTTCTCCGGCAGGCTTGCCGGAATCCGGCAAGCCTACAACCTCTCCATCTTCCCCCACCATCCGAACCTCTCTCCACGGCCAATCACATCCGCTCATCACCGCCACCACAACCACCCTCCTCCACAACCATACCCTCCACCATTGCAGCCACCCAAAATCCCCAAACCCACCACCACCAAGCCTCTCCACAGCCACCTCCTCTGTCACAAAAAAATAAAAATAAAAAAAAAAACCATTGCTTTGAGCTGCAGAGAGAGAGAGAAAGAGAGAGAGAGTCTTCTCCTCCGGCGACCCAACCGGATTCCGGCCACCACCTTTGCAGCCACCTCTCCAGGCCACCATCTCCCATCTCCGGCCAACCTCCCACACCTCCACCATCACCCCCACAGAACCTGCAAACCGGCCACCCCTCATCGCCACCGGCCACCGCCACCTCTAGCCACCAAAAACCCTTCGAAAATCCTCCCAAGCCGCCGCCCATCCACCATCTCCACCCCAAAGCCGAACCCACTTTCTGCAACTCCCTTTCCCCCAAAACCCATTTTCAAAACGAAAACCCATTTTTCTCACCACCAAGCTTCTCCACCGCCACCCCTCTGTCACCCAGAAACCCATAAAAAAAAAAAACAGAGGAGAGGAAAAGAAAAAAAAAAAGAAGAAGAAGGAGAAGATCCACCTCCCTCTCTTGCCGCCGGCTGATCTTCCCCTACACCACCAGTACCCCATTTTCAAAAAAAAAAAGAAAGAAAGGAAGAAAGAAAGAAAAGAAAAAAACAGAGAGAGAGGGATATATATATAGACAGAGAGGGGGAGGCTCGGCCCGACCGTGTCTTCTCCGTTGTCTCGCCGGAGCTCCGGCCTCCCAAGCTGCCATTTCCGGCCTCCCAAGCAAATCTTCTCCCCACCATTTCAAGGCTGGAGCCCTCGATGCTTTGCTCCGAGTATCGGCAAAAATGAGCAATGCACTGGTAATTCTCACCCTTTATTGTGATATGTACTCCAATGATCCTCATGGGCCACGCCGGGCAATGTCCACCCTGAGTGAGCCCAGTTCCGTCCCCAATCTAACTCGGTTCAGCCTTAATCCAATTCAGCCCCAACTCGGACCCGTAACCCGACCCCAATCCGAGTGAGCCCAGTCCAACTCAGACCCAACTCAACCCAGCCGAGTTCAGCCCTTACCGGCTCGACACAACCCCTTCCCTTCCTGCCTTAGAGTCTTCGCAGGTTAAGGGATTTCTTCCTCTTTAGAGTCAGTCCTAGAGAGTTTAGGAGTCAGTCTTACCATCCTAGGGTTTAGGTGTCTGTCCTACCCCTGTAGAGTTTAGGATTCTGTCCTATCCCTTCATAAAGTTTAGGATTCCGTCCTTCCATTTTCAGAGTCAGTCTTCAGCATAGGAGTCAGTCCTTCAGTCTTTCAGGAGTCCGTCCTATCATCATAGGGGTTAGGATTCTGTCCATCCCCTCATCAAATCACGTGAATTTTATCCGTTCCTGCAAGGTATAAGATGCTGTCCAACCCTTGCAGAGTTGTTATTCTGTTCATTCCCCCCGCAAAGCATAGGATGCTGTCCAACCTTTGCGGGATATCAGGAGTCTGTCCTCCCCTTGTGATGATAGGATTCTGTCCTCTTGTGTCGAAAAAATCAGAAACATCTGAAAAATAAAAAATCTCAAAAATCTCGAGTCATTAGAGTGTAGTTAGGAAAATCTGTTCCGAACTACGGATGGCTTGATCCCTAGCTGAGGGGTACGTAGGCAGCTCAGGCGTGCTGCTGGCATCCTGAGTGCAGTCACCATTTTCACTTTCACCTTTTTTACACCATTTTTTAAATCACCATTTCACAAACATTTCTCATCTTTTCGTCCACCCAAGTTCAGTCAAACCTTTCAGTAAAATCATTTAAATCCTTCAAAAAATCATTTCAGCTTCTGAAAATATCTTTCTAGCTTTTCTCAAAAATACAAAAAACCAAAAATGGGCAAGGATGGTGATTGCCAGGTCACTCGGAGCCTTCTTTTCATTTCATTTCTGATTTTCATCGTGGTTTGCCGGTCTTATCGGTTTTTCGACGTTTTATCGGGTTTTGAGACGGGCGATGACGTAGCGTGGCCCCTTCACAGGGATTGTCCTCGCTGAGCCCAACGATAGGCTATGACGATCGTGAGACCTATCCGATCTTCAGCGGATCAGGATCACTGAGCTCGATTCCTTTAGAATCGCTCCCTGAGTCTATCGTATGTCCCATTTTCTTTTCCCTGGTATTTTGGATTTACGCACACCGTCTATTTTCTGATCCCTTCCTTGCCTCACATCTTTTAGCTTAGTGTGTGTTTGTCTTTGGTTCCTCGTGTGTTTACTTTCAGCGTGCTTATTCTTTGTGCGTTTAGTCTCACATGCTTAGCTGTAGATATTTTCCGCTTTTCTGCTTACCATCTCTGCTATTACTTGCTTAGTTGTAGCTGTGCATGTGAATGTTATTGCTTTCCTAGATGTGATGAGTTAGGATTAGATGCAGTGAGTTAGGATTTGGATGTTTACTTTCTTTTGCCCATCCCCGGGTCATGCATGCTTAGATAGACGTTTTATCGGGGATACTCGTTCCCATTTCACATGATTTTAGCCCAAAACTCTTCAAAGTTAATTAAAAATGGCATAAGAGACCAGGTGCTCGCACCTGGGCGAATTGGGGGCGCCTAACCCCTTCCCCATTCGTCATCAGGCACGGACCTTTTATATCTCTGGTTATCTGTTCCGACAGAGCACAGCATGGGATCCAGGGCCCACTTCCTTGGATGGCGACTCTTTCTTTGTTCGAGGTGCGTCTCGAATCCGGGCTGGTCCCCGAATCGAGAGGTATCTCACTTCACATCGCCGCTCATGCTGTGAGGGGCACTCTTTCGAGAGTTCCTTGGCGGAGCTCTCCTTCACGTGGATGATCCAGAGACTCGCGTGGGGGGCACGTCCCCCCGGCCCGTCCCGGATCGGGTTCCACAGATTGGCGACTCTGCTGGGGAATTTTTGAAACATTGCCTAACTCTGTAAAATTACCATTTTAATTAATTTTGAAGAAATTTGGGTCAAAACCAAGCTAAATGGGAACTTTATCGTTAGAATCCAGGGGCACCAGATAGGTGCGTAATTAAAACGAGGGATTCACACACTGCACATCATTCATCGTCATATTCTTTATTTCTTTCATTGTTTTTCATTATTATTGGCTCCACGGGATAGATTCAATGCGTGCCCGACTGGGATGTCATTACACCCTGATGGTACTGTTGAATCTATTTCCAAGCTATGCGCCGGTGCTGCAGCCGTAGACATTGGGCGTACTTTTGTCTACAGCAGCTGACGAGCAATGAAGCATACTATGTATAACATTGGGCGTACTTTTGTTATACATATTAAGTATGTTTCATACGCATAGTACCCTATAGATTGAGTCTGGAGCCTTACTTTGTTTTATATATTATGTATATACTTACTGACTTAGTGAAACCCAACTAGGAAGTACCTATGTTTATATAAGTATATTGCATTCATATAGGGTCGAACATGTGTTGCTCACACGTGTGGAGCCTAGAGTTAGGAGCTCTGTCCCCTTGGTAGACTAGGGTAGTTCATTTTACATGGCTACAGCGGTCCTAGTACACTCATCAGTCTGTCTTGAGTCGAGACTTCCTTGACTCCGCTAGATTAGACTAGGGTTGGTGCCCCTGGTTAGTATGTATATATATGTATATATATGTACATATTTGTTATTAGATTAGGGTTTACTTCCTAGTTAAGTTTTCCTTCATAATCTAATCAATTATTCCTCTCTCTCCATTCTATGGATTATCATCAGATGCTTGGCTCTTTTAGCCATGATCTATCTCCCATGTGCTTGATCATTTGATTGATCCTGATCAGATGTACTCCGCATGTCGATTGTGAGTCTATCTTGCCATTATCATTATCGGAGTGTGTGTTCTTGCTGAGAACCCTGCTTTATCTTGACCATGACGGCATACTCTTCATGTTTAGTTGCTGAGACCCTCCTAGTATAGCCGTCATGCTGCCAATTTTTTTTAGAACCCTTGAGCGTAATCATTATCCTTTTGGGTTCATTGACAAACCATGTGCTTACCTTACCACATCTCCTGGTATAGCCGTTATGCTGCCGAATTTTCTCCAAATACCTTGAGTGTGGTCATCATCCTTTTAGGCTTGTTGACAAACCATGTACTTGTCGTACTACATCTTCATGTACAACCGTTAAGCTGTCGGATTTTGATCCAAGGGAAGGATGTGTTGGCGCTACCTTTTGTCTCAACTTGCACATTACATTGCTATGGGATTAATTCTCATTGAGCCTAGTGTTTATGATGTCCATGACAGGAGTCTTAGTCACTCGTCTACCATCAACCCCAAAAAGCTTTCATCTCTAAACTCGCTTGGTCTAGCCCGCTATACCTTTTTCCTCTCACATTGCCCAGATGGCTGAGTATGCTGAAAGTCTCGTCTTGAGAGAAATGAGAGAGATGGTGATGACATCCATGACCTGATAGACGGGGATCCCCTCAGTCTTCTCGAACTCAAATGCTTCTGAGAACCCTGCACATAACCGTGTTGCACTTCTTTCACCCACCATGGGAACCATTCAACTCATTCAACCCTTCACAGATCTTACCACCTCTACCTATACCACCTCTGGGCTGGAAAATGATTAGGAAGGGAAAAGAAAAATGTCAGAGCTTGAACTCCTTGAAAACATTATACCAGAGAAAGCCTTGCCATTGTCAGGTGCTAAAGGACAATTTGAGCTGGATCAACAGAAACCAAAGAGGCCCTCTCTTCTGAGATTCTAACTCCAGGATTGCTCTCTCCAATCATTATCAATGAAGGCACGTTGTCCTTGAACTTTCAGCGCCAATCCGTTGCCTCCGATGAAGTGTCTCATCTTTGAAATTTGTTTGGAAGAGTGTATACCAACCCTCCTGTCAAAGTTGGTAAGCCTAACCATGTCAATATCAATTCTACGTACGTTGTGTTTATTGGTCTCTCTCATTGTGAACCAATGTCCAATCTTTTGTTGAATTTGATGGAGAGCCTATCGTGGCGCGTCAAAAATCAATGTATGTACTTCAAACATTCAATGCAACGAACATTTGATTCCAGTGTCGTCATTATTCTTGTATATGTTCACTCTTGGATCTAATGTTAATAAACAAATTAAGACACCCTCCTCAGACGAGGATGCCGATGAAATTCTCCTCGAGATTTGAAAGCTGATCAAACGAGGGGAAGAGCGTCGAGCAAAGCCACTCGAAGATGAAATCGATACCGTGGATAGTGGTATCCAAATCCGAAACTCGGGAAATAAGGATTGGCAAAATCTCCCGAAGAGCGCAAAGAATCGATAAACCTATTTAGAGGGTTCAAATAAGTGTTGCTTGGTCCTATGAGGATAAACCAGAAGCATGCCTTGGCACTGTTCAACGTAAGTCACCCTCAGCTTCAGACATCGGGTCGAAAAAGTGAAAATTTCAAACGAAGAATACCAGACATCAAGTGAAGTTAATGAAAAATTGAGAGAAGACTTTCGGACAACAAAGTCATGAGCATAGAACATGAACCCCAAAAAGAATACTTGGGCTATACATTCCGATGGAATTTCAAGTTAGAACATTCAAGGAGTAGGGGCCTCCCCGACATCCAATAAAAAAAAGATAGAATCCAGAGAAGAAAGGAGAGGGGAGCATGCCCCACGTCAACTCCTCAAGAACGTCAGAATCTCAAAAAGCAAAGCTGATAAATAGATTGAAAATTTCAAAATCATCTTCAGCATTTAGAGAAGACCCAGAGTCGTAGAATCCCGAATATCAGTGCGAGATCTCAAAGACAAAGTGGGAATTCAATCAGTCTAGCTCGCACAGTGCAGATGAAGTCTTGCCAGGAAATGCCGCCAGACTCCTCAAAAAAAAAAAGAGAAAGAGAAAAAGTTCAAAGCCATTGAACCTTAGCCATTCAAGAAGCTTGTATGCCAAAACACCAGAAGGCCATCATTGGACGCCTGAGCCTTAAATGCCAAAATCCCAAGTTTAAAAAAAAAAAAAAAATCCTTTTACAAACACCTTTGAGCCTCAACAAAATCAAACATTCTTTTCAAACACCCACAAACCAGGGGTAGTTCGTCCGAACTACGTCTGACCTGATCCCTTTCTACAGGGTACGTAGGCAACCTGATCAATTCAGGTTCGGTCTACCTTTGGAATAAAAATCAAATTATTCCCTTTCAACTTTTGAGCTTAAAGCCAAATCATTATGTTCCAAACCCCAGCGAACTACGCGGACCTGATCCTCCATTTTTGGGGTACTTTAGGCAACCTGGCCGATCAAGGTTCAGTCGAAACTTTGAAATCCAAAAGAAATATCCAATCCATTTGAACACAAGCCCACCTAGAAAGTCCTTCTGGTGAACAAGCAGAGGTTCAAAGTCAAGAAAAAAAAACGACGGAGTCTGAAGACCCGCTAGGCTGAAAACCCGAGAGGGCAGTCTAGGCAAAATTTAGGGTCATTCACCCGCTAAGTTGACAACTGAAAAGTCAGCTTAGGCAAAAATTAGGGTATCAAGCCCGCTGGATTGAAAACCCGAAAGGGCGAACCAGGCAAAAGTTAGGGCAAGCGGTCCATCAGATTGAAAACCTGAAAAGGCAATCTGGTCAATGGCAATGACTTCCAACAAAAAGTGAATCATTGAGATGGAGAAACAGTCTTCAACCAGGGTAAAATCTCGGAGTCCAAGTAGTGCCAGCGAGCTTACTTTAACATTCCTCTAAACTGGGGGCATTGAAACCGAGCAATCCGAAAGGGATAATAACCATGACATAAACACCGAAAAAGGAGAGTAGTGCCTCTTGACACGGTCTTCAAAATACTCTAAGAGTGGCTAAGCCATACCCTTGAAAAATAACACATCAGATCCAAGAGTGAGTCGAAAGCGAGTCGAGTCCTTAAAGCAATAAGAGTCTTCTTTGATTGAGTCCTTGGAAATCTGTTCCTCCTTCATATTTGTGTTCCCTTTCCTTGCAAAGTCTAAACTGTCGGGTGCTGGAAGAATGGGACTGTGTCCTCCAAAATGCAAAGAAAATTCAGAGTAAATCCTGGTTTAGGTATCAGAAGGGGCGAGAGACATCTTGTTCAAACTTACTAGAGACCTTAAGCCTCCAAAAGTGAGCAATGCGAAAGAAGGGATTCTCAGACCCAGCCATCATGGTGATTGTCCTACTCTCTCCATACAAAAAAATTGTGCAACCTCAAGCCTTCATGAAACGAAGCATCTTTTCTTCAACCATCATTGTCCTGCCTCCTTAAAACTCCTGTCATGGAAACACAATATACTAGGGGCATCTTTTATGACTCGCGTCATAAAAGATGTCAAGCACACAAAGGCAATCAGTAATAAGGCCTCCAGCAAGTTAAGATAAGAGGGGTACGAGCACATCTCAAGCCAAACCTCTAAACTCCTCAGTTGATTCCACTCTTCAGAAGAGTCAATTCTCCAAGAAAATCAGTTTTCCTAGCGAAGTCTAGAATTTGCTCACGCAGCCTTCAATCTCCAGCAGAATTCAGTTCTCTCAGAAGAAATGATCAATACTCAGAACCTCAGCAGATCATGTGAGTCTGGTCCTCAGCAAAGAACTCGCAATCCCATTTTCTCGGCAAGAGACAAAGCAATTTTCAAATGAATCAATCTGAATCAATAAATCAATCAATCAAAATCAAAAGAAATATCCATCCCTTCTGTGTAAGACCCCTGAGGCATCCCATCCGCGTAAGACCCCTGAGGCATCCCATCTGTGTAAGACCCCTGATGCATCATCTGTGTAAGACCCCTGAGGCATCCTATCCGTGTAAGACCCCTGAGGCATCCCATCTGTGTAAGACCCCTGAGGCATCATCCGTGTAAGTCTCCCTGAGAGCATCCAACCAAAGTCTCCCTGAGAGCACCCAACCAAAGTCTCCCTGAGAGCACCCTCACCAAAGTCTCCCTGAGAGCACCTCACTAAAGTCTCCCTGAGAGCACCCAACCAAAGTCTCCCTGAGAGCACCCTCACCAAAGTCTCCCTGAGAGCACCTCACTAAAGTCTCCCTGAGAGCATCTAACCAAAGTCTCCCTGAGAGCACCCAACCAAAGTCTCCCTGAGAGCACCTCACTAAAGTCTCCCTGAGAGCACCTCACCAAAATCTCCCTGAGAGCACCTCACTAAAGTCTCCGTGAGAGCACCCAACTAAAGTCTCCCTGAGAGCACCCAACCAAAGTCTCCCTGAGAGCACCCAACTAAAGTCTCCCTGAGAGCACCGCACTAAAGTCTCCCTGAGAGCATCCAACCAAAGTCTCCCTGAGAGCACCTCACTAAAGTCTCCCTGAGAGCACCCAACCAAAGTCTCCCTGAGAGCACCTCACTAAAGTCTCCCTGAGAGCACCTCACTAAAGTCTCCCTGAGAGCACCTCACCAAAGTCTCCCTGAGAGCACCCAACTAAAGTCTCCCTGAGAGCACCCGCACTAAAGTCTCCCTGAGAGCACCTCACCAAAGTCTCCCTGAGAGCACCTCACTAAAGTCTCCCTGAGAGCACCCACCCAAAGTCTCCCTGAGAGCATCCAACCAAAGTCTCCCTGAGAGCACCTCACTAAAGTCTCCCTGAGAGCACCTCACCAAAGTCTCCCTGAGAGCACCCAACCAAAGTCTCCCTGAGAGCACCTCACTAAAGTCTCCCTTAGAGCACCCATTCCGCGTTGTTCATCTGTCAAGATGCTGTCTTTTCAGATCCCGATTTAGGTTTGATCATGATGCTGTCTAATCATTCCGCTATGTTCATCTGTCAAGATGCTGTCTTCTCAGATCCCAATTTCGGTTTGATCATGATGCTGTCTAATCATTCCGCTGTGTTCATCTGTCAAGATCCTGTCTTCTCAGATCCCAATTTAGGTTTGATCATGATGCTGTCTAATCATTCCGCTATATTCATCTGTCAAGATGCTGTCTTCTCAGATCCCGATTCAGGTTTGATCATGATGCTGTCTAATCATTCCGCTGTGTTCATCTGTCAAGATGCTGTCTTCTCAGATCCCGATTCAGGTTTGATCATGATGCTGTCTAATCATTCCGCTATGTTCATCTGTCAAGATGCTGTCTTCTCAGATCCCAATTTCGGTTTGATCATGATGCTGTCTAATCATTCCGCTGTGTTCATCTGTCAAGATCCTGTCTTCTCAGATCCCAATTTAGGTTTGATCATGATGCTGTCTAATCATTCCGCTATATTCATCTGTCAAGATGCTGTCTTCTCAGATTCCGATTCAGGTTTGATCATGATGCTGTCTAATCATTCCGCTGTGTTCATCTGTCAAGATGCTGTCTTCTCAGATCCCGATTCAGGTTTGATCATGATGCTGTCTAATCATTCCGCCGTGTTCATCTGTCAAGATGCTGTCTTCTCAGATCCCAATTCAGGTTTGATCATGATGCTGTCTAATCATTCCGCTGTATTCATCTGTCAAGATGCTGTCTTCTCAGATCCCAATTTAAGTTTGATCATGATGCTGTCTAATCATTCCGCTGTGTTCATCTGTCAAGATGCTGTCTTCTCAGATCCAAATTTAGGTTTAATCATGATGCTGTCTAATCATTCCGCTGTGTTCATCTGTTAAGATGCTGTCTTCTCAGATCCCAATTCAGGAATGATCAAGATGCTGTCTAATCATTTCGCTTGTCCCAGATCCCAATTCAGGAATGATCATGATGCTGTCTAATCATTCCGCTTTACAATCTCCAAATCCCTGAGTGGCTGTCTAATCATTCCATTCTGCAATTTGTGCGAATCTGTCTCACTCCCCCTTGAGAGTCCATCTCAGTTTTCTTTTCGAGATTCTGTCTTGTCAATCCATCTTATCATTCCCTCTCGATTAGAATCTGTCTAGTCGATCCATCTCGTCACCCCCTTGCATCCTTTCTGTTTGAAATCTTGGGCCAGTCAAAATGTGTTGTCTGTTCGGCTTTGGCTTTCGTGCGACAAGCACACTCGGCCAAAGAGGGGCATCTGTAGACACCCCATTTTGACAGGGCCCTAAACCCGCATATTCGAATAAAATCCCGAGGTCAGGCGGAAAATGAATGAAATTAATCCGAGCAAAAGAGAATGTGGGGCCCGCTTGTGTGGGGCCCGTTTGATGTGGGACCCGCCTGTGTGGGACCCGCTTTTGTGGGACCCGCTGGTGTGGGGTCCGTTGATGTGGGACCCGCCTGTGTGGGACCCGCTTTTGTGGGACCCATTTGTGTGGGACCCGCTGATGTGGGACCCGCTTGCGTGGGGCCGCTTGTGTGGGGCCCGCTGTTGTGGGACCCGCTTATGTGGTCAAAGAGAGAATAAGGACAGTCATCATTTTCTTTGTTTTTAAAGTGGGCGTAATGAGTGGTTTTGGTTTTCGTATGGCATCCAATGCCATTTGAAAATTGTTTTTTATTTTTTTATTTATTTTTTTGCAAAAATTTAAGGGAATTGGGGGGACATGAGGGGGACAAAAAAACTCTCATTTTTCTCCCCTCATGAGGACTCATGATGAGTCTCCCTCTTATCTCTCGCACAGAGGAGAAAACAGAAAAAAACCAGAGGAGAAAAAAAGGGGAGCAGAGGAAAAACCAAAGGAGAAAAAAACCAGAGGAGAAAAAAGAAAGAAAAGGGGAAGGAAAAACCCACAGCCATTCTCCATCTTCCTCCTCTACCGTACCCCACCACCTCTCCCAACTCCGGCCAAGCCTCCTCCACAGCCGCCCATCTCCGGCCACCACCACTGCCTCCAGCCGCCCACCTTCTTCTCCGGCAGGCTTGCCGGAATCCGGCAAGCCTACAACCTCTTCATCTTCCCCCACCATCCGAACCTCTCTCCACGGCCAATCACATCCGCTCATCACCGCCACCACAACCACCCTCCTCCACAACCATACCCTCCACCATTGCAGCCACCCAAAATCCCCAAACCCACCACCACCAAGCCTCTCCACAGCCACCTCCTCTGTCACAAAAAAATAAAAATAAAAAAAAAAACCATTGCTTTGAGCTGCAGAGAGAGAGAGAAAGAGAGAGAGAGTCTTCTCCTCCGGCGACCCAACCGGATTCCGGCCACCACCTTTGCAGCCACCTCTCCAGGCCACCATCTCCCATCTCCGGCCAACCTCCCACACCTCCACCATCACCCCCACAGAACCTGCAAACCGGCCACCCCTCATCGCCACCGGCCACTGCCACCTCTAGCCACCAAAAACCCTTCGAAAATCCTCCCAAGCCGCCGCCCATCCACCATCTCCACCCCAAAGCCGAACCCACTTTCTGCAACTCCCTTTCCCCCAAAACCCATTTTCAAAACGAAAACCCATTTTTCTCACCACCAAGCTTCTCCACCGCCACCCCTCTGTCACCCAGAAACCCATAAAAAAAAAAAAACAGAGGAGAGGAAAAGAAAAAAAAAAAGAAGAAGAAGGAGAAGATCCACCTCCCTCTCTTGCCGCCGGCTGATCTTCCCCTACACCACCAGTACCCCATTTTCAAAAAAAAAAAGAAAGAAAGGAAGAAAGAAAGAAAAGAAAAAAACAGAGAGAGAGGGATATATATATAGACAGAGAGGGGGAGGCTCGGCCCGACCGTGTCTTCTCCGTTGTCTCGCCGGAGCTCCGGCCTCCCAAGCTGCCATTTCCGGCCTCCCAAGCAAATCTTCTCCCCACCATTTCAAGGCTGGAGCCCTCGATGCTTTGCTCCGAGTATCGGCAAAAATGAGCAATGCACTGGTAATTCTCACCCTTTATTGTGATATGTACTCCAATGATCCTCATGGGCCACGCCGGGCAATGTCCACCCTGAGTGAGCCCAGTTCCGTCCCCAATCTAACTCGGTTCAGCCTTAATCCAATTCAGCCCCAACTCGGACCCGTAACCCGACCCCAATCCGAGTGAGCCCAGTCCAACTCAGACCCAACTCAACCCAGCCGAGTTCAGCCCTTACCGGCTCGACACAACCCCTTCCCTTCCTGCCTTAGAGTCTTCGCAGGTTAAGGGATTTCTTCCTCTTTAGAGTCAGTCCTAGAGAGTTTAGGAGTCAGTCTTACCATCCTAGGGTTTAGGTGTCTGTCCTACCCCTGTAGAGTTTAGGATTCTGTCCTATCCCTTCATAAAGTTTAGGATTCCGTCCTTCCATTTTCAGAGTCAGTCTTCAGCATAGGAGTCAGTCCTTCAGTCTTTCAGGAGTCCGTCCTATCATCATAGGGGTTAGGATTCTGTCCATCCCCTCATCAAATCACGTGAATTTTATCCGTTCCTGCAAGGTATAAGATGCTGTCCAACCCTTGCAGAGTTGTTATTCTGTTCATTCCCCCCGCAAAGCATAGGATGCTGTCCAACCTTTGCGGGATATCAGGAGTCTGTCCTCCCCTTGTGATGATAGGATTCTGTCCTCTTGTGTCGAAAAAATCAGAAACATCTGAAAAATAAAAAATCTCAAAAATCTCGAGTCATTAGAGTGTAGTTAGGAAAATCTGTTCCGAACTACGGATGGCTTGATCCCTAGCTGAGGGGTACGTAGGCAGCTCAGGCGTGCTGCTGGCATCCTGAGTGCAGTCACCATTTTCACTTTCACCTTTTTTACACCATTTTTTAAATCACCATTTCACAAACATTTCTCATCTTTTCGTCCACCCAAGTTCAGTCAAACCTTTCAGTAAAATCATTTAAATCCTTCAAAAAATCATTTCAGCTTCTGAAAATATCTTTCTAGCTTTTCTCAAAAATACAAAAAACCAAAAATGGGCAAGGATGGTGATTGCCAGGTCACTCGGAGCCTTCTTTCCATTTCATTTCTGATTTTCATCGTGGTTTGCCGGTCTTATCGGTTTTTCGACGTTTTATCGGGTTTTGAGACGGGCGATGACGTAGCGTGGCCCCTTCACAGGGATTGTCCTCGCTGAGCCCAACGATAGGCTATGACGATCGTGAGACCTATCCGATCTTCAGCGGATCAGGATCACTGAGCTCGATTCCTTTAGAATCGCTCCCTGAGTCTATCGTATGTCCCATTTTCTTTTCCCTGGTATTTTGGATTTACGCACACCGTCTATTTTCTGATCCCTTCCTTGCCTCACATCTTTTAGCTTAGTGTGTGTTTGTCTTTGGTTCCTCGTGTGTTTACTTTCAGCGTGCTTATTCTTTGTGCGTTTAGTCTCACATGCTTAGCTGTAGATATTTTCCGCTTTTCTGCTTACCATCTCTGCTATTACTTGCTTAGTTGTAGCTGTGCATGTGAATGTTATTGCTTTCCTAGATGTGATGAGTTAGGATTAGATGCAGTGAGTTAGGATTTGGATGTTTACTTTCTTTTGCCCATCCCCGGGTCATGCATGCTTAGATAGACGTTTTATCGGGGATACTCGTTCCCATTTCACATGATTTTAGCCCAAAACTCTTCAAAGTTAATTAAAAATGGCATAAGAGACCAGGTGCTCGCACCTGGGCGAATTGGGGGCGCCTAACCCCTTCCCCATTCGTCATCAGGCACGGACCTTTTATATCTCTGGTTATCTGTTCCGACAGAGCACAGCATGGGATCCAGGGCCCACTTCCTTGGATGGCGACTCTTTCTTTGTTCGAGGTGCGTCTCGAATCCGGGCTGGTCCCCGAATCGAGAGGTATCTCACTTCACATCGCCGCTCATGCTGTGAGGGGCACTCTTTCGAGAGTTCCTTGGCGGAGCTCTCCTTCACGTGGATGATCCAGAGACTCGCGTGGGGGGCACGTCCCCCCGGCCCGTCCCGGATCGGGTTCCACAGATAGATGAAGAAATTCCAGTGTGAATCCATGGAAAACATGTATCACGGTGTTTGCCATTTTGGTCAGTGAAAACCAATTGAAGTTGAACCAGAGATTTTATATTCATATGAAACTGTTAGAAGAGTTAAGTAATCATGTGCCCGTCTAAGGGTATTTTAGTCTTTCTCATTGTACAACCCTATATATATATATATATATATATATATATATATATATATATATTGTGTGTGTGTGTGTGTGAGAGAGAGGTCATATATATCATATTCTTTGATACTCTCTTTCTCATCTCTCTCCCTCAAATTTTCTCCCTCTCCATCATCAACATGGTATCAAAGCCCTAGGATTCTTACGTTCCCATCCTTTTCTTTTCTTTTCTCCCACTTTCTTTTTCTTTTCTTCCAAACTCAAAAAAAAAGTTATTGTTCACATGAGCAGTATTGCGTGGACAGTTCCGCGTGAACTGTACCGCGTGAAAAGTACCACTGCACTGATCACGTGAACAGTAACCCTAATCTTCTAGGGATGTCAGAGGGCACTAAATGGCGGATCTATTCTCGTTGGTCGTCGTCGTCGTCTTCGTCGTCTTGATGTCGTAAACCTTCACTGTTTCCTTTTTTATGCCAAAGATGTTGTGATCAAGACTTTTCTTTGGAAGAGTTGTTAGCCCCATGATGCATCTCAGATCGTCCAAAGACATTTGGGAGCTAGTTGAAACCTTATATTCAGGAAACAATACAGTAATCAATGAAGCCCCTTAGGGAGGGAGGCGGTCTCTCTCTCTCTCTCTCTCTCTCACTATTTTTTGAGTCTCGCCCTCTCTCTCATCTCGCTCCTTTGCTGGCAAAAGATGAGCGTGGAGGCCGGATCTGGAACCGTGGATGTCGGATTTGGAATCGTGGAGGCCAGATCTGGAGTGTAGCTCTTCCGTAGAACCGTGGAGCCGTGGAGGCCTTAAAGCTGGATCTAGAGCCGAGGAAAACATTGGAGGTTGCCGGAGACCATGGGTTGCTGGACCTGGAGCCGTGGAAGGCCGGCTATATGCGGTGCGAGGCTGTGGATTATCGGATTTGGAGACCGTGGAGGATCTGGGAGGCTGTGGGTTGCCGGATTTAGCAATAGGGTTGCTTGGTCTGGCCGTAGGAGGCCGTGGTCTTCCGAATTAAGATCGTGGGTGGTGGCCTGAAGACGCCAGTGGCAATGGAGGTTGCCGGATTCTTGATGACGGTGGTAGTGGCTGAGACTCCTCCAGCGGAGATGGCTTTTGTGGAGGAGATGTAAGAGAGACTGGAGGTGGTGGCCGTGGAGAAGGAGGTAGTCGTCGGCGGGGAGGATGACCCGCTGGTGTTTGGTGGTGGTACGAGGTGGAGGCCGCCAGAGATCGAAAGATGTTGCTGAGTGGTTGGCTATCGTGCACGGTTAGGGGCGCACAATAGCTCTGGGCCTTCGAGCGGGATTTTTGAAAATCGAATTTGGAATATGGTAGAGAAGTCTGTGTGATGTGGCAGGCCACGATCTTGACTTGGTGGGCCCAACAAGATGGCACTTTTTGTTGGATTCGATACAATTGAGGCTATTGGGTAATGTAAGGGGTAATGGGTTTTTCTTTTGGGCCAAGGAGAATGCTCCTGGGCAATTTATACTATGTAAATCTGGTGGGACAACTGGTCTCCATTGTAAATTTTGCCGGTATGAATATATTTGTCAATTTTTTTTTTTTTAAAAAGAAACCTTATATTCAGTAGTAAATAACTTGTATCAGTTTGATGTGAAGAATGCCTTTCTGCATGGTGACCTGACTGGGGGAGTCTATATGGAGCAACCTCTTGGGTATGTTGCTCAGGGGAGATGAGATCAGTGTGTTGTCTCCGTAAGGCTCTTTATGGACATACGCAGTCTCTCTAAGTTTGGTTTGAGAGATTTAATGAGGCTATTATGTGCTTTGGTATGACCATTCAAAAAAAAAATTATGTGCTTTGGTATGAAGCAATGTGATGTCGATCACTGACTGTTTAGTTTTCACTCTGATGCTGGATATATTTTCGACGATATTTTTATTAGTGGAAATGACAGGACAAGCTTACAAAAGGTGAAAGAATTTCTTCAAATAGAGTTATGCACCAAGGATCTAGTTCGTCTTAGGTATTTCCTGGGAGTAGATCAATTTTCAAAGGAAGTATGCGGTGGATATATTAGAGGAGACAGGATCCTTGGGAACAAAACTTGCCGAGGTACCCATGTTATCCTAATGTGAAGCTCTATCCAGATCAAGGAGAGTTATTGGAAGATCCAAGCAGGTACAGGAGATTGGTTGGCAAATTGATCTATTTGATTGAGACTCATCATGATACTCTTTGCGGTAGGAATGGTTAGTCAATTTACGAGTTATCCGCATATCTCCCATAAGGAAGCAATTCTTCAAATAGTTAAGTACTTGAAGAGTACTCTTGGGAAAGGCTTGTTCTTCAGAAAATATGATCACATTAAGCTGGAAATATTCACTGATGCAGACTAGGCAGGATCTCCAGCAGACATGAGGTCAACTATAAGGTATTGTACCTTTGTTGGAGGAAATTTTGTATCATGGCAGAGTAATAAACAAGATGTGGCGCTAGATCTAATGCATAGGCAGAGTATCAAGCTATGACTCACACGTGTGGGGAGTTGACTTGGTTCACAAGGGAGAAATATGCACAAGCTCCAAAAGGGAGAAATATGCATTGTGTTTACTCGATCCGGAGATCAATTGGCTGATATGTTTACCAAACTACTAGGAAAGTCTAAGCTGTGTGATATTTGTAACAAGCTGGGGTTGTATGACATATACACTCCAACTTGAGGGGGAGTGTTAGAAGGGTTAATTATGTGCCAGTCTAAGGGTATTTTAGTTATGTATAGATCATATTCTATGAGAGATCTAATTTTGACTGTCACTCTTCTCCACTTCTCTTTCTTATCTCTATCTCTCTCAAGGTTTCTCCTCCATCGTCAACAGAAATAAATGGGCATCCCACTCAGTATTGGTTCCCTTAATGTTCTGATCAAGGCACTATGTGAGAATAGTGGAACCTGGGACGCCTCCTTTAGGGTCTTCAGACAAATGCCTGATTGTGGGTGTATCCCCGATTCTTATGCTTATGGTATATTGATTAATGGGCCATGTAAAGTTCAGAATATTAGCGAAGCACAAGAACTGTTCAAAGAAATGAGTGTGAGAGGTCATCTACCTACTGCTTTTACATGTCATTGGTACATGGCTTGTGTCTGTCTAACAATTTCGATGAAACCGTGGAATTGATAGAAGAAAAAATATTGAACCCAATGAAGTTAATTACAGCTCTCTAATGGTTGGTCCCGCTAAAGGTGGGTGCTCTTTGCAAGCCATTGGGCTGCTGGAAAAAGATGGTCAGTAAGCATTATTTGAACGGTAAGTTGGTAACTTACAGCACAGTAGTTAATGGGCTCTGTAAAGAAAGAACCATTCAAAAAGCCTTGGAAATTCTAGATAGGATGATGCTTCAGGGGTGGGGTTGTAAACCATATGCCAGACTTTATGGTAAGCTCATAAATGGTTTATGTGATTCTTTTTTTTTAGAAAGCATAAATGGTTTATGGCTTTTGTGATTCTTGTAAGTTTTAGAAATCAGCATACTTAATGTGATGATCCTAAGTGGAAATTCTCCTAATCATGTTATTTCAGAGCGTCCATGTTAAGATGCACAATATGGTGGTTTGGGGACTCAGAATTTTCCAGACTGAGCTATTCAGGTGTACGAGTGTACTCACTTAAAAGCATTTCAACCTGAGTTAGAACTTTTTCATGTTCTTGTGGGTTGTTTTTGTAAGAAGGAGATGTGCATAAAGCTTCACATATGGCTAATGAGATGATGCTTGACAAAGGCATTCCTGAGGAGGTCAAATGGTTACTATTGTGGGTCGGTTTTGAGGTCGAAGGAAGGTGAGAGAAACAGCAGAGTTGATAGGGGCTGAGCTAATGAGTGAATTTCTTGGATCCAAAATGGCTCATTGTGATTGAATCATCTTGACACCCTCCATCGGTGCTCCAGCAGCAGTTGTGAACAATGGGGAAGGATGATCCAAAATTTTTACCATATGTGCTTAATTGAATCTATGATGGTGTAATGTTTGTACGCTGGTGGGACATCTTGTCCCCCATGGGTGTAATCTGGTTCCTATAAATGAAAGTCAATTTTCAAAATAGAAAAGAAGAAGAGATTGAATCATCTTGACTGTATTACATATTGTGTTGGAACTCCTGTTACCCAAAGACAGCGTCGTTGCAACATAGGTGTGTCATGGGTATGCTTGTAATGCTTGAAATTATAGGGTGAGTATGAGTACAACACTGATGCCAGAGAAACATGCGGAAGCTTCGGATTTCCGGCAACGGTGAAATCTAGGGCAGAATTTTGAAATTTGAGCTTTTTTTTATGGATTCTTGATGAAAAAAACTTGAAATTCAGCAAGGGGATGCCGAATCTTCAAAGAACTTGATAAAAACCTTGACTTACAAGGCTAAGATAGTAGGAATTAGAAGAAAAGCTGAGATAATCAGCTTGCAAGCTTCCTTTTCCATGAAAGATACACAAGAAAATCATCTTTGCAAGAGGTTTTCCCACCAAAACCCACTAGATCCAAGATCCAGAGAAAATTCTTTCTTTTCTTGTTTCAAAATCAAATCTAAAGTCTAGTTACAAATGGTGTCCAATGGCCTTTTATAGGCAATTACAATGTATAAAGACTAATACAACCCTCCCTAATGCAAAATGCCTAAAATGTCACAAGTACTAGAAAAATAACCAAAATACACATCCTAAAATGTAAAGACACAAATGGACATGTAAAATACCACCTAACACAAGTAACACAAAAGACAACAACAACTGCACTAGTAGAGCAATGTCAAGGCTGATGGGCGAAGGGATGCTCCTCCATCACACTCCCCTTCTTGAAAGAACTCGTACTCGAGTTCCCCCACCAGCTCACCAACTGGAAGTGTCCTCAAGGGTCAAAGACATAAATGACCCACTCTCATAGTAGAAGTACAAGGCCATCAAAATCAACCATGGTAAAAATCATCTGAAACAGCCCATCCTAGCAAGTACGGTGGACTGGAGTAGTAGCAGTATGGCACAAGCCAATGATCGACTGAAAAGAACTGAGAAGTAGTGGCCCGCCACACCAACGCGCTATAAACGCCACATGCAGTACCATCTCAACATGATCGACATCTGCCAAAACCATACATGCAACTATACGATCATCTATAACATATGTGTCCTCATGCCCCTCATCTGCATCTGTCGGCATCTCATCCGCAATCTCTGTCATCCCCTTGGGTTCGGTGTTTGGGATCTCTGCAATAGGCTCAAACTCAATGTACTCGATAACAAGATCATCAATGTCAACTGTATCACTAAGAACAACCGGTCCACCACTAGCATCGCCAATCTCCTCTATGACAACCTGACAATCTGGGTGTCTGTCATCATCAACATCAATGGTGGTGGCAATAGGCGGAGATGGACATTGAGTCGGACAACTCCACATGTCGTGGTCAAACATACCACACCAAATGCATCTCACTACCGCTCTAATGGTAGGAGTAGGGGTCGACATGGTTCGGTTCGGTTCGGTTTTGGGCTAAACCAAGAACCGAACCATATATAATCGGTTCCCTGAAATTGGAACCAGAACCGAACCATATATGTATGGAACCGAACCGAACCAGAACCATATATAATCGGTTCGGTTCAGTTCGGTTCTGGGTTTACCCAACCTTCACCAATGGCCCTGTAACCCCTGTTTAGTGTTTAGCAGATGTCCATTCTGCTAAACATCTACATGTGTCATGCGACAAGGCGCAAACCATAGTAACAGTAATAGTAGTGGGCTAGTAACAGCTTGGGTGATATTTATTGTTTTTGGTCGTCATTTTACATTTGATTAAGGCATGGAAAAGCAGAAAATGAACGGTTTGGATATTCCTATGAAGTGGGCCAACAAATGAACGGTTTGGATATTCCTATGAAGTGGGCCGTATAAAATCTCGTGGAAATGATATTTCCATCCCCTGCATGAATTAAAACTTATAAGGGGGTGAATTAAAATGGGTGTGGGGTGATTTTATCAAATGAGGAGGTATGGAACTTAAGGACTAAAGGTGAGGGTCGGTTCTCGGTTCGGTTTTCGGTTCCGGAATCCCAAACCCAGAACCGAACCGAATTTGAACCGGTTCCCGGATTTCGGAACCGGAACCGTACCATATAGAAATGGAACCGAACCGAACCATATGTGCTGGTTCGGTTCGGTTCCTCGGTTCGAACCGGAACCATGTCCACCCCTAGGTAGGAGTAACCATGTGTCGAACTAACAGTGGTGGTGATGGAATCAATTCCTGCACAAGAACCATTTTCATTTCGGTTGATCAGACCTTACGAAAGCCTCAAATTGTTTTCCGTGAAAGAAAAGTGTCAAAAACTATTGGCGCATGATGGACCGCACCTCCTGACGGATTTTATAAGTTAAATTTTGATGGAAGCTCATTGGGAAATCCAGGCCTGGGTGGAATCGGGGGCGCGCTACGTGACGCAAATGGGGTAGTCATCATGACTTACTCAGGGCCGGTTGGGTAGTGTGATGCAAATGAGGCTGAGGCAAAATCATTACTCTTAGGAGTGAGATGGTATAAGTCTCACAATATGGGTCCTCTGATGGTCGAAGGGGACTCCACAAATGTTATTGCGTGGGCTGGGGGCAGACGTGCTGGGCCATGGAGACTAGCAAGCACTGTGGAAGAGATTAGAGACCTTGTTCGAGATATCCGCCTATCATTAACGCATAGGAGACGAACAACAAATTCAATGGCGGACGTCTTAGCAAAGGCGGGTGCAATCCGATCAGACACGGAAATATCTTTTAACGATATCACGGGAATTACATAAGATTATAGTCTTGCTTTTACTATACAGTCACAGGGACATCTTGTCCTGTGTGTCAATTTGTTAATTTTTACATAAATAGTTACCTTCTCAAAAAAAAAGTACCCTTTTCATTTCCTCCCATGTCTGAATCGGAGGATCGTCAATCTCCCGTCGACGATGTACCAAGCTACACCACCATGTACGAGTGTCGCCTTGGAATCTCGATGCAGCTAAGGGTACCTGTCTCTTTGGAATGACCTTCTTGATGTTGAACACCCACTCAATGGTACTCATCCAACTAAGGATATCTTCGGCTTCCATTCCCCAATGAAACTCGGGTATCTCCACCTCACCTGTCTATCATAATACGCACGAGAAGAGTGTCTACGGACTGCTCTTGGTTTGCTTTGAATTGAGTTGCTCTTGTCGCCGCCTCATGCTTTGACTCTCAGTCTTGCAACAAAGTTTCTGATGACCAATCTGATGTTTGCACCTCCTATCAGTAGCAACACCCGCTGCTATATGAATGGAGCTCGAAACAAGTAATTGATACAACAATTCTGAGTTGCAAATGCTGTGCAGGGCTCAAAAACTTAAGGAAGAACACTCCACTTGTAAATGAAGAAGGCGAATTTCATATCTTAGGCATAGGTGTCTAACAACAGGCTGAATTTCTTAACTCACTGAACTACGCTAAAAATCACCAAACTTCAGTCGAGCAAACAGAACATAACTCCTTGAGGAAAAAATTCCAAGTCTTGATCTTGTACAAGAGGTCCTCTCATTCAAACAGTAGGCATGCATTTACTTCTATAGCAGAAATTCTTCTTTAATAGCAAGTGGGAGGAAAGACTCAAATGACCAAGGAATCGTTTACAAAAGGCCAGATTCTTCAATAGAAAACTCCAAGTGTGTATTCTTAGGTCTTGCAAATTCTAGTAGCTCTAAGCATGTTCAACACTTGGCACAGTAAGATGACACTTGCAAATGCCAAAATTCAAGGATCGAACAGAGATACAGCTGACTTATGCTCCCTTGTTGCTTTCCTTAAAAAGAAAATCCACAACAAAATTCTAGATCGAGCATTTCGTAACCAATTCCATCAACAAGGGCAAACGAACAGCAAATGAAACTTCCTGCTTCTTCCTTTCTATTCCTTGAGATCTAAAAATTTAAATGGCACAATCTAGATCCATTTACTAGATGAGCAAGCTATGAGAATCGGATGTGAATTTCATCATGAACTCCTCATTATCAACATGACAATCCACGAATTTCAAGAATTCAATTTATGAACATTTACCGATCGAGTGTTGTTCTTCTCGGCTTCTATTGTTGACTCTGAAATTTGTTCCTCCAGATGAGAGTGAAAATTATGTAGACCTTTGGAAAAAAAAATGAAGAAATTTTGTTCAAGAATCTCTTCGCTTGATCAGCAAGTTGCCGGCATTCAATCGGACTATGGAGAGCCACTCGTAATCACTCAGATCATGAGATTTCAACAACTTTACAAAGATCATAAAGAAAGAGATTTTGTCATTAAAATGCACAAACTTTCGAGGATTTTCAGCAACCTTTTCCGAAGGAACGAATGTAGAGCATATCTATTCTATTATTAAGCTCTGGCTTCAAACTTCTTCCAGATCTACAACAGATCCTTCACCTTTTGTCTCCAAGAACTGCAAAGATTAGGAAATCTTTGCTCGCTATGCTCTGATACCACTTTGATGCCGGAGAAACAAGCGGAAGCTTCGGATTTCCGGCAACGGTGAAATCTAGGGCAGAATTTTGAAATTTGAGCTTTTTTTGATGGATTCTTGATGAAAAAAACTTGAAATTCAGCAAGGGGATGCCGAATCTTCAAAGAACTTGATAAAAACCTTGACTTACAAGGCTAAGATAGTAGGAATTAGAAGAACAGCTTAGATAATCAGCTTGCAAGCTTCCTTTTCCATGAAAGATACACAAGAAAATCCTCTTTGCAAGAGGTTTTCCCACCAAAACCCACTAGATCCAAGATCTAGAGAAAATTCTTTCTTTACTTGTTTGAAAATCAAGTCTAAAGTCTAGTTACAAATGGTGGCCAATGGCCTTTTATAAACAGGCAATTACAATGTAAAAAGACTAATACAACCCTCCTTAATACAAAATGCCTAAAATGCCACAAGTACTAAAAAAAACCAAAATACCCCTCCTAAAATGCAAAGACACAAATGGACATGTAAAATACCACCTAACACGAGTGATACAAAAGACAACAACAACTGCACTAGTAGAGCAATGTCGATCAAGGTTGATGGGCGAAGGGATGCTCCTACATCAGACACCCACCTTGGTCTTGCCAATGTAATTCCTACCCATACATGGAATTAGGGCTGCATATGAACCGAGCAGGATCACGAACATGTTTGGGTTCGGCTCATTAAAAGCTCGGCTCGGGCTCGTTCGTTTACTAAACAAGCCAAATCCGAGCCTAAAAATTAGGCTCGTCAAATAAACAAGCCGAACCCGAGCTTTGTATAGTTCGGCTTGGACAAGTTCGTGAACTTTTTAGGCTCGGTTCATAAAGCCGAGCCGAGCTTTAGAGCTCGGATTATGTTCGTTATACACACACACGCACACACACACGCACACACTTAATGGTATTTATTTGATGTGTTTACTAAACGAGCTGAACCTGAACCCAACCAAGCTCGAGCCTGGCTCGGGCTCGTTTGTTTACTAAACGAGCCGAGCAAAGCTGAGCCGAGCCGAGCTGAGCCGAGCTCGAGCTTTGAGTCTAGCTTGGGCTCGTTCGTTTACTAAACGAGCCGAGTCGAGCCGAGTCAAGCTTTGTTGAATTTTGGCGAGCCGAACACGAGCCCCAAAAAATAGCTCATCACGAATACAAGCCAAGCCTCAAACTAAGCGAGCCGAGCACGAACACCCCAATGTTCGGCTCGGCTCGTTTGCAGCCCTACATGGAATCTTCAAAACGTATATGCTTAATATCAACTTTTATGCAGTGACACATTCTAGGATTGTTCTTCGGTTGGGACACCTCTCCTTCGAGGTTCAAAGTATTTTATGGCCTCATTCTCTGGATTGCAATTTGTCTGATGTCCCATATGTAGTAGACATACAGCTCTTCGCAAACGAACCTTGTTCTATCTTTACTCCCATGTGACGGTGAAGATAACTGAGCTGCCAATGCCTTATGATCTAGGATGGCTCTTGGACGAATTGTTTAGGCGGAGTCTGCACTGATGGAACCATTTTGGATGTTAAAGGGGTGGTGTATTGACTAAAGCAGATATTTAATTTGCTTTAAATGGATGCACATGGGGTTTCTTTTATGCAAATGAAAGCAGAGTATGTGGTTGGGTTATTTCCCTTAAGTCTCATTATTCATCTGTCAAATTAAATAATCAAACTAGAGTGAAAAAATGGAAACCCCCCCTCTCTCTTAACGTTATTCGTTAAGTTTTACACGCAAAGAAAAACGTTGAAGGGAGTGAATTTATCCTCAAGCAATGAACCATTCTCACGAAACCGTTAAAGGGGGGGATATCATTTCCCAAAAAAATGATAGAACTGTTGTGTGAAGTATACTAATGAAAACCCAGATGGGCCTTTGAAATGTCATGTATGCATGCAATATGGACCTCAAAACAAAGTTTGAGTATTGAAAGTGGGATTATTTAGAAGACAATGGAAAGCCAATTCCATGGCGCCTAGTTGGGAAAGCAACAAACAACATACTGCAAATGACTCCAATTCCAACTGGCAATGCTGTGAGAACCTCCGTCATCTCCTCTGATGGTAAGGGATAGAAGCAGGCCACCACATTCTGATCAAACAGTGCAACTGCAGCAAAAACCAATACCGACATGAAGGCATGGACAAAATCAATGAACCTCAGCCTATAGCTCGCCACTGCCTCTGGTGAAATGGCAATGGAGCCATCATTGTCAATGACCCACAACCCCTTTAAGGTTGCGAACCCATAAGAGACCCTCCCGCTTCCGTCCCTAAAGCTATCTGAGAAACTCAACAGGAAACACGAAATCCCACAAAGGGCAACAAGACCAGCTGTCATAGACCGGCTAACTGAATCACAATGGCCTTGGTTGGTGAAGATGGGAGATAGGAGTTGAAATGCAAGGACCGTACCCGTCGGGAGAAGGTTGGCCAAATGTGCCGTGCTCTTGCATGTTTGGCTGATAGCTTTCTGTACTAGAGTCTTTTGATCTTGGTCGTTCCGTATTGGTTTGTCATCTCCTAAGAGAGTCTGCCTCTGTTCATCTGCTTCAGCCTCAACCTTTATTTCCATGACCCAGTTTCTATTTTTGATGTTCAATTGTTGTTCTGTTTGGTTTTTGCAACATGTTGTGAGGGGTGGATGTCAATATAAATAGTGGAAGAAGAGAAGAGAGGATAAATGGTTGGAGTGATAACCTTTGTTTTTTTAATGGCAATTGGAGTGATAACTTGCAAGAAGCATAAACTGAAAATGTGTTGGAAGCAACTTTTACATGGATTGCGGAGAGGGTTTTTGTTTTTGTAAAGTGTCAGTAATGGGGTTGTTAGGAAAGGGGAAGGGCCTTCTCTATAAAGGGCTGCTGACCGTTATGAAATGGAAAGAAAAGGGCCTGTTTTTGATGAATCTTTTTGTATCGTTTAAGCTAACCAAAATTCAAATCCCGTGGGGGTTTCATTTTTCGGTTTTGCCTTGACGCAACGGATTCATGTTGAGGACTATTTGTAAATAATGCTATTGCTTGTCGGCTTCTTATTTTGCTATTTGCACCCCTTAACAAGGATGTGAACTTTGTCTTTTTACGCGATAGCGTTCGTGATAAGGAGTAATTAAAGAATTAAGTCAACTATTTTTAATGAATTATCTAATAAATAAATTAAATATTACAGGATTTGAATGATGAACGAAGACCTCCGAGTCGAAGAACAAAGGCTTGACCATTGAGCTATAGGCTTATAGATGATACTAGCCTTTGCATAAAAGATCAGATGGTTGCGTCGATATTAAGTTTGGGAAAAATGATATTCTGAACACTGTTTTGAAAATGACAATACCTTAAGCTGTTCATAGCTTTTGGGGAACCTTAAGCTGTTACAGTCACTCAATCAACTTAAGGTATGAACACCATAAGAATTATAATAGTGTTTAACAGGTAATTAGAGAATTGTATAATAAGGAGAAGAGTGAAACATGGGGTACACGCATTATTTTCCTAGAGTTTTAAAAGAGTTGCAAACTTTTATATTTACAATTTGGGATTTCCCTTGTTGGCTGTTCATAGCTTTTGGGGAATTATAATAGTGTTTAACAGGTAATTAGAGAATTGTACAATAAAGAGAAGAGTGAAACCTGGGGTGCACGCATTATTTTCCTAGAGTTTTAAAAGAGTTGAAAACTTTTATATTAACAAATTGGGATTCGCCAGCGACCATTGCAGAAGGCATTTCGGAGAGCGGCTACTGCATGAGTGAGCAGCCACATAGGCTCACTTTTCAGTAGATTTTGCCCTATTTATTTAAGTCATCTTAGGTGGCTGCTATCTTATGCAACGGCTAGTCCGCGAAATGTCTTTTGCGATGTAGCAAATCATTTGCAATTTATAAAAAATATACATTTATCTCAATCTTACTTGACAGCAACTAAGCAATACAAAATTGGTGTGTTAATTTTTTAATAATTGTAAACTGTGACTCAATCAAAGAAGTCAAAGTTGAGGAATCAAGCACTTTCTAGATGATATATTGGGCTAATAATGAAAACTTGCTTTTACTTTTGTATTTGTTACAACCTCAATCATTTAATATTGAAAACAAAAATTAAAACCAAAATATCAAGTTAATTAGCCAGAATTTGAAGATTTAGCATAGGTCTTGGTTTTCATGTATCTGTATGTATTACATGTATACACGCATATAGGTAAATCATAGACGTGATTTTCAATAGGACATGGGCAGCCCAAGGGTAATTTCACCTTGATTGGTCTGATAAAATTTGATTTTGGACCATTAGATTTGGATTTGAATTGTTTCTGATAACCCAGATTTGTCTGTGTCCCATTTGATTAGATTCAGATCCTTTGGATTTGTAACATCGATTGGTGGCCCTAATTTTTTGTACATACGCATACACGCACTTATTCATGCCAGAGAGTGTATGTGGAGAGAGAGAGAGATGATGATGATGATGATGATGATGATGTATCAGGTTGTCAAGAAGAGTAGTGGAATAAGTAGTCAAAAGGGAGATGACAAACATGGAAGATGTGTAGAGTTGTCTAGGGGTGCCATTGGTAGTCAAAGGGGAAGGGCGCTAGTAGCGTTTGGTTGCGCATAGGCGTGTGGAAAGTCTAGGGGTGCCATTATAAAAAAAAGGGAGTGGAAGAGAGAGAGAGAGAGAGAGAGAGAGAGAGAGAGAGAGGTAATGATCATATAAGACGACATATTCTACTTATCTTCTTGCCAAAAACCACCAAAATGGAGTTTTTCCATTGGAAGAGTAAAGGAGGGAACAAGCCTGCCACATAAGCACCACATTGGAAAAAATACAATCATGATGTCTAGTAGTCAGATGGAGAATGAACTTAAATTTGGCAACCAAACGGCTTCCGAGGTTTCATATTCCACAAAATGCCCAGCCGTCTTCCACATTTTTTGCAACCGGGAATGCAATGAGGAGTGGATTTTTTGCTAAAATGTTGCATTCATTGGAAATTCAAATGCCAATGAATGTAGATTCCTTGTTTGGTTGCCAACATTGCATTGAAACTCCACTTGACTCCCGAGACATCATCATCATTGCAGAGCCTACTATTTTAGAGCCTACGTTTTTTTTATTTTGGATTTTTTTTTTGAATTGGGGGAGGGGGGAATGCAACGGTTTAAATCTCTTGTTTTGATGTGGTGGGGTCCTACCATATCAAAATTACACTTTAATTTTGAGTCCAATTTTCAGTTTTGGCTCACAGTCGGTTCTCAAAATCTAAACAAATGGGCCTAGATTGATACCAATTCCGCAATTCTCATTCGCATACGAATTTAATAAAGGTAGGAGTGCCATTATCAAAGCAAAAGGGTATTGATATCACGTCACTTCCGTTTATATCGACGTTAAATGGGCGTGACACGTCAGTTTATGGAAAGATGCCTCTCGGCAGCTTGAGGATAATTCGGTCATTTCGAAACTTCCACGATGGTTATGAATCTTATGACTTATAAAAAAAGGGGGCATTGTGGTCATTTGCAAAGCGAAGGAACGGGAGAAGGTTTCGCCGGTGGAGAGGAGGGAAGGTAACGCCGTAACGGTAACCAAGGAACGGAAACGGACTCTGGAACGGCCGCGTCATAACCACGGTAAAACCCTCTGACACGTGTCAATGATATCTCATCGACACTTGTCCAATTTTAAAACCCTACTGGTTTCCGTCGGAAATCCGAAGGTTGGTTTGGACTTCTGACTCGGAGTTTAAGGCAGGGTTCCCTAGTGGTTCTGGAGTATAAAATGTGGTTCCTTAGTGCTTCTGGAGTAGAAAATGTGGTTCCCTAGTGGTTCCGGGGTATAAATGTGGTTCCCTAGTGGTTCGGGGGTAGAAAAGATGGTTCCCTAGTGGTTCAGGGGTATAAAATGTGGTTCCTTGGTGGTTTCGTGGTATAAGGGTGGTTCCCTAGTGGTTCCGTGGTATAAGATGTGGTTCCTAGTGGTTCCCGGGTATAAAATGTGGTTCCCTAGTGGTTCTGAGGTATAAGATGTGGTTCCTTAGTGGTTCCAGGATATAAGATGTGGTTTTCTAGTGGTTCCGAGGTATAAAATGTGGTTCCCTAGTGGTTCCGAGGTATAAAATGTGGTTCTCTAGTGGTTCCAGGGTATAAAATGTGGTTCCCTAGTGATTCTGAGGTATAAAATGTGGTTCCCTAGTGGTTCTGGGGTATAAAATGTGGTTCCCTAGTGGTTCTGGGGTATAAAATGTGGTTCATTTGTGGTTTCGGGATAGAAAATGTGGTTCCCTAGTGGTTTCGAGGTATAAAATGTGGTTCCCTAGTGGTTCCGGGGTATAAAATGTGGTTCCCTAGTGGTCCCGGGGTAGAAAATGTAGTTCCCTAATAGTTCCAGGGTATAAGATGTGGTTCCCTAGTGGTTCCGTGTTATAAAATGTGGTTCCTTAGTGGTTCTGGGGTATAAATGTGGTTCCTTAGTGGTTCCGGGGTATAAAGTGTGGTTCCCTAGTGGTTCCGGGGTATAAAATGTGGTTCCCTAGTAGTTCTGGGGAAGAAATGTGGTTCCCTAGTGGTTCCGTGGTAAAAGATGTGGTTCCCTAGTGGTTCTGGGGTATAAAATGTGGTTCCCTAGTGGTTCTGAGGTATAAAATATGGTTTCCTAGTGGTTCCGGGGTATAAAATGTGGTTCTCTAGTGGTTCTGAGGTATAAAATGTGGTTCCCTAGTGGTTCCAGGCTATAAAATGTGGTTCTCTAATGGTTTCAGGGTAGAAAATGTAGTTCCCTAGTGGTTCCGTGGTATAAGATGTGGTTCCCTAGTGGTTCTGAGGTATAAGATGTGGTTCCCTAGTAGTTATGAGGTAGAAAATGTGGTTCGCTAGTGGTTCTGGGGTATAAGATGTGGTTCGCTAGTAGTTCCGGGGTAGAAAATGTAGTTCCCTAGTGATTCCATGGTATAAGATGTGGTTTCCTAGTGATTCTGTGGTATAAGATGTAGTTCCCTAGTGGTTTCGGGGTATAAAATATGGTTCCCTAGTAGTTTCAGGGTATCAAGGGTCTAGGATAAATCTAATCCAACTTATGGATCCCATATTTCTTAGGTGGGACACAGGTGGTGCACAGTGAACATAAACCATTTATTTGTTTGGGCCCTTGTGTAGATAGATAGGACTTGCTTCCAAATTGGTCTCCATAGGATGATCTGAACCATTAGGATTATAGATGGTTAGAATGAATGGATCCCATAAAAACAGCCTTAACAAATCAGAGGGTTATGATCATCCTGTAGAGAAGATTTTATGGCACTACATGAAAGGGCCCAGCAAGTAAATGATTTAGATCACTGAAATAAGCAGGCCCCACTATATTTTTTTCCCTCAGATTCTCCACTTTCTGTCTAACTATAATATGGGATTTGGTAGGGACTTTCGCATGAAGGCATTTCGTTGGTGAAGTTGCATGAGAGAGCAGCCAGTATGGCAATGGAGCTTTTTCACTATGGCAATGGAGTTTTCACGTTGGTAGGAGGAAACCTTAGGGAATAAGAAAGAAAAAGGTCAAATGAGTAGGTGAATAACATAGGGATTAGAACCACAAAAAGTGGTGGGGAAAAAGCAAGGAGGTATATTTGTCCTAAAAGACATATTCTCTCACTGACAACCCATTTTTTATAAAATTGAAACGTCTACCCTTTTTTCACAATATAAGCAAAACTTTGCATTTTTTTAATAATTTTTCCAATTATTTATATTTCTCCGTAAATCTACTTTATGCCGTCATTTTTGCTTGATCCGTTATTATGCTATTAAAGGCTTCGTACCACACCACCATTGTCAGGATTAGACAGCTGAGATTATGTTTCTTTGGAACTAAGAAAATTTGTGCAGGGGTTGTGCACTAATTGAGAGTGGAGAAGACAATTTGAAGTAAATGAGCCAAATTTTATTCGGAGAAAGAGGAAACAACCTTGCTGTATTTAATATCCTATCCTCTTTCCCATTTTAGGAAAGGGAAATGATATTTCCCCCGTTGATCGATAAAATCTCCCCTTTTAACGTTATCTGTTAACTTCCAAAGGTAAGAAAAAAAAAACATTTTAGGGGGTGAATTTATCCTCACGTAGTGAACCATTCTCACAGAAAAAGTTAAAGGGGTGGATTTTATCCATCAAAGGGGGGATATCATTCCCCTTTAGGAAAACTATGTTCCTAATCAACCTGCATGTGATAAAGCCAAGTTTTTTTTAGTAGTTATAAGAATTTCTTTGTGCTTTAGAAGGCCAAGATGCAAGTTAAACCCTGAAGCAAAAATGGGCACCAGGATCTTAGGTTGTTTCATCCAATGGATACGACCAGGGAATTATTCCTGCTCATACTATTAGAAACAAGCAATATGGAGCTGTGCTGAAAATAGAAATCCCACTCTAAAAGCCCATAAAAAGATACTAATACTTCTAATAAGAATAAGAATGTATATATGGAAATAACAATCGTAATTCCATGTATCACATCAAGATTGCACTTGAGAAAGCACCATGAGCATATGCAAGCCCTTTCGAGTCTGATAGAAAATTGAAATTACGACACCCAATAATGTGCTGAAACGTGACATCCTATATTGTTGAGAATAGTCGACATTAATGTGCTGAAACGGTGGAGAAAAACTTTACAAAACATTTCTTAGTAAAAATCTAAATACCTTGAATTTGGGAGGAAAGCTTATGGATGATCCCAGCATACTGAAAAGCAAAGATATCACGTCAGATCGTAATCGATTTTATAATCATCTTAAAAGGTGTTAAAACCCTAAAGTATCTATGATGAATTTCCGTTCATTAAACCTTCATCGCTGCCAACTTTGATTATTGCTCACATTTTGCTCCAGTGTAAACCTGAAAATATGAGAAGTTGAGAATTTCTCTGTCAGCAGTGTGAAAAGATTCCCCATCAATGCATTTGATTTTTCCCAATGCTTTCCCACGGTTGAACCCACAGAAGAATAGCGTGAAATATAATATCTGATCCGGCATCGATCGAGGTTTCAGATTCAAATTCGTTGCAGGAGTTGTTGTTAGGTTCTTCTTCGAATCCTTCGATAACCTGACTCTTCCCTCTACCCTTCTTCCTTCTTGGAGCTATTTTGGATGATAGAAAGAGACAACAATGGAGAGAATGAATTAAAGAAATGCAAAGAACTGGTTTGCTTCGAGGGAAACCTTTCTCCAATAGGTAATTTCATTAATAAGATTCAAGATGGCCTGTACATGGCTTGACTCAAAACATAAAAAGGAGATTCATAGCTAATTCCTACAATTCAGCAACTACCCCTACAAATCAGCAACTATTCCTATCCATATCTCCAACCCATTACCCACAACCAGTTAACCACTATTTATTGGACTCCTAATAATATGGATAAACACCACTTATTGGATAGGTGTGGTGATGCGCACGTTAACAGTTGTTCGATCCAAAATCGACACTCCACGCCTCATTGCTAGACACGACTTACATGCAAAGAAATGGATTCAGAAATACTACATCTACAACAAAAATGTTATGTGCTTATCTAGTGCTACTTGGCATAAAATAAATTAGTTTTGATCTGTAACTTTTAATGATTAGTTTCTTAGTTGTTAGGTTTGGGTAGGACTCTTAGAGATAAGGGTTATCTAGATGGATTCTCTACAAATAACTTGTATGTAACCTTTCTTGAGGATGAAGAAATTTATCCCCGACTTTGTGTTTTTGCAGGAAAAGGAGAAACGACCCTTCCCTCGAAGTGGGTCAAGAGGCTGATCTTTCCTTCGAGAAGATCAAATCCTTTACGAACTGATTTAGGTTCGTAACAAAAAATTAATTCAACTGAATTACCGTCAATTCAAAATAAAGATTTCATTAAATATTTCAGAAACCACATAAAAATATCAGATTTGGAGCGTTTTGTACTTTATTGTCTAATGATCATGGTAAAAAATAATAGGGAATAGCAGCATAACCCTTTAAAAATCATATAAGCCACTCCAATTTTCAAACAGAGAGAAGAGAGAAGAATTGCTCCGACCTGACCATATCGAAAACAATATAATGGGGAGGAGCAGCATACCATCTCCAGATCAAAGAACCCTCGCATTTTGTACACCGCGGTGTCCAGATTCAGCCATTGGATCTCGTTCGTATATTAGTGGGATGACAATGGAGTAAGAGAGCAGATAATGGATGTCCTTCCTCTGTTTGCCGGAGGGGTGAGGATAATGCAAAATGTGAATCACTTTCTAGCAAGATAGAAACATTGTATTTAATGAATTTGATGGGGGTGTTTAACGCATTGTAAGATAAAACGGATTTACAATTTCATTAATTACTTTTTGAATGAAAAAGATATGGGCTGAACTTATTTCCTGGTTTGGAGGAAATGAATGGACTCCAAAAAGGAACGTTAGAAATTCCTTATTCATTGATTACTTTTACGTGAAAATCGTTTGGAAAGAAATGGACTTCAAAAATGAACGTTAGAAATTCCTTATTCGTTGATTACTTGTACGTGAAATTCGTTATGGTCTGATTTTAATTCCCTGTTTGGAAAGGAATGGACTCCTAAGAGAAACGTTAGGAATTCTTTATTCATTGATTACAATTATTAAGAAAACGCGGGCTGAATTTAATTCCACATTTGGAAAGGAATCTACTACAATATGAGATGTTATAAATTCTTTATTTATATAGAATTAGAGTGACACGTAGGAAATAAAATGCCACGTAGATTTGATGGAGGAAGGGGAGAGCTGCCACATAGGCATGAACAGTGAAACAACCCTTCGTCCTTACTACATATAGATTTGGAAGACGCTCCTAATACACAGCAGGGTTCTTCATATGGAGAGTAAACTAATATTGAAATACGGAGAGAACTGAGAATTTTCACCCTTTGTGTTTCACACTACAGGCTCATGGTAAATATACACTCTACCGAAGAATTCTTTTAGGCCACGTTTGGATACCCACAAGATTTAGATTTGGATTTAGTTGATATTTTGAACTGGATCAGATCCTTAGATTTGCAAATCAGCTACAACAGTGCAAAAAATTCCGATTTTCAAATCTGTTCTGCGAGACATTATTTGGAAATCAATATTTGTGGCAACTTCCTTCACCGTCACTGCTCTTCGACGTTGCTCTGGCAGGAGCGAGACATCTCTCTCTCTCTCTCTCTCTCTCTCTCTCTCTTAAAACATGATCATGAAGATGATTGATGTATTTTGTATCCAAGACTCAAATCCAAATCAAAATACAAATGTATGAGGTATCCAAACGGGCCCTTATATGATTTATCAAGAGAATAAAGAATAGGCATAGAGAAACATGAGAAAGTGGGACTTTCTGTCATCCCCAGCACTTGAATTACTTCCTTTCATTATCTCATTACATATAAAAAATGAAAAGAAATTTAAAAGGGGATATTTTGATCTAGATAGCCAATTATGGACCAGAGATCATGTTTCTAAAACGTTACAAATCTATTGTTTTATCTTCATTCTATATTGATGGGGTCCAAAATCTGCAACCAATCGGCTGTTGACACGTGGCCCTCACAGGGACCACTGCAAAGCCAACACCTGTCCCTGCTAGGTGTGACACCTGGACCAATCAGGGACTTCCATCTGCCCCTCCTAGGTATGAGACCTGGTCCATACAGGGGCTACCACCTGTCCTGGACAGGTGGCTCAGAACCACTATAAATAGCCTTCACTTGTGCTAAGGTGAGGGATCTGAGATCGAAAACCCTAAGCTTTTTGCTCTGACATTGCTCTGCACTCCTGCTCATACTGACTTGAGTGTCGAAGCGCCCGTCCGGAGCACCACTCCGGGTTGGTCTTCTGACCCTTTGTATTCTTGTCTGTGCCCTTGTGCAGCGCAGGACTCCATTAGCCATCCAGCTGTGGCGTGCCAGATCAGCCCTTCCGGCCCTACCATAACCTGTTACCAATTTTAGACCTAACATATATCATTTTTCTTCTTTTAAAGAGGATAATAATAACATCATTTGTCTATAACTTCATAAAAGAGCACGCCTCACGCGATGATAGTGGCTTATTTGTAACTATTTGGTAGAAGCTTTATGTGTTGATGATGAAAAAGTATAGGAGTGGACACCGTACTGTTGGCTTGATTACTCATATTTTAGGCTAAAAAAATTGATTTTCTGCAATGTCCCTTACCTTGTGCGCATTATAACATTAAGGTTGCATGCCTTACTAGACCAATATATCATTGATAGTCCACGATGAGCCAGATCCATGAAACAAAAGCAATAAGGGTCTAGTCTCATAGTTGGGCTAAGTAGATTCATAACGTCCTTCAACAATTTAACTTGAGCAAACCCCCCAAAGACAATAACATTATAAAGATGAGAAATTATATGATGAATGGGTGCAGAAACTTGTATTTGTGGTACGACGGAAGTACCACCATTGATATTTGATCCAACAGCAGCATCTTAAAAAGTTTGCTGCTGCTGGATCAAATATCAAGGGCGGGATGATGAGTACGAGTTTCTACTCCCACTCATCATATAATTTCTCTATAAAGAGAAGGTATGCCCATGAAAATACTTCATATATGTAGGTCAAAGTTAGCCTTATGTTACAACTTACAACTAGTTAAGAAAGGGCAACTAGGGATAGGGATAGGGATTTTTACCGTAAAAGAAGAAAGGGTTGCAGGATATAGGATTGGGTTAATCCCATTTTAATCTTTCGTAGAGAAGAGTAAAGAACATGCCTATTTAATTTTTGGTAGAGATGAGTAAAGAACATCATTGTTGGGCTCTACTAACATAGTTGGCCTCTACTAAGGGTTCGTGTTTAAAAGAGAAGACATAGAATAAATATGGGTGGGGCCTATATTGTTCAAAGTTCTAAATAATTCAGCCGCGACCCGTGCCTACGGGTCGACCCAACCCACTTGCAAATTTGCGGGCACGGGTCGGGGTTTTAGTGACCCACCAAAACCGATTCGCGGGTGACCCAACCCGCAAAAACATGGGTCGGGTCGAGTCAACCCGCGTGCACCTGCGAGTTTTTGGATTTTTTTTAACATTTTTTATTTTAAAATAGAAAATGAGATCAAGGGCTAAGAGCATCTCACTTTTTTGAGCTGGAATAGTGCACTTGTGTTTGGAAATCAGCCCTTCTAACAGCATCTCACTTTTTGAGGACTCCCAACTTCCAGCAGCTCATGAGCATTACTAATTTACTATGCATTGAATACACTCCCTATTTTTCAAAATGGATGATTGGAAGGTACAGCCCACACCATAGGATGATCCAAACTGTGCATTTGATGGGCCATAATGTAAATAGGTTGTGCCCAAAAAATCATTAGCTTAGGATGATTCTAACCCTCCGATCTAAAGAGGGACTGACAATATGGAAACTTCTATAGATCGAACGGTTGAGATCGTCCTATGGCAATGATTTTTGGGGCACGATCTATTTACGTTGTGGCCCATCAAATGGACGGTTTGGATCATCCTATGGTGTAGGCCGTACCATCCATTTTGAAAATTAGGAGGTGAATTCATACATAGAAGAGGGTGAATTTATCACCGCCCAATAAAAACTCTATTTTGGAAAAACATGCGGGTAACCTGCGGGTCGACCCGACCCACCCGCACTGGGTACGGGTCACCTGGTTGCTGACCCATAGGAATGCGGGTCATTTTGACCCGTGAACCGCACCCGCATGACTCGCGGGTCGACCCGACCCGACCCACCCGTTTGCCAGGTCTAGCTGTTAGGCCCCTCCAAAGGTAGGTTTATGGAGAGAGAGAGAGAGAGGTGGTGAAGCCACAAACGTAAAAGAGGTGAATTAATCGTAGAACGGGGTGAAGTTATAAGCCCCCTCGGCAATTTGGGGGAAAGCCATTTCAAGGCTAACTTTTGCATGAGACGGCAATCATGCGAGCTTACTTTTTAGCTGATTTTGTCTTATTCATTTTGCATGCCTCTCCGTGAAATTGCGTAGTAAATCCCTTTAAAATCGAGCAGGTTAAAGTTGGAAAGTTGGTATACTATACGTATTGGATTGGTCTAAATTTTGTTTTAAACAATGTATTAAAAAAAGAGGTGCTAAACTCAGAGGAGCCCTTGTAGATAAGGACTACAAGGGCGGCACTATTGGAGCCACTTCATTGCTTATACGGTTATCAGTGCCGTTTCAAATGCACACAGGCAGATGTGGCTCCAATAGTGCCGTTCTTGTAGGCTTTTTCTACAAGGGGTCCTTTGAGTTTAGAATTCCTCTTAAAAAAATGCATTTTGTATATACTAAAAAGTTTTAAATGGCATATATATTGAATGCCTGCCTTTTAAAACAATTTTTTAAGGGCAGTGATAAATCGACCCCCCAAAATAATAAATCGACTCCCCATGTGTCTATCTCTCTCTTCTTTCTCTCTCTAACCCAGAGGAGAGAGAAAGACACATGGGGAGTCGATTTATCATATTTGGGAGTCGATTTATCACTCCCCTTTTTTAAATGTCTTTTAAGACGGCATTTTGGGAACGAAATGGGGCCGTTTGGATATATGGATATTATAATCTAGGATTGTAAAATCCAAGTTTTAACATGTAAAATCTAAGTTTTAGTTTGTAAAATCAGGGATTAAAGGCCTGATTGAATGTATGTTACATAAGTTTCATGCCAGTTTCACTTACCAGATAAGAAATTGGTATGTATGTCAGCCAAATTTTTATTAGCTAATATATGCCAAAACTCAATAAATTGGCAAATGTACAGTGGCTTTCACGTTCATACAATTGGACTTAAAATTCAACAGTCAGAGAGGAAACCATCTCAATTTTTTTATTTTTGTTTTCCTCTGGAAAATTTTAATTAATTAATTGGGATAGCGGAGATTCGAAAAAGAGAATACAGGGAGAAAAGCACGCCACAAATCCACAAGGAAAATAAGGTAGGTTATACAATCTGATGAAAAATCGACCATCTTTTTGGGGTTTTTTATACGATGATTTTGTTGGACCCGGGTAGAACTTAGCCTTAGAAGCTAGCTGTTAAGGGGAGCGTGCCTCAGCCCTTATAAGCCCATCCACATCCATTCACTTTTCCAATGTGGTCTTAATCCATACAAAGAAGATGATCGATACATTGCAAATGAATGAATGCCAATGAATGGTGATGCAAAGAGACGAATAGAGAGGAGAGAGCACTGATTCGATTCCAATAATTAATCGTTTTGGGCTCCAGTGGCAAAGGGACTTATCCTCCCAAGAGGAGGGTTTTCGTTGTGTGTTTGTGAAGAGAAAAAGGGGTTAGCTTATATAATATCCCTTATCAACACCGTTGCAATCCAACGGCTATTAACACCCATATGGTATAACATGTGGGAACTTTGTTTTCGCGTGGAACTCCTAGTCCTAGCAATCTCCCCCTCCATGGGAAGCAACGTGAACAATCTCCCCCCCCGGGGGACTACAAGATCTTCCCTGGTTGACACTGTGGTTACCATGACCATCCCCGAGGGTTTTTTCCATCCTCGAGGGTAGACAGGAGTTACCACACCCTGACTTGGTTACCACTTTTTAGGACCAGGGTAGAACTCACCCTTAATAGCTAGCCGTTAAGGAGAGAGTGCGCAAGTTCTTATAAGCACATCCACATCCATTCACTTCTTTGATGTGGGATCTTTGCTTTAGCGTGGAACCCCCTACATATTTGACAGCTGAGCCAACTCTAATAATATTTCATAAGGTCTGAACTAATGGATATATCAAAAGTAATGTTTGTTTGAAGTCTTGACTCTTTGAAGTGCTTTCTTTTGATCTTGCATGTTTACAAACTCTTTGACACATTGTTATAATCCACGAAACAGTAGCATATATATATTTTGTCTCATTAAATTAATTCATCTGAGGTACCTGTTCTCTCCTGAAAAATGTGTGCTGCGAATAGGGGTGCAACTCGGGTCGGGCAGGTCGGGCTTTCCAAAACCTTACCCTACCTGAGATTTATCTCGGGCCGGGTATAATTTTTTACAGGAAAACCCGAGATTCGTAAACCCGACCCTACCCAAGATAGTTTCTCGGGTCGGGTTTTCATTTTTCAGTGTAGGATAGTGACAGTGACTAATTTAAAGATTATAGGAAAAAAAAACAAATCTTCACACCAAAAATCTCTAAATTTATGTCATCAAGTGTATAAATTTAAGGACACTATATTTTCACATATCAGACATGATCACCTCAATGAAAACAATTGTATCAATATATTGGAAAATAATTTGCTATGTTATTCAAGAGATATTTAAGAAAGTCATAGTACACCCATATGAGTCGGGTCGGGTTTCGGGTTTTTTTTCTTTAAACCCAGCCGACCTACCCAAGATTGAGTCGGATTTTCCAATTTAAAACCAGACCCTACCCAAGACCCATGATTTCTAAACCCGGCCGATGTTATTTTCAGGTCGGGACAGTGCGGGTCGGGTTTTGTAAAACCCGACCCAAGTTGCAGCCCTAGCCGCGAAATGGCTTTCTGCCAAATCACCTAGCAAATCCGACCCACTAATGGGTCGACAAACTGGGCTAATCACTTGGTTTTGTTTTAAATTAACTTGACAACGGATTCTGGGGACTCTGGCTTAAAACCTTGAGTTCATATGCATGATCATTTCTCTTTCTTGTTTTGAAAGAAAAAGATTTCTCCAAATGTACGGTCCCGGGTGAACCCTTGATGCCCAACCTCTATTTATACACTTCATTTATTTCATTTATATAAAAATCATCGCCTGTAAATCAAATGCTGATAGCTCTCCGCAGATTTAACCCATGATTCCACGAACAACATCGAACTGCATGAGAGAGAGAGAGAGAGAGAGAGAGAGAGAGAGAGAGAGAGAGAGGTCCAATGTCGTCCTAGAGTGTCTTTAAAGATAGATACAAGAAAAATCCTAAATAGAGGACAACCTTTTTTTTTTTAATTTCTTCACGTACACTTCTCATGTGATAGGGGAAAGCCTCCCTCTCTCTCTCTCTCTATTCATGGAGTGAAACATTTCACCCGAATCAGGTTGTCCCATCTCCACTCAACCCATTTTCCCTTTTGTTTTTCTTTGCCCATTTTACAAAATAAACACAGCCTTTGGACAGGAGATTAAAGAGACCGAAAACTGCATTTATTCTCTTAAGCGTGTACATAGCATAGCCAAACTTGAGGGCCAAGCAACATATTGTCTTTCAAGAAAACGAAACTCTACTTGCTTTATATTAGAAGGTAGGGCACCTCTTTAGAGACTTCTCTTCTCCCATCGAGGAAGGAAGAGGAAGGTTAGAGAAAGCCAAGAAAAAAAAAAGTGAAGGAGAATTCAATTCCCTTACCAAAGATCAAGAATAGGTCGAGAGAGGGAAACAATTCCCTTAAAAGGGAGAAGTTGCTTTCTTCTTTTTTCTTTTCTTCCCACTCTCTTATTAGAGTTTCCCTTATTTTGGGTAAGTTAACAGGAGAGAAACTTTTAGCGTGGGATGGGAATAAGAGAGATAGAGCCGAGATGACATGGAGAAAGGACGATAGAGCAATTGATATCAATTCCGAAGAGATTCGAATCAAAAGCTGCCCTTCATGTGGGCATAAGATCCAATGCCATGAACAGGTCTTCCCTCAATTATCATCATCTTCTTCTTTTTCCTTAATGTTATTAACGTAGCATGGTGTGTAATTATATAAGGTTTTCATTGTTGTGTTCTTGGAAAAATAAAACTAAATATATATATAAATAGGCAGCGATTCATGAATTGCCTGGTCTACCTGCGGGAGTGAAGTTCGATCCGACTGACCAAGAGCTTCTGGAGCATTTGGAGGGGAAGGCGAGGTCCGATACTCACAATCTTCACCCTCTTATCGATGAATTCATCCCTACTCTCGAAGGCGAGAACGGAATTTGTTACACCCACCCACAGAAGCTTCCAGGTGATCTTATATTTGCTCAAACATATTATATATGTGTGTGTATTGAAAAAGTTACCATTAATTAAATTAGAGAAGATTGCAGATGCACTTCCGGGGTGGAGACTCCCCATATACTATGCTTGCCAAACGGAAACCACCTCCTAGAAACCTCATTAAACTCCATGTTGATGGTTGCACCCTTGGCAAGCCAGGCATGGGATGTATCGGTGGCGTTTTTAGGAACTCTTTGGGTGAAATCATCTATACTTTTGCTAAACCTATCGGAATTGTTGGGGTTCCACACAAAAGCAAATAGTCCCACATCGGTAAAGTGAAATAGATGGGGATGGGTTATAAGGGAATGGGCACCCTCTCTCTAACATCTAGCTTTTAGGGGTGAGTTCTACCAGGTTAGATTCCCTACGAATGGTATCAGATCTTAGGGCGGGAATGTCCCTCGGAGAAGATCTCGGAAACCCCGGTGTAGTATCTCGTGGTTCCCACGTTGCCACCACGTGGAGGGGGAGATTGTCCACGTTGCTTCCACATGGAGGGGGAGATTGTTGGGGTTTCACGTAAAAGCAAATAGTCTCACATCGGTAAAGTGAAATACATGGGGATGGGTTATAAGGGAATGGGCAGCCTCCCTCTAACAACTAGCTTTTAGGGGTGAGTTCTACCCGGTTAAATTTTCCCTACAGGAATCATTGATTCTACAGAAGCCGGGGTCATTGCCCTCTACAAGGGATTGTCTATATTCTTCAACTAAATGGAGGGGCAGTTGGAAGTGGAAAGCAACTCTTCCAACACTATGTTGTGGGTGAAAAGAAATAGCACTGGTCCGTGGAGACCCACCAACCTATTGGTTGAGAAGAAAGATCTATGTCTACTTGGTGATTGTTCTTTTTTCTCTTATTTCTAGAAGTGCAAACGATTTGGCTAATCGCCTGGCCAAATCGGGAGCATCTAGACCACTTCTATATGGGGCATTCTCTCCCCCCGAAGTGCATTTATAATCTTCTCTGATTTTTAATTAATGAATTAATGGCATCTTTCTCAAAAATAAAAAAATCTCCCCATATACAAGTAAGATCTCCAAGCTCCCGATTTGGCCCTATGATCTGCCAAATCGTTTGAACTTCTAAGAATAATACAAAAAGACAACAAGCACCATGCACACAAAAATCTTTTATCTTATCCAATAGATTGGCGAGTTTCCACGGACCAATGTTATTCCTTTTGACCCACGACATGGTGTTGGAAGAGTCACTTTCCACTTCCAAGTTCCCCTCCATCTGCTAAATGAAGATAGACAATCCTTGGTGAAGAGCATGGATCTCAACTTCTGTGGAATCCGTGATTCTAATAAGTCCAATGAAAGAGTATATTATGCACCAGATTCCTAAAAACGCCGCAAATACCTGCCATGCCTGAGTTGCCAAGGAAGAAGCTGTGAACATTGAGCTTGATAACGATTGTAGGAGGAGGTTTCTATTTTCTCACCACTTTTGCTTTTGGAACGCTCCCTTTCAAAATCATCACTCAATACCTCAAGACGATGCCACTTGAGTAGCCTAAAAAGGAATGATGTTGTTGAGACCAAAACACCACTGTGAAAGAGGAGCCTCTACTTTAAAAATTACGAGAATTCCATTCCTTCAAAATAATCCATATAATTCTTCCTCAACTGGGCCTCATCAGAATAGCAAAGCAAATACAAGAATTAGGCAGCATAGCAAACCAAAAATGGGTTCCTCTTCATTAATATATTTTGCTCGCATTAATTGTGGTCTATCGGGTGAACCTACTATGTGTGTGTGTGTTAGAATAGATCAGATCTCACAGGATCTTATCATTGAATTGTTTTAGAGGGCGTGGTTTCTGAGCTAGAAGCTGAGCTAGAGCTTAGAATACACCATCTCCCATAGTAGTTTGACTCATCAAACCCATTCATTTTACACTACCTCACATAGATAGGGTGTTCCTAACAAACCAGCTCCATACCATAATCCTAACCATCTGATTTATAGGACCATAATTTCTCGCCATCCATTCTAAACCCCACAAATCATAACCCTAACCATAACCATAACCCTAAGCATACCCTATAAACTAAATGGGTTGTATGACTCAACCAACTATGGGAGTAGTGGTTTCTGAGCTCTAGCTCATGATGAGCTCGAGCTCAGAAATCTTTTCCTAAGGGGAGATGATTTTTTTGCGCCCCCCTTTTAATGTGAATCATGGGCAGACTTCAACGCTTTTTGACGTCAAATCACTTTAAATGGGGGGGCGCATATTCCTACAAGGAGTCACCAAGAAAATGCGGTGAAGGGGAAAAATTGAATCAAAAAGTGTTTGGGGATGTTCAGCAGAGGAAGGCACAATTTAGATCGGAGCTGGAACAGATTGAACAAACTATGCCAGATAATGGTGGGGCACCGGAGGCGGATGAAAATGCCCTAGATTAGATATAGGTTAGATTAGGATTGTTCTTATCTTTATCTTTCTAAATCTTTAATTACCATGCTCAGCTCTTAAGTCTTTTATGTAAGCATTGGTAATAGCTAAATGTAATCATCCAAGAATACTGAATAAATCTCAACTTCTCTAATTTCCACATGGTACAAGTGCAAGTTGATCAGACCTCGCACTGAATTCAATAGTGTCAATTTTATTTTTAGGTGGATGGCCGACTAGCATTCGTTTGGCCCTGTTTATTAGTCGTTTCTATTTCTCTGATCTCATCACTCCAGTTTTAACATAAATTGTTCTCCTCATTTATGCTTCTCCCATTTCCTTATTTTTTTATTTACCTCCCTATCACTTCTTTATAACCCCCTCTCTGTGGGAGCCATGCAATTGCTTGTGATTTTAATGATAACCCCATAGAAAAAGAGCCCCTTTTTACCAAACCCACCCCTTCCTCCTTTCTCATAACTTTTTCCTCTGTCCTCCCACCCTCTCTTCCACGATAAGTCCTCAATTACTGTGGGTGTATATATATTTATGAAAAATTTGAGGATGAAGGGTTGAGGCCTTAGAGATTTTATTAAGAGAGTCGAAGACGAAGGAAGGGGGGTCAATGTTCTAGCTAGGGTTTTAATTAAAAGGGAACGGGTTGTGCATTCATATATATATATATATATATATATATATATATATATAGAGGAAAAGGATTGTACACTCGACCGTACCTAAAGTTAGGTACGGTAGAGTGCCAAATCACATGGGTCCCCCATTTTTGGTGGGCATCTAAACCATTCATTTGCAAGGCCCCATCATAGATAGGGTGCATACCAAAAATCAGCACCATTGAATCATCCTAACCCCTCCAAAACTAGAGGCCAAAATGGGCAGATTTGTGGACAAACACTGTATGTCCATTTTGGCCTCCACAAATGGATGGGTTAGGATGATCCTATGGAGCTGATTTTTGGTATGCATCCTATCTATGATGGGGCCTTGCAAATGAATGGTTTAGATGCTCACCAAAAATGTGGGACCCATGTGATTTGGCACTCTACCGTACCTAACTTTAGGTACGGTCGAGCGTACAATCTTATTCCTTATATATATATATGAGGAAAGTGTCTCTAGTCTCTCCCCTAGATAAGCTTATCTACTCCTCCCTTTATAAAAACACAGTGGGCCCACGCTGTTTGGATGATCCAAAGCATTCATTTGATAGGTCCTAACATAGATAGGGTGTGCCCAAAAAATCAGCACCAAAGGGTCGTCCTAAAACTTCATTTTGTTGGGCACACCGTGTCCAAAATGGAGGCGTTTATATGTGTCCATTCTGGGTACCACAAGGCACCACAAAACGAAGTTCTAGGATGACCCTTTGGTGCTGATTTTTTGGGCACACCCTATCTATGTTAGGACTTATCAAATGAATGCTTTGGATCATCCAAACAGCGTGGGCCCACTATTTTTTTTAAAGGGAGGAGTAGATAAGCTTATCTAGGGGAGAGACTAGAGACACTTTTCTCTCTCTCTCTCTCTCTCTCTCTCTCTCTCTCTCTCTCTCTCTCTCTCTCTATATATATATATATATATATATATATATATATATATATATATATATATATAAGGAAACATGTTTAAAGGGAAAATATACAGAATTCGTATTTTAAAAGAGACAATGATGAGTTGGATTCATCCGAAAAAATGGGATTCATGCGGGACGCGGCTACCATAAGAATCGTAGTGTGTCCCATGTGAATCCATGTCCGATTCGCATGTGGAGACGTGTCAACACGGATTCGGCAAAGGGAGGCAAAGAATCCATGCAACACAACCTAAAATAGAAATCCCGTAATAGACATGTACCACAATAGTAAGTCGTCCATAACTTCGTCAGATCACGTCTAAATCGTGTGATCGTTAGATAAGCAATCAAAACCTCTCTAATGGTGAACAAGATTCAATGCTTAAAAAGTATACTACAAATACTATAATGGAAATAGAAGTTGAAGAATAAGTGACTTTTTCCACGTCGCACGTTCTTGGTAGTTTCACATGCATTAGATCTTAAAGGCTTCGATGGTTAGGATGAATTATCCTATTCACTTTATTATAAATTTATAGTTGATGATCAAGTATGGGAATAGAATTACCATTAATTTTGTTCGTTTAGTGATTCATTATGTCGTATGTTTCTAGTTATTCTCATCCATGAAAGTCTCTTACGGCACATTTGGCTATCATGAATTTTTTTTCCCTAGAATATTAGCTTACACAATTGTGAGGAGCGGTGGAAGAGGGATAGATACTAGAGGGACTGAGTGAAGACAGGACAAGAAAAGCCTGAAAAATCAGGAGACAAAATACTCTACTCAAAATATGATCAATTTTTTCCTGATTTCTAGCTACTTCTCACTCTCATCTCAGTCATGCCCTCTCAAATATCTCTACTTCTCCCACCCTTCATACACCTCTCACCATTTCGAGATACTAATTTATTATCAAAAAATATTCATGGCTGCAAGAATGGCCTTAATATTTTTTTCCATTTATGTTGGTTTCAGTTGATTACTTACCACAAGAATAAGCTAGAGATTATATTTCATTTCTTGCCCTTGGGGTTATTGCAGGGGTAAGTAGAGATGGCCTGATCCGTCACTTCTTCCATCGTCCTTCCAAGGCGTACACGACAGGAACTAGAAAGAGAAGAAAGGTGCACACGGATGAGCATGGCGGCGAGACAAGGTGGCATAAAACAGGCAAGACAAGGCCAGTCTTTGTGACTGGGAAGGTGAAAGGTTACAAGAAGATCTTGGTGCTCTACACCAATTATGGCAAGCAGCAAAAGCCCGAAAAAACGAATTGGGTGATGCACCAGTACCACCTTGGCTCCAATGAGGAAGAGAAGGATGGAGAGCTAGTGGTTTCCAAAGTGTTCTATCAAACACAACCTAGGCATTGTAGTTCAGGTACCAAACACGACAAGGGTGGAGAAAACGTTCATGATAACTCTACTCTCAAGGAAACAGGATTTGTCAACTACTATAATTCATCACTCATCACTTATGATGAAAGCAATCATAATAGGACAAGCCTCCCTCAGCTAATACCCGGGTTCGTTGTACATGATGATGGCTCTTCCTTTCTTCCTTAAGGATTATTTCCTGATGTATGAAATGTACAATAAGATAGAATTGTGGAGGACGAAGAGGATGGGAAGTAGAGAGTTTTTCTCCACTAATAAAATAAGTTTCAAGTTGAAATGTTCAGTAATTGATAATTTCGCAATGGTGGAGTAGAGTAAAAGGAATAGGAAAGATTGTTCTTTAATTGTAAAATGAGAGAATATGCTTCTTTAGATAACAGTGCTTCTTACAGGTTTCACGCAAGCTATGCATAAGAAAAGGTTACTCCATGTGGGGACTCACTGGATCAAAGTCCCTTCTTCATGAAAGTAATATTTGTTGTTTTCAAAAAGGTATTTATAAAAGGTTTCCGGAGTTCTTGTCTTGGTCCAACTCAGCTATAGATCTGTGGGTTGGACTGGGTTAAGGGAAGCCACATTCTTGACCTGTATAATAAGGGGCATGATTAGCACTAAAAGGACATGATAGGGAGAGCAATAGATCAAATTACTATACAGAATAATTTATTTTATCTAAAAGACTTCTTGATTAATTAGGGGCTGTTTGGATACATGGAATTACATTCCAGGATTGAAATATCCTAGATTATACAAGCTAAAACCTGGATTTTACAATACTGAAAATGCACAATCCAGGTTCTAGCTTATAAAATTCAGGTTTTAGCTTCTAAAATCACAGGTTTTACTTGTATCCAAATGGCCCTAATGAGATTTTGAATTTTCTCATTTGCCTAACAAGGAATTTGAACATAGGCATGTACTAAGCCGAGAGATATTTGGAGTTATTATGGAGAGATTCTAATGCGGGTCCTTAAGAGGGAAGAAATGAAATTAGAAGACAAGAACATAACTAAGAGAAGAAGAAGAAAATGGGAGCAATGCTCAACCCGTCTTTTAGATAAAATCCCGTGACGATTTCTATCCCTTTAAATGAGAGACTTTAAGAGAAAATTCATTCAAGCTTATCCACCAACTAGCTTAGGGACTTAAATATGATAAATTGCTGCAATATGCCATTCTTGGCGCTTAGCTTAGGAAGGCGTCACTAGATTCAACTTGAGTGTTGTTTTGAGACTGTGACAAGAATTTTTCTTTATTCTTGGCCCATGTACACGTCTCAGTCCAATCTAGTGACACTTCAAGGGTGAACTTGAATCATTGAGCCAGTCGTGGATCCACGTCTTCTTGCTTCTTCAATGACAATTGATGTTGGTGAACAGCCAAATTAGTCCTTATGAGCTTATTGGGCGTTGAGAAGTTGTCTGTGAGCATGGGCTTAGGTTAAACAAAGGGCTTTTAAAATGGGCCATGTCACAATTTTAGGCTTCTATTATTGACTGTATTCGTAGTCTAGATTCAATTCTTACTCTCGGGCCTAAAAAACACTTACTACATGATATTACTTTTTTTCCCCAATTGGGTCAAGTTTATCTGAATAAAAGTTCAATGGCATAATCAGCAAAGTTATAACATTTTACGTTGATCAGCAAAGGTATAACATGATCAGCAAAGGAAGAACATTATGTTAATTGATTGTAGGCCATACCACGGCCGGGTCTGGGCGTAGGATTTTCTCCTTGTCCTGGCGTTTGGATTATGATTGGGCTTGGGCTTGGGCTTGGGCTTGGGCTTAAGAAACCTCTCACGGGATGCTAAGGCCCTGTTCGGTTTGGGTTTTGAGAATTGACTTTGAGTTCAAAAGTGATTATTGGACTCAAAATTACTTTTGAAATTTGATCCCAATAATCAGTTTTGGACTCAAAATCCAAAATGAACAGGACAATATTTAGAGGGCTGTTTGGGACTACTTTGATACAAGCGTATCTTCATATCATTTCGCCTGTGTTTGTTTTGGATTTTGAGAATTGATTTTCATTCCAAAACAAATTATTTGGTTCAAAATTGAACACAATTTGGAGTCCAATAATCATTTTGGCACTCAAAATTAGTTCTCAAAATTCAAAACGAACCGGACATTTGGATTGTGAGAATCGATTTTGAGTCCAAAACTGACTTTAATGCAGTTTTAAGTCCAATAATCAGTTTGAACTCGGAATTGATTCCCTAAATCCAAGACAAACAGGCCTTCCCATTTTGCAACTATAGGTTTCATGATGAGTTTTGGAAAAGACTTCCACTAAAAATGAGTTTTCCAAATGCTAAAAATTTTAGGGGCCGTTTGGATATGCGGAATTTAGAATCTTGTATTTTAGAATCTTGGATTTCCTCAAAATCCTGGATAGGAGGAGTGAAGGCGACCGACGATCGTTTATTGATTTCTCATCCTCGAGAGAGTAGGAGATCATCCCGCGTTTCCAGGTTTAAGAAATCTCAGGATGGGGGAGAGCTTTCTAAAACCTGAATTTCTTACTTAAAATCTAGGATAATGGATTGTAAAATCCAGATTTTTACACCTCGTTCAAATTAAAATCTAGATTCTAAAATCCACATATCCAAACAGCCTCTTAGTTTCCATGAATTTTTTGGTCTAATATTTCACAGTAAATGCCAAATTCGGTCAGCCAAGGCTTTTGTCCTACATCCAGAAAATGATACCCAAAAATATTCCAATATAAAAAGAGACCCCAACTCGGGTTTAAACTTGTTATAAGTCTTACCAAAGTGGGAATCCTGTCTTCGTTTCGGCAATTCATTCATTGAATGGAAAACCATGACCTAGTTCAACTCTTTTTGAGATCTTATCCAAAACCCTAATCCTCAATCTTCTATTCGACTTATTTTCAAGGGCCCAAGTGAGCCAAGTGCATGAACAACACCGGGAATTGGTAGCATCTCTTGATGGAGACTGTGAGCCACGTGTCAGCATCACAGAATGAAAGTGGGGTTGGGCATTGTTCCTCTCCAAACGACACCTCTTGTCAATCAAACGTATGAAATAGGGATTTTGATTATCCCCAAATTCAAATCCTTATTTGGGATTTGCTAGGGACCATCGCAGAAGGCATTCCGCGTGATGTCTGTTGCATGAGAGAGCAGCCACATAGGCTCACTTTTTGTCTTATTCACTTAATTCATCCTATGTGGCTGCTGTCTCATGCAATAGACATTCCTAAATGCCTTCTGCTATTATCCCTAGCAAATCCCACCTTATTTTAACTACTTGTAGACTATTTTAGGGGGATTGTGACTTGAGATGGACAAATGGTCTAAGCTTCACGGCACCGTAACCGTTGTTTTCACTTCTGCTTTGATGTGGGTTCTATAGTTTAGATGGACACATGCAAAAGTCCGAAGTGAAATGCGCAGATCCCTAGTTGTAAATATGGCACAATTTATCAGAAATATTTTGAATATTTGCGATGTAGGGGTCCTGCCTCACCCCAGCTTACCCATCAAAAACACAAGAAGCCACAGCAATGCATGAGATTTTCTTTCCAAATACAATGTATGGACAACCAAATGGATTATATTATTTTATTCCTATGTTGATGATGATTAATACAAGAATTTTTATATGAAGGTAAACAACACAATTTTTATTTTATTTTTTTTCAAATTTTGAAAAATATATGAGATTTGTTAACTACTGGGCCACATACACGAGTGCCTACTCCTATGACCTATCCACAAAATTGTGAAGGAAAGTGACCTTTGAAAGGTGACTTTGAGGGAAGGGATGCATTGACACTCCTAAATTAAGGCATTCCCCACCATGCAGTAATAGAATTTAGAACTTTCAATTCCTGTAAACTACTGCACCTCACAAAGTACAAAAAAAATATAAATGTTTCAATTATTTTGGCATCCTTCATCCCCTGACTACTCTCGAATTTGTCATCCTTTGTTACAAATTTGCAATTCAATTTCCTCATGAGCCTCCGGCCATGAGAAAAACCAAAGCCAGAGGTGAGGAAATCACAACTCCCACCAGTGTGGATTTTACAAGGGTTGGGTCAACATAGAAAACATACTTTCTCTACTGTGTGATGCGTATTATATAATATAATAGATTTGAAATTGTCTGTCTGCCAGAAAAAACCCAAAAAAAGAAAATTTCTAGATGCATGAGCAGGGCCCCAAACACGTGAACACCACGTGCATACATTAAGTCACCTGGCCCAGCTTCCTCTCTTCTGCCTATTGGCCTTCCTAATAAAAGCCAATCACACTCATTTCCCTTCCTAAAAAAGCCAAACAATACAACCCCCCCCCCCCCCCCCCTGAAAGAATGGCCTTCTCTCAATCACCCAACCATAAGAACCCATCCAAGCGCAACAAAAAGAGACTCACTGATGATCAGGTGAAACTCTTGGAGACAAGCTTCAACTATGACAGGAAGCTTGAACCAGAGAGGAAGATTCAATTGGCACAAGACCTGGGTTTACAGCCACGCCAAGTTGCCATCTGGTACCAGAACAAGAGAGCACGCTGGAAGACACAGAGCCTCGAGGTTGACTACGCAACTGTCCGGCAAAGGCTGGATAGCGTCCTAGCAGAAAAAAGGTTGCTCGAGAAGGAGGTGGAGAGACTAAGAGGGGAGTTAGAGAAGGCCCAAGAGATGCTGAGATTGAACAGCACCCTTCTTTCTCCCCCCACTTGTGATGAGGATGGGAGTTCAATTATGTGTAGTGAAGTGAATTGTTGTTGGGAAGAGGGCCTCTATGCCTCTCCAGTGGTGGGTAGTACTAGTGGGAATCAGATGGGAGAATTACACTGCCATGATCCCTTTGCTTGTCTTACTTGATGATGACAACGGCGATGATGAGAACAATAAAATTATAAAGATTACAGTTTGCAGTGGAAGGAGATGATGAAATATGTTGCAGATTGAGATTATGTAAATAGAGGTCAAGAAGTTGCAGTCATAATAAGATTGAAAAGGAGAAATCTCTGTATTTTTTTCGCTTATGATGGTGGTAACTATTTCTAGAAAGGAGCCTCTCTTCTTTACTTTTTTTCATTTCTAAGGCAGTATGTACAGAGAATCGCCCATATCCACATGGACGAAGAATAAGCCGCTTGTGTGCTGCACATGTGATTCGGTGACTGTTTCTTAAAAAGCACCACCCTGAAATTGGTGGATGTTGCATCATGGGATTCATGAAAGCCTGATTTGCATCATTAAGTTCAACAAAAGGAATGAGAGAAGCTCAATCAATTAGAAGGAAAATTCATTGGAGATGAATCGGGCAATGGTTGAAGCACCCAACTCATAATTGGCAAATTCAAAGTTCGGTATCTATAAGAAGAAATAAAACAAATACAGATACACAAATGTATCTGTTTGTTCCTACTCTTCTCTCAACAGCCTCACAATTTTTTATGTGGATTTTCTGTTTATTAATCAAGAGATGAGATGAAAATCTTTATACCAAGCGTATAAAAATACAAAATAATAGGGCTCCGTACTGAATAAAATGATAGTTGTTTGAAGTACTTGAAATTTTGTTCCTTGCATCACAGGAAACATATTGAAAACTAAAACCCTAATTGACAATAGATGAAGCCAACTTTAAAGGAAAATTGTAACTCCAAGTAGTTTAATTACAGAGAAAAAATACAAAAGCTTGAAAATTGGCTAAGCACATATGAACTGACGTATCTGAAACTCACACCATTTTTTCATTATTTTTCTAATAACTAAATGAAATAAATATTTCCTTCATTAACTGATGAACAAACGACACCACAACAAACAAGGCACAGCAAAGAGACATATCATCCCTAAATATGAAGGACAACAAACTTCCGTGAGAAAGTGGAGAACAATTTTTTTTTACACAACTGTCCAGCAGCAAATCATTAAGTACCTCTCTAACATCCACTAAAAAATGTAGCAGGTGTTCTGTGTTTTCTTCAGTTCATTGGATTCACTTTGATTGTAGCATCAAATACATCCTTCAAGACTACATCCAGAATAAATTTTTATGTGTGCATAAGATTCATCCATAAAACCAGCTGTAGAATATCAACCAATAAATAAGATTTTCAAGCATGCAACACCACAACTAAAATCCCAAATACTGTTTTCTAAGTAAACTCTGTTTTCTAAATTAGAGTTGTGGAAAAAAGAATTAAACTCTGTCCACCCAGATGCATGTCCACAAATTAAACTCTGTTTTCTACGTAATTTAGCGTTGTGAATAAGAATTATCATCAGCTTGTCGTGTACCTAAGAAAAGAAGAAGGTAATTACAGATAATGGCACCTTCACCGTGTTTGAATGCCATTGACAATCATCTACAATTTAATTAGTTCTTGATGTCTCATAATACAGACTCACTAATTTTTGTAAAGTGTACATAAAAACAGTATGGAGAGTGTACATAAAAACCATTGTGTTCTTAACTGTATGCAAAATTATATGCAACATCACTTGCATTTGCCTTTGACAGCTTCACCACTCCTTTGCAAAGAATGAACTATGAAGACTAACTATCAAGTATTCCATCTTAGATAGACTTATTGTATACACTCCATTTTGTCTGGGCCCGCTAGATTGAAAGATCACAAGCTGGATCTGGATCTGTACAGAGGGCCACAATCTCATCTTAAAAATTTCTTCTTGCGGGACTTAAACTTAGAAAGATTAAGGACACCTTTCAAGAGACCCTATAGCCTCATCCTAGCCTTTGGGAAACCTTTAGTAACCCTTGATGTCCTTACATCTCCTTGATTGTGCTTAATGGCATTATTCTGTTTGGCAATGATGTTGATGGATTTGATGTAAAAAATCAGTATTTGAGACAACATTTCCACAATAAAGACTTAGGCAGCTGAGGTACTTTTTAGGCATTGAAGTAGCTTGTGGAGAGCAAGGTATTGTCCTTTCTCAAACCTTATTCATGAAACAGGAATGCTTGAGGCTAGACCAGTTGATAATCCAATGAAATCCAATGTGAATTTGGATGTTAATGACTGATGATTTTAAAGAGAATCACAAACAGAATCATTGGGAAGCAGCGTGCAAAATTTTAAGGTATCTAAAGAGTGCTGCAGGCGAAGGACATGTGTATCATCCATGAAAAAATGTTGACATTGTTGGCTATTCAGATGAGGATTGAGCATGATCTAGATCTGACAAACTAGTTCTTGTACATTTATTGATGGCAATATGGGCACTTAGAAGCGTAAGAAACAGACTATGGTGGCTAGATCTAGTGCAGAAGCTGAGTATAGAGTTATGTCATAAACTGTATGTGAGCTGAAGTGGTTGAAGACTCTTATGCGATAGTTTGGGTTTACAATGGAGAAACCCATAGTTATATTATGTGATAACCAAGCAGCTATCTACATTTCCGATATTCAAGTTCTCTATAAAAGGACCAAACATATTGAAGTGGATCGTCACTTTGTTAAAGATACAGGTGTGACCAAGAAGATATGTACTCCATATGTTTAGTGTGAAAATCAGCTGGCCGACATTTTCACTAAAGCTATTGCTCATAGTCAATTTTCATCTATGTTTCAAGCTAGGCATGGGTGATCTCTGATATACGCTCGTCTGCGAGCACGGCTCGGGGGGAGGGGGGGACCTCACGGATTCTCCATTCCCTTACTGTTCTTTCCCCGCATTCTTCTTGTTCTGTTGCCATGTTTTAACAAATACCACTAAAAAAAGAACACTTAAAATTTTTGTAATAGTTGATGGATTACTTTTATGAGGTATTCACTTGAGTGACATGTGATTATATAGCAAAATTATTAAGGTACTCCCTATAACTTAAAAGGACTTCATAACACTCTAAAACTAATAAAAGGCTCTCTTTAATGATGGACTCCATCTCCCTGGGTTAATCCTTGATTCTTGCGAAGGATGGTCCCAAACGGTAAGAATTTTATTCGTCAACAGGTTGTAAATAAGAACCATTCAGAAAAAAAAGAAAAAAAAAAACAGAAAGAGAATATGGACGTTAACAACAAATGGTATGTTTTCTGCCAGATTCATGATTTGAGCTCTCATGGGTAGGGAACGAGAAAAATGCAAAGATAGCATCCTTATGGTCCATAACTACTTAGCCCATAATTACTGCTTTCTGCTGGACAGCCAGGTGGGATAAAATTCTTACAATCAATCAGCTTAATGGCAGAAGTTGAAGGATTCATAATATTTGCAACATGTGCCCAGCCTCCATGGAATATGTTAATCTTCTTATTCACTGTCCATTTGCATCAGAAATTTGGAGCTTCATTTTCTCTGTTTAACTATCAATGGGTGAAGCCTAAATCTATAAACATGTTCGTCGCTGCTTGGAAGTTTCGGGGTTTGGTCAGTTATGGGCAGCCTTTTATGGAGTTTATGCCTTCTAACAAATGCATGCACTGATTCACAAGCCTAAATGCTTATGTTTCAAATCAAAGGCAATTCAAGAAAATTGTCCTCATATCTGAGATAAATACAACTTAAAAAACTACATGCATTGATTCCCAAACCTAAATGCTTATATGTTTCAAATCAGAGGCAATTCAAGGAAATCCTTTTCATATATGAGAATGAGACACATAAGATTTTAGAAACAAATACACGCACTGATTTCCAAGCCTAATTGCTTACATGCTTCAAATCAAAGGCAATTCAAGGAAATCCACAAAACCCTAGACACAATAACAATAATTATAAGAAGAAGTAGAAGAAGAAGAAGAAAGGACAAATCTACTTGAAAGCGTCACATTTGATCTCCTCATTTCTTCCTGAGAAAATACACGTCAGTCTCCTCATAGGCGTAATCCGGGTGCAGGTCCTGGTGGGGGATCTTCTCCACGGTGAAAACTGTCTCGCACAATTCCCAGAACAGTTGGTGTGCTTCCGGCGACCTGAGCTGATATCCTAGCAACACGACGCCGGAGGGCGCCAGGAGCGCTTCCATGGCAGAAACCAAGTGCCCGACGTTGTCTTCGAGATAGACCACATCGGCAGCGATTACGAAATCGAAGGGAGGATTAAGGGCCTCTATCTGTTTGTTGTTATTCCAGTAGAGCTGTGCGATTTTGAGCATTTTGCCGAGGGCGGGTTTGTTACGCTTTAGGTTTCGTTTGAGGGCGGGCATAACAGGGGCGATGTCGGTGAGGATGATGTTCAGGCCTAGAAGGGAGATGCCCATACCAGCGGGCCCACAACCGGAGCCCAGCTCAATAGCGCGCTTGCCGGAGAAGGGGAGGAGGTGGGCGTAGGGATTGGGAGAAGAGGAGGAGGCGCAGTTTAGCAACCAGCGTTCGAGGAACTTGACAAGGACGAGGGAGCAGGGCCAGACGGAGGTGCCGACGTGCATAGAGCCATTGTCTTGCTCGATAGCGAGGTGTGCACCCCCTACGTTCAGCTCGATCACGGGCGCGGCCGTGAATCGCATCGCTGCGGTGCGGAGGAAAAACCCGCTTTCTTTGTTTGGTTTTTCTTTCTTTTTTTTAGCTTGCTTGCCTTTCAAAGGTTTTCTGCGTTATGAGAGATGGCCCACTACGGCAAAGTACGTGGTTCTCACCTTTGACTGATCTGAACCGTCTATCTAATAGGCCTTGCCTTAGATAATTGGATCTCTCATGGCCCAAAGATCAAGACAATATGTGCGTTTTGTAGTTTAACATGGACAGTCTGAAACGATGTATGTTTAACTATTCATATTCAACATGTAAAAGTGCACGTTTATTTATGGGGAATTGCTAGGGATAGTCCCTTCACTATAAGTTTGAGGGCTATATATTTGGATTCTCCCTCTCCCTTTGAAGACGCGATTTCAGTGTCTCCAAGGGGAGGGTCCCCTGTGGAGTGGGTTGGGCACGGCAGTGCAATTACAAAATAAAATCAGGGATGGTGGGAAATCTCAGAACCAGACAATATTTACACAGTGCGGCCGGGACATGACATAATGCTCTCACAGCCGGACCTCTCTTAATACGATGTGCTAGCAAGGACATTGGGCCCCAAAGGGGGGGACTGTGAGATCCCACATCAAAAGGGGACAGAAAGTTTGAGGGTTATATATGCGGATTCTCCCTCTCCGTAGATGCATTTTCAGCATCTCCAAGGGACAGGAACCTACAAGGTGTCTCGGGCATGGTAGTGCTATTGGAAAACAAAACCGAGGATAGAAGACCTAGAACCGAACAATATTTACATAGTGAAGTCGGGACGTGAAAATTTCAGTCAAAGGGATAGAAATTTTTTGCTATTTGCTTGTTCCAAGGCATTCCGCTATGCCTCGATCTCTTGATCTAACCGGATTTACCTAACAGTAGTCTACATTTTAATGCATTTGTAGTGTAGTTTGGAAGGATTTGTGTGTGTGTGTGAGTGTGAGAGAGAGAGAGAGAGAGAGAGTTGTGTGTGTGTGTGTGTGTGGGGGGGGGGGGGGGGGGGGGGGGTGGGGTGGGGTGTGTAAAGATAGCCCATTGGTGGTGCTCATAGATGAGGTCTTGCGACATAGATCCTACACCTTTTAGTTTTTAAAGAATGTGACCTTCCCTCTTGCCCTCAACTAATCCAAAATAAAAATGAAAATGAACAGCCCACTCAGCTTTTGTCGGCGGAGCTAGGATTTACGCACAAGGAGGGCAAGCTTACACATACTTATACATAGGTGGAGCAGGCCTTAATTCAAGTTTTAAGGAGCTGGGCCCAATTGAGTTGGGCCTGATGGGGTCCAAAATATACGACCAACCGGCTGTTGACACGTGGCCCTCACAGGGGCCACTGCAAAGCCAACACCTGTCCTCTGCTAGGCATGCTGCCTGGACCAATCAGGGACTTCCACCAACACTTGTCCTCTGCTAGGTATGCTGTCTGGACCAATCAGGGACTTCCACCAGCACCTCCTAGGTTCCAACTGCACCTCTTAGGTATGAGATCTGGTCCATACAGGGGCTACCACCTGTCTTGGACAGGTGGAAGGACAGGTGGCTCCGGACAAAATCAAGCAGACCTCCCAAGCGTCCTCAGCGCAGGAGCAGCCCCAAGCCAAGGGCAAGAAGAGGAAGGCGCCGGAGTCGACTCCGCCGATGGTCGCACTGGCTAAGCCTCTGAAAAGCAGCCGGGCGACACATAAGCTTGCCGTATCGAGCCGGGCAGATACCGCAGGACAGAGCTCCAGGTCCGGAGGGATGACAGGGCCGCAACACGGCGGGGCAATTCTGGGCATCGCTGCCGCCACGACGGTTGGAGGCAACAACGTCTTCCGCCCGAACTGGGCCGTGCAGAAAACGGACACCGGCCTGGGGGATACCCGGGTGGCCACGGAATTGATGTACAAGGGCGTCCTCCCATGCGACCGGTTAGAAGTCGAGAAAGAGGTGCCGGAGACCTGCGAAGCGGCAATCAGCTCCGCCCTCTATCATCGACGGAGAGGGCTGGAAAGAAGGAGAAGGCGGCCGTGGAGAAGGCCGTGAAGGAGACCGAGGAGAGGAAAGACGCTCAGCACTTCGACTTGGGCCTCCAGGCCTATAGGGCGGGTTTCCTTCTCTGCTCCGAGCAGGTGAAGAAGATTCACCCCGGCGTTTCCCTGGACGGACTGACCGTTCCGTATGCACCTCCGGAGGGGGAGGATGATGAAGAGGAAGATGAACCGGACTCCTCCCGGCCCATTGAGGTGGATGCGGAGGTGACTGTGGCAGCAGTCTCCACCACTGAGGTCGGCGGGCTTGCAACCCTCACTCCTACAGAGGTCGTCACCGAGGGAGTGGCCGACGAGGAGGCCTGAGTAGCAGCCCTCTTGCTCCCAAAAGGTACAGGAAGCCGACCAGCGTCCTCCAAGAGTTCGGCACGACCTGTGTAACCGCCAGCCCGTAATAATTCAGTACATCGACAAAAAATGGATGGAAGGGAAGCCTAAGCCCGGCCCGTAAGGCCTCTTCATATAGGCAGAGATCTGCACTATCGTTGCTGGCCCGGTCCCCTTCAACGGCCTGAAGTTTGCCCGGCCACAGATGATTCACCTCGTACAGGGCCCCGATGTTGTACTGTGGGTTGGCCTCCATCCGTGCCTCCGCTATCACCTCGACAGGCACGCGCGGCGAGCGAGGAACTACCGTTTCAACATCTTCTTCATCGTCGTTGGTTTCTACCCGGTCCGGTCCGTCCCCACGGACCGGGATTGTGTCTCACATCCTCAGACGAATGGGCAGACAGAGGTGACGAACAGGACCCTGTTGCAGGGGATAAAGAAGAGACTGGATGGCAAGGCCGGGCGTTGGGCTGACGAACTGTATCATGTGCTCTAGGCGTATCGGACCACTCCGCGTACTGCTACAGGTGAGTCACTCTTCAATCTTTCCAAAAAATAATGACAACAGAAGAGAGCGCCAGGACAACCCGAGGCTCAGAGATAGAAGCCCCCGAGACGCCCAACCTCTGGGCGACCGCATCCAAGCTCCTGCCCCGGCCAGCCCCCCTCCTCAGGTACCTCAACCTCAACCTCATGGTGTTATTGGTACCATTTCAGGAGGGCCGACCGCGAGAGGGACCTCTTCATCAGCCCGCAGGACTTATGCCCGGCAGGTCAACGCCGTCCATGCCTGCAGCAAGAAGGCCAGGCCAGAGAACGAGATATCCTTTTCAGAAGCAGATCTTGACGGCCTGATCCTCCAGCATGATGATGCCCTGGTCGTCACCATGCTAGTGGCGAACTGGGAAATGAAGAAGATCTTGGTCGACAACGGGAGCTCCGCAGACATCCTCTACTATCACGCCTTCGAGCAGATGCTGATCGGAACTGACCGTCTGAGCGGGGGCCGCATTCTTGAACTGTGCAACCACGGCAGTCATTTCTTGAAAAAGGGCTCGCATCTCCCTTGGGGTCGGGGTAGGGTCTGAGCGGTCCGAGCGAGGCGAACTTCGCTCCACGGCCGCCCCGACCTCTACCTGCGAGGCCAGTCGCTCACTTCGTCCTTCGCGGGGGGCTGTAGCCCGGGTCACCCGAGAAGTCGGAGGCGCTCGCTTGCCGGTCTGCCCTACCATTGTTTCTTGAAGTAAGATGTCGAACAGCTTTTTGTTGCGGCTGTCCCACGGATGGCGCCAAATCTGTTAGGTCTAAAATCGGTAACAGGTTAAACCGCCCCAGGGCTGCCATCAGCCCGGTCAGCCGCTGCACTTCTCTGATAGTATTGGGAGGAGTCAGCTCCATTACTGCCTTGATCTTCTCTGGATTTGCCTCTATTCCTCTCTGGCTTACCATGAAGCCCAGGAATTTGCCTGCCCCGACGCCAAACGTACACTTAGTCGGATTAAGCTTCATGTTGTGTTCCCTCAAGACTTGGAAGGCCTCTTTGAGGTCGGAGACGTGGTTGGAAGCACTTATGCTCTTCACTAGCATATCATCAACGTAGACCTCCATGTTCCGGCCGATCTGATTTCTGAACAGCTTGTTGACGAGCCGCTGGTAAGTGGCTCCTGCATTCTTCAGTCCAAAAGGCATCACCCGATAGCAATAGGTCCCCTGATCAGTCACAAACGATGTCCCGGACCCCGTAGTACTGGTCGAACCAGACTCCTTTGAGCTAGAGTCCGACTCCGAACTAGTGCTAGATATTAAAAGGGAAGAAAAGAAAAGCTAAAAGAGATTACCGAACTGAAGTGTTAGACGAAGATCTCCGGGCTCACTAATCCGAAGCGGGCAGAAACTTGAATAGCCGAGCAGAAGAGGAGGAGAGTAAAAGGTGAAAAGTAAAAAATGAAGAGTAAACTTCGGTATATATAGAGAGGCTGGGAAGAGCAGGAAAAATCCCGCCCTTTTCCCGCCAGCCGGAGTGCGCCACGTCACCTGCCGCATTAAATGCGCCGTTCGCATTAAATGCGCCGTCCGCATTAAATGCGAGGCACAGGTTCCAAAGCGCTAGAAGACAAAAGACCTGCCCGGCTGGCCGTCCACAGCCTTGGCCGGACAGGATATGGCGCAATCGCTAGAAGACAAAAGACCTGCCCGGCTGGCCGTCCACAGCCTTAGCCGGGCAGGTCTTTTGTCTTCTAGCGCTTTGTCGTCTAGCGATTGCGCCATATCCTGTCCGGCTAAGGCTGTGGACGGCCAGCCGGGCAGGTCTGTTCGGGTTCTCAGGAGAAGTTGTCAAGGTTGAAGGGCAGATTGAGCTTCCAGTTCTTATCGGGGAGCCGCCCTGCCAGTCCTTCGCCATGGTGAACTTCCTGGTGGTGAGGGCCAAGTCGGCCTATAATGCCATTCTAGAACGCCCTGGCCAAAACCTCCTCCGAGCTATTCCCCGTGGAGGAGCATTGTAGTTCTGAAAGTCTGCAGATGATCCACGGGGTCGGTGGTCCCATCGTACTGCGGGATCTGCGGCATCTTGAAGCCCACGGGGACTGCCGCACCGAGTACTCTGTCTGTGAAAGGAGGATTGCTACTGAAGATCCTCGAAGCAGGGCGGCCCTGATCTCTGACCAGCTCTTCGATTCTATTGTCGATCTCCTGGATCCTCAGCAACATTGGCAAATCAGCCCTTCCGGCCCTACCATAACCTGTTACCGATTTTAGACCTAACAGGGCCTATTAAGGATTTGGTCCAACTCAACAGGGGCAACTGCCCCCCTTTTGCTTAATGTAGCTCTAACCCTCCTTCCATTTACATTATAGAAATGTACAAAGGTTGAATAATGCAATCAGAAGGATGTTAAATAAAGCAAGTTCAACTACCAAAACATGGGTGTGTATATCATTTCCCGTGTATGCTTGAAACTGTCAATTTGATTTTTGTGGGTGAAAGAAGATAAGACTAGAGATTGGATGATAATTTAATTAGCAGCGTGTCTACAAAAAATTTTGAACTTAAAATTTTTTCGTTGGGTGGGCAACGCCGCGTGTTGGTTGTGCGACTTGACCAAAAAGTAGCACATTTCTTTCCAGCTCCTACGTACTAGAAGTCTAGAAGCATGGTTTTAAATTTCGGATTTTGGTGGGAACCGAAACCGAAATTTCCCAAAATTTGATATTTCGGGAAATACCAAATTTCGGCAGAAATTTCAGAATTTCGGTTCGAAATTTCGAGAAAATAGCATTTTTTAAAAAAATGTTGCAAAATTTCGGGCAAAATTTCAAAATTTCAGTCCCAAATTTCGAAACTTAATACCAAATTTCGGATTTTCGTGGGGTCCGAAATAGGTACCGAAACCGAAATTTAAAACCTTGACTAGAAGGATGACACTTTCCTACCCAAAAAACTTAATTAAATAATTCCTTCACCTACCAAAAAAAAACTTAATTAAATAATTTACCTTTGATTGACTTGCTACCTATTAATTTGGGCACTGCCACCCATATCAATTTTCTCATTTTTGATATATTTGAGAGAACGATAACACAAAAGCTCTTTTACAATTAATACTGCTTTTGTTGATCTTTTTTAGGCAAAAAATAGGAGCAGAAATTTACTGCGTCACCTCCGCATACATGGGATCCACCTCAGCCGACAAAGAGAATGAGGTAGATCGGAAAATCAACTAAATGCCAACCAAACAACCAACCAAGGGAAAGGGAACCAAACTGACCATAAATGAGGCTGTTCTCAAGGAAATTTGGCTTTGGATTAACAAATCTGATCATGTAAGCTAGGCAGAAGTGAGGCTAAAAGTAGCGTAAAATTAACCCCTTTCAAAAAACAGAACTACTCCTCATTTTATCTCAATAGATTTTTTACAGGAAGACAGAGATGAGAGCTAGAGCCACAAAGCACCTGCCTTTTTCAAGATGGGTACAAGATCGCCAGAAATATGAACGGCCATAAGACGATCTAGACCTCCAACGAGTCTCCCTCCAATGAAGACAGCCGGAAATTGCAACCTCCGGTCGCCGGAGACCCCTTCCATATCTTCCACCACAACAACCACATCCTCATCATCCTCCTTTAACTCGTAAACCACTGGGTTCACTCCATGACTCACAAGCAGATGCTTTACCACGTGGCACATGCAGCATCCTCGTCTTCCCACAACCAAAACCGCGTTCTCCAAAACCAGTCTCTGAATTCTCTCCTTAGCGCTCATCTCGTTGTTTTCCGTTTCTTTCTCGACGGACGGAGTATGAATCCCTGACCCCGTTGAAACTAGTTCCCTGGTTCTATAAGGAATTCCTTCTTGCATGCTTTCTCTCTTCTCGCCTCTTTCAATGTAATTGAGAGAGAGGGGAGAGAGAGATGGAAGGGGGTGCAAGAGAGGAGAAGGAGGGGGTGCTATTTATATATTGGGTGGGTTGACGTCGTTGGTCGGCATGTCCAACGTCAACGCCAATTACGCATCTCCTCCCTTCTTACGCGTCACACTCGTTGTGAATGACGTATCCTTACGACATCTCTCTCTCTCTCTCTGCGTGTGTTTTGACTAGTGAGTCACATGCTGGGTGGTCCTGTCATACAAGTATACAACTTGGAGTTGAAATTTATTATTTATGAAGTATCATTGTATATAGGAAAATGCTAATTAACAAAGAGAAAGGATGGTTGGGGGAATAGGGGTGCAACTTGGTTTGGGCTCAACTCGAACCCGACACCCGACCCGACACGTTCAACCGGATTTTGGCTTGGGCTGTTTTGGCTTTTTCTCGGGTTGGTTGGGTTGGGTTAGTGTTGGAAAAGCTAACACGATTTAATTTGGGTTTTGGCTTAGGGGTTGAGGGCAACCCAAACCAAACCTCAACCCGACCTAAACTGGACACTGGACACTAGGCACCACCTCCATCTTCTAATTTTTTCATATTTTTGACTTCTTACTGTTGTGCTTTCTGTATTTTTTTTCATGCATTTGCCCTTGGCTTACTCGGAACCAACCTGACTCAGCCTGACCTGATTTGGAAAACATAGGTTACACAGGACGAGTTAGGTTGAGAGATTTAGAGGCAGGTTTGTTAAGGGTTGACCATCTTCGAACCCAGGGTTGGGTTAGGCTATGTTAGGGTTGAGGGAATGTTATTTCGGTTCCGTCAGCGGAAGCTATAAGCCATTGACTTTTTCAGTTCTTTATATCTTATGAAGGAGACCAAGACCGTGTGTCACCTCATGAAATTCTAGAAGATCGACGGTATTGTATTGACACCATCATGCGGAACCCAGTATTGATCATCGCCATTGATCTTAACCGTTCTTTGTGCCTAGTCTCTTGTGTATTATATATTTTAGGGAAAATTACATTTACACCCCCTCTAGTTTCTGACACATCCACTTCCACCCCTATAGTTTAAAACGTGACAAATACACCCCTGTAGTTTCAATTTGTTTAAGGTAGGCCCCCTCAGTTGAAGGTTCGTCCATAGATTGAAGGGTTAGGATGATCCGATGGAGCTGATTTTTTAGGCACACCCTATCTATGTCAGGGCCCATCAAATGAACGCTTTGGATCATCCAAACAATGTGGGCCCACATTATTTGGATGATTTTTTGGTAGTGTTTGGATTCGGGTATGGGCCCACATTATTTGGATGATCCAAAGCATTCATTTGATGGGTCCTGACATAGATAGGGTGTGCCCAAAAAATCAGCTCCATCGGATCATCCTAACCCTTCAATCTATAGACGAACCTTCAACTGAGGGGGCCTACCTTAAACAAATTGAAACTACAGGAGTGTATTTGTCACGTTTTAAACTATAGGGGTGGAAGTGGATATGTCAGAAACTAGAGTGGGTGTAAATGTAATTTTCCCTATATTTTAACTGAAACTCCATGTAAAATCCATGTCTACGGTTAAAACTTTTATCAAATCTAATCGGTGCCAATTTTGGCCGCTCTCATTGGACCGAATTGAGTATCATAATTCAATGTATAATTCCCACGTAGGATTTTCGACCTTTTTCGTGTTTATAAAGAAAAGTAGCTAGCTATGAGAAGCTTGAACCCAGCACACCGAAATGGTGTCAGCATTATATAGACACTTGGCCCCACCATGTAGATGACATAATAATTAATCCCATTTCTTAATCAACCATTTGAATCAGATTAGTGCTATCTTAATATGATGTTATCTTTTTCGGAAAGCCCACCAAATGAAGGGTGCAGATCAATCAGGTTTCTATAAAACCCAGGAACATGATATTCATTGAATAAACCATTGTAACATACACAATAGATCTAATGAAAACTATACTAAATATCAATATAAATGAATCTAACCATGCATTAAATCTAGTATACAGGCAGAAAGATTAAAAAATTTATATCGATCAGACATGGCAGTGACTGATTGGGCCGAATCTTCTACTGCCTATCTGGTATGCCAGATCTTTGGTGGGAAAGATCTCCTTTGGTCAGGTTAGATGCCAGCAGAGGCCAACCACTTACTTGTAGAAAAGCCCTCCTAGAGTTCTATCCACAATAGAACTCTATTTGACTCATCTGTTTAACCAATTACACTATCAGACTTAGCTGATGCAGTTGAAATGAGCTATAAGAACCATCCACGTCTCACGAGGATGAGAAACATTGATTGCGAACAGAACTTGGCTCCGCAACGTTGCGGAGAACTTCCTCCGCAATGCACTAATAGCATGGGGTGTGGCTATATAAATTCCATGGTCTGTTGTTACAATTGATATTTCCATACCCCTTACTTACCCTTGCTTTTAGCGCATTGCGGTTGAGGTTCCTCCACAACGTTGCGGAGTCAAGTTGTGCTCATTGATTGCCCTTATACCTGTTACTGATCACTATGGTCAATAGGTAATTTCAGTCATTTCACTCTTAATCTCTTTGTTCAATCTAGACAGTCGATCTTCGATCAATGATTGCCCATATAAGTTCGTACAGTTTCTCATTGACCATGTCGAATCCCCCGCTTCTCACCTCTGATAATGTCAATCTTCTGTATTTACGCGCATAAAGAAATTTAAAATGGGGTGTTATGGTCATAGCATGAATAGTTACCAAATTAGGCTAGCTTTATTGAAGAATATTTTTCAAAAAAGAATTTGAAAGTTCCAATGTCCCTCTCAAAAACACACAAAAAAGAAGTGTAAATGTGAGGTTCTTCAAAAGAACGCAGGATACAGAGACAAAAATACAAAGAAACAGGAAAACAAATTATTCACATTGTTAGCTGCAAGTCACAACTCTCACGAATTATTTCGGCCCCAAAAAAGCAACTTCAGTACATTTTTGCTGGATATCGGCATTATTATATTTTGATAATGGCTCCAATCATTTTGTTGTACACTTTTCTGATCGTAATGTTGATAGAATCGTGACTACTGTGACAGTCACGAAAAACTAATTAAAATGTGTAAATGAAAGTAATCAGTACCATTATCAAAATATGGTAGTGCGGATATCGCTCACCTTTTTTATCACTCCATTTAAAACTTAAAGAGTTGTAATTCAATAAAAAGGAATCCAGTTAGAAGGTGCAATAGGAATAATTCGGTATTACTAAAGAATGCATACCACATCTCTATCATCCAATTAGTATCCATTTCATCAGTCCAAACCATCCAAAAAAGTTATAGTTGTAGGGTTTGGATTTCTCAAATCAACCCTCTAGAGTTTTATTTTTGTCTGTCAGTAAAATTTGAAATAAAATAGAGGCTTTTAACTAGGGGTGCAAGTTTGGCCCTGTCAGCCTTGACCCGTACTGAGCTCAAACAAGGTCAGAGCTGGATTTTCTAACCCCGAGGACGGGTCAGGGTTCATTTTGTTTTTTACCCTGACTCAGGTCGGGCGGGCTCGGGTACCCTGACCCGGCCCGACCCTAAGTTTTCTATTATAGAATTGAACCATATGTGCATGTTTCTTTTGCTAATGTTTTCTATTATCTTGGATTGATATTTCTTTAGATTATTATTATTAATTGTCTCTGTTGCCCGCATGTTGTTGAATTCATATTGTCTTATTTTGTTCCCTTTCTCTGTTTATTGATCATTTTGTTCCATATGATAAGTGGTTGCTTTATTTTTAACACTCTTAACAGTTATTTGCACTAGAGTCAATTAGGGCCGTCCCGGCCCGGCCCTACCCAATCAGGGCGGACCAGGGCCAGCACAATACCCTATAGGGCGGGTAATGGGTTGAGGTTTTCTGGCCCTGACTCAGGGTCAGGGCTAGACCTGGCAAACGGGCGGGTCGGGCCGGGTTTGACCCGGCCCGTACGGGTCCGGGTCAAACGGGCCGGGTCAAAGTGACCCGGAAAATATTACGGGTCATTGACATTGGACCCGCACCCGGCCCGTACGGGCCGGGTCGACCCGCAGGTCACCCGGATTTTTTACGTATTTTTTAAGAGTTTTTTTTATTTATTTAGGGATTTGCTAGCCACCTTCTCCTGGGCTATTTTTCGGCTTGTAGCCTCTCCTTTGCTGCAAAGATTGGGTGAAGTACGGTCTGGGCAAAGGTTGCTAGCAATAAGAGAAGTAATCATTACGGATTTTGCAAGATTCTCGAATTAACTAAGTTTGAAATGAAATATTACCGTAAAAAGGACACAAGTAGAAAAATTACCTAAAAAATACCAAAATGATGTAGTAAAATATGACAATTACCAAGAAAAAACACGCTTTTAACTTTTCTACGGCACCCGCGGGTCCACCAGACCCGGCCCACTTTTGACGGGCCGGGTGGACCCGCGGGTCAATTTCAAACGGGTCATCAATCGGTGACCCGGACCCGTAATTTAAGGGGCGGGCCGGGTGGACCCGCGGATCCGGGTCACTTTTTGCCAGGTCTAGTCAGGGCCGAGATAATGGGATCCAAGGTTGGGCTAAGGTTTTGAAAAACGAATTAAGTAGATGGTGGTAGATTTCAGCCGTTGGATGATAGCGACTTAATAGACACCAAAAATTCTTTGTAAGATGTACACCAGGTCATTTTTCAGAAAAATAAGTTGCTTTATCTAAGTTTCATTAAAGCTTATAACCTAGAACAAGAATATTTAGGACAAGCACCGATTGGTCCGTGTCTCGTTGTATGGTTTGATCTTGTCAATGGTTAGGGTTCTTCCCATGTTTCGTTTCTATTTTTTACTTTTTTTTAAAGCACCGATCGATTTGTTGGTGTACAACGCGGACAAGGATTACAGCTGACGTCACCTCCACATCGTGTGTTTCGTTTAACATGCTATCTGGGCCCACGATGTGCTCCCTGCTGACGTGGTATCTCTTCATTCCATTGTTGATGCTTTGCCACGTGGCATATATATGCAGTGCTTCACCGTCAAAGGCAAGACAGCAGATTATGGCTTTGACGTGAGGTGTAGTTAATCTAACGTCCAAGAGTAGAAAGGCACGTGGCACTAAGGTGTCAATTTTGGCTCGGCTCATAAGCTCGCTCGAGCTTGGCTCAGAAAAAGCTCGGCTCTAATCCTTAATGAGCCGAGCCCAAGCTAGGCCAGGCTCGGCTCGTTAAGGCTCATTAAGAATTTAATATATTTAAAGATATATATTATATATTAATCTATACACTAAAAGAGTTGTCCGGGAGTGAAAGGGAGAGGCAAAATATGTCACTTCTTTTTTGGAACCCCATTTGTTACTTGGACCACCCCCGTAGTGTAAAAAGAGTAGTCAAATTATACTAGATAGGGCTGTCCAGGGAAGATGAGGGGTATGAACTTAATATAACCCGAGCTCGGTAAGGCTCGCGAGCCTGACCGAGCTCGTTTACTGGTGGCACATGGGGAACAGACGGCCTTTCGTGGTTGTGGCCTCAGCAACTCCACGTGGACGCCGATCGAGATCATAAGGGAGGGTAACTCTCAGCCGTCCGATAATTTAATCTTTGGATTGGTGGGTTGTCCAATTGGGGCGATTCTTTTATCATGGATCCATCTCTACGATTGTCTTGATCTGGACCGTCCGGCTGCTCTTGTAGTCTAAAGTCTAACAATTGGTTGTTTGAGGTTAAAAGTTGCGTCATGTTGTTTGTACGACTACAATGGGAGGTTCTAATATTGACCTTAGGATATGATGAAATTGAAAACTAATATAAATATAAATACGTTAATTGATAGGAATTGTCCGCAAGGAGTGGAGTTATTAAAATAAGGGAGGGAGAGCAGATTATGGGTTTGGATGGGGGTGTGTTGAAGTAAATTGTGAGGGACATGGTCATCTTAACAATTAATTCCTACTTATAATGTCCTTTGGATCGTAGACATCAATCATCATCCATTTGATTTTGATTCCATTACAGCCCGTGTTGGGTGTATTTCTCCTTTGCAGAAAACTTAGGCGTCTGGACTTGCGACCAAAGCTACCACCATTTCATCTCCAATCAGACTTTGTTACTTTTTAGATTTAGATTTAGATTTGTATCTTTAGAGCGATGATTTTGTTTTTGAGGGCAAAATATTTCACTAATGGTCGGTACAACACTACCGGCCAGCATATGCATGTGTTGCGCATCGATTGAGGAGCCAATCTAATGGTTGCAAAGAATTCAACTTCAGCTATGATCAAATCACACAGCCCCTCTCCCCCTCGACTCTATATCCGCTACAACACTTCCACACTTCCAAACCTCTCTCTCTCTCTCTCTCCCCCCCTCCTATGTTCGGCCCTACAATTAATTTGTTGGAAATCTTTGAACAAGGTAGGCCCCACCCATATTTTTCAAAATGAACCGTGCAGCCCACGCCACTGGATGATCCAAACCGTCCATTTGATGGGCCACAATGTAAATAGGTTGCGCCCCAAAATCTCATTTCCGTAGCATGATCCTAGCCCTCCGATCTAAAGAGAAATTCCATTTTGCTGTAACCTCTATAGATTCGAGGGTTGTGATCATCCCATGGAAATGATTATTGGTGCACAACCTATTTACATTGTGGCCCATCAAATGGATGGTTTGGATCATCCTATGGTGTGGGTCCTACGGTAACATTAAGGCCCAATTGTAAGACCCACACCATAGGATGATCCAAGCTGTCCATTTACTGGGCCACAACGTAAATAGGCTGTGCACCCAAAATCATTTCCATATGAAGATTACAACCCTTGATCTATAAGCTTTCCATAATATTCAGTTTTTCTTTAGATCGGAGGACTAGGATCATCATGTGGAAATGATTTTTTGGGACACAACCTATTTACGATATGCCCCATCAAATGAACAGTTTGGATCATCCTATGGTGTAGGCCGCACAGTTCATTTTGAAAAACATGGGTGGGGCTTACCTTGATCAAAGATCTAAACAAATTAATTGTTGGACCCACCAACCGTTCATGTTGAGAGAGAGAGGATATCGGTTTGGAAGTGTTGCACCTGGTGTAGAGTAGAAGGAGGAGAGGGGTGATCACTGCCCAAAACTCAAAACACAATAAGATCTATGGGGATTTGACAAGTATGTGAAGATACTGGTTCCTATTTCTACAGAAAACAAATTACCAAAGAGAAAACGGCAAAAGAAAATAAAGGGAGTGTAGAAAATGCGTTAGAAGCGGCTACTGTATTGTAGCCACAATGGAATTTCGGATTCTATTGCAAATGGTGAATTTTTGGCATATCTATTGACATTTTGGTACCTCTTGAACTTGAATTGCACTCTTTAAATTGCGTCTGATAAAGGCGGGCTAAAATCTTACGACTACATTGCACCCGAGATTGTGATTCTACGATCCAGATCGTGAATGGTTATTTGATCGTTGCATCGTGACCAGTTGCCAACCTAGGGTGTGTTCGGCAACCATTTATTTACCGCATTCTTCCCTTTTTAGGCGTGGAGAATGATAAATGAAAAGTATCTCAAAAAATCTAGTTCAGCAATCCAGCCCGCTAAGCCCGTTTCTAAACTTTTGCCTTAATTTTAGGCTAAAAGCTAGGATTCTTTGGAGGACTAATAGTCGCTTCCAAGATTCTCATCGATTCGTTTTTAATTGGACAAGAATGAGAAGCCTTGACGAACATGCCCCTACTGTCTTGATTGCTCCCAATTGAGTTCCAATCGTTGGTACAAGTCCAATCATACCAAAAAGCATCACTGTGTGCCTCTAGTGCCCTATAAAACATGGTTTGAAATTTTGGTTTCGGCATAAATTTTGAACCTAGCCGGAATTCAGTAAAGACACACGAAATGTCAATTTTTTGGGCCGAAATTACCGAAATTTTGGTAATTTCAGCTGAAATTTGAGAAAGGAATAAAAAATTAATATTTTTTTTGAATTTCGCTTAAATTGACGAAATTTCCACAATTTTGACTGACATTTGGTACGTTTCGCCAATTTAGGTTTCGGTCTTGACTGAAATCCGAAATTTTGAATTTCGGACAAAATTTAAAACCATGCCTACAACTCACTACTCACACCGTGTGCTCGGATAGTGCGGTGCGTCCTATTGCATTGGCCCACCATTTGCAATAGACAAGTGCTTTTAAAAGAAGGGAAAACTCCCCAAAGTTTTCTTAATTACCAATAGCATGGTTTTGTACCTTAGATAGCTTTTAATTATTTCATTGACGCATTTTACCCTTCCTAAAAATCTTTCATCAATTAAGGATACATTAAATTGTATGAAAATCTCTCTCTCTATATCTCTCTTAAATAAAGGCAACATCTCATCTTTATTTTTTTTTGTAGGTAAGTTGGGACTGAACCTGATACCTCAAAGTTGAGATACATGCTCATCCAATTGGCTACAGGCCCAAGCCTCTCTATCTTTATTGGTGAATGTTTTTCTATATTTTTACTGTCTAGAATCCTTGGAGGGGGAGAATTTCGGTGCAACGTCCGTTCATAGAAAAGCCCATTAGATAATGGTTTGGGTCGTTAATGGCTAGCCCATGTTTCTTAAGAAAAATGCAAGCCACCATCATATAAAAACCATATTCCTTTGGAAACCATAATAAAATTTCGCATTTAACATAAAACAAATGAAGGTAGTGGAAGGATTTAAGACTTCAACGGCAAAGGCCAACCTATATACTAATTTATTTCATTTTTTAGATTATTTCTACAATCAAAATACATAAGATTCAAAGACGAGAGAGAGAGAGAGATTTTCAAAGGATTTAATATTGCCTTTTTTTTATAGGAAGTAAGCCGAAATCCCCACGGAATGCAAAAATTGGTGACTTTTTATGTGAAAAAAGTTTTTTTGTAATTCAAACTTACAATGGGGTGTTTTTAGTCATTATATGTATGCTTTTGGGCTTCTCATTCAAATTACTTGGGCTTCCCTCCAAAAGGACTGAAGTCATGAGAAAACTTTAGTCCTAGATGGAAAGTGTGAGAGGATGAGAGTGGCCATATATATACTTTCACTCTCTTAGCCTTGTGAATGAGCAAGAGGTCATGGGGATCCTACGCACACGGATCACCCACTTGGGTCCGGTGGGCTTTTGATCTTACCACACACTGCCGGGCCGGGCGTGGGCCCAAGGATTTTTCTTTTTTCTATTATTTATTTTTTTCTCTTTTTCTTAATGGTTCAAGAGTTTATTTTGTTTTAACTTTTTTTACCATTTGAGATTCCTTAATCGTGGTTTAGTGACCGTTTGGAAAACGTCTCTCACGCACTAAAAGAGTGTGACGTTTCACCCTAACGTGTCGATTGCTTTTCTATAAAATCAGTTTTAGAGAAAACAGAAAGATATCCTTGACGGATTCTTCTTCTTCTCTGGTTTTCTTATCTTTTTCCCCAAAGCTTTCTGATCAAGGCTTTTGGCACATATAAGCGAGTTCTTAGGCATCCAGGCTGCGTGAGTGCACACCCCTGGAGCAAGAGTTGTATTCTGGAGGCATACGCCGAGACGCCCATCTGCACCATTGATTCGTCATAGTGGAGGTGAGATTTGCCTTAAGGACAGCGTAGATCCTTCGTGCCTCAACTCGATAAGTGGTCTAACTATTTCTCTGTTTTATTACAATTGATTCTTGCAGAATAGTTACTGTTGATTTCTGTCTTCTCAAGTAAAAGGGTTAATTCGTTATAAGGTATTCTCGAATCCTAAATTACAGATTTGCAAATCATTTTCTAACAAAAATCATTGGGTCAATTCCAACTTCCAATCTCGTCTTTCTTTTTCCAGATGAAATCCCGTTTTGGAAGTGTTTTCCTAACGATTTTATTCAGTCAAACTCATACTTAAAGAAAGCTAAAGCAATAAATACCAAGTTATAGCTTTTGAAAAAGTTGGTAAGTTAACATGGTATCAAAGCCAAAGGTCTTGAGTTCAAACCTCCCAGATAGCAAAAATCCACATGCGATAGTCGGCTCAAAGTGGGACCACATGTGCCACGTGTTTGCCAAGTGGGCCACACATGCGGGGGAGTGTTCATGAAAGATAAATAACGCCTTTCTCCAACAGCTTAAGCTTTTGGAGAAGTTGGTAAGTTAACATTGGTTGCCGATTCTTGGGACTTTTGTGGAATTTCCGCAGGAAACCCACATTTGGTTGGTGGGCCCAAAATAATCCCAAGAACCAAAAGAACCCCGCACGAAACCCCAGGAAGGAAAAAAAATACTCCCAGGAACAAAAAATAAGCTTGCAGAAGAATTTGTTTTCTTCCCAATAGTTCAAGCAACCAAACAAAGCTTTTGTTCCAGGAAATTTTTTTCCCCACCATAGTCCGGTCAACCAAAAATGGGATTTTTATTTTACCAGGATACTTCTAGGGAATTTTTTTCCCACCAATCTCCCAGGAAGCTTTTTGTTCTACAAAAATCCCAAGAACCAAAAAAATTCTGGTATTGTTTGGTTGCTTGAACTGTTGGGAAGAAAAAAAATTCTTCTGCAAGCTTATTTTTGGTTCCTGAGATTATTTTGGTTCCTGGGAGTATTTTTTTTCCTTCCTGGGATTTCGTGCGGGATTATTTTGGTTCCTGGGATTATTTTGGGCTCAGCAACCAAGCGTGGGTTTCTTATGGAAATTCCACAAAAGTCCCGAGAACCAAAAAAAATCCGGCAACCAAACGGATGGTTCTGCGATGGTCCCTAGCTTGATTATTAGCATGGAAATCGTCATTTACAATAATTAAATCACATCCATTTCTCATACAGAGAATAATTAAATCACCACATGTGCCACGTGTTTGCCAAGTGGGCCACACATGCGGGAGAGTGTTCATGAAAGATAAATAACGCCTTTCTCCAACAGCTTAAGCTTTTGGAGAAGTTGGTAAGTTAACATTGGTTGCCGATTCTTGGGACTTTTGTGGAATTTCCGCAGGAAACCCACATTTGGTTGGTGGACCCAAAATAATCCCAAGAACCAAAATAACCGCGCACGAAACCCCAGGAAGGAAAAAAATTACTCCCAGGAACAAAAAATAAGCTTGCAGAAGAATTTTTTTTCTTCCCACAGTTCAAGCAACCAAACAAAGCTTTTGTTCCTGGGAATTTTTGTTCCCACCATAGTCCGATCAACCAAACATGGGATTTTTATTTTACCAGGATACTTCTAGGGAATTTTTTTTTTCCCACCAATCTCCCAGGAAGCTTTTTGTTCCACAAAAATCCCAAGAACCAAAAAAATTCCGGTAACCAAACGAAATTGTTTGGTTGCTTGAACTGTTGGGAAGGAAAAAAAATTCTTCTGCAAGCTTATTTTTGGTTCCTGAGATTATTTTGGTTACTGGGAGTATTTTTTTTTCCTTCCTGGGATTTCGTGTAGGGTTATTTTGGTTCCTGTGATTATTTTGGGCTCAGCAACCAAACGTGGGTTTCTTATGGAAATTCCACAAAAGTCCCGAGAACCAAAAAAAATCCGGCAACCAAACGGATGGTTCTGCGATGGTCCCTAGCATGATTATTAGCATGGAAATCGTCATTTACAATAATTAAATCACATCCATTTCTCATACAGAGAATAATTAAATCACCACATGTGCCACATGTCTGCCAAGTGGGCCACACATGCGGGAGACTGTTCATGAAAGATAAATAACGCCTTTCTCCAACAGCTTAAGCTTTTGGAGAAGTTGGTAAGTTAACATTGGTTGCCGATTCTTGGGACTTTTGTGGAATTTCCGCAGGAAAACCCACATTTGGTTGGTGGGCCCAAAATAATCTCAAGAACCAAAATAACCCCGCACGAAACCCCAGGAAGGAAAAAAAATACTCCCAGGAACAAAAAATAAGCTTGCAGAAGAATTTTTTTTCCCACCATAGTCCGATCAACCAAACATGGGATTTTTTCCAGGATACTTCCAGGGGATTTTTTTTCCCACCAATCTCCCATGAAGCTTTTTGTTCCACAAAAATCCCAAGAACCAAAAAAATTCCGGTAACCAAACGAAATTGTTTGGTTGCTTGAACTGTTGGGAAGAAAAAAAATTCTTCTGCAAGCTTATTTTTGGTTTCTGAGATTATTTTGGTTCCTGGGAGTATTTTTTTTTCCTTCCTGGGATTTCGTGCGGGGTTATTTTGGTTCCTGGGATTATTTTGGGCTCAGCAACCAAACGTGGGTTCCTTATGGAAATTCCACAAAAGTCCCGAGAACCAAAAAAAATCCGGCAACCAAACGGTTGGTTCTGCGATGGTCCCTAGCATGATTATTAGCATGGAAATCGTCATTTACAATAATTAAATCACATCCATTTCTCATACCGAGAATAGATTAGAGATTAGAGATTAGAGATTAGAGAGAGGTGAGAACGTGAATTTCTTTGTGTCGTTCTTATTTTAAGTCTAGGTCAATGGAAGCGTTTGGGAAGCCACGTTTCGGTTCTTATCCGTTCTCTATTATTTCCTAATAAACGAGCGGTGACACCTTAAAATGCATGTGATCTTCTGACTAAACATGCAAACGCCTTTTCATCTTAGGTAGGAGTCATTGGGCCTACCGACAGCTTGCTTGGAATTGCTGCAGGCAATCAAACAAGTTTTAAAAAAAAGGATTCTATCAAACCATGTGGGTGGAAATATAACTTCATATATCATATCACAAGATCCTTCCTGTCATCTTCCTCAAGCCGAGTGACAGAGAGCCAGAGAGGGAGAGAGAGAGAGAGAGAGAGAGAGAGAGAGAGAGAGAGATGCATTCAAAATGAACTGATAATCAGATAACTTCATATATCATATCACAAGATCCTTCCTGTCATCTTCCTCAAGCCGAGTGACAGAGAGCCAGAGAGAGAGAGAGAGAGAGAGAGAGAGAGAGAGAGAGAGAGAGATGCATTCAAAATGAACTGATAATCAGATAACAAGACGACTAAAAACCAAAACAGATGAGAAAAAGATAGAACAAAGAACATGAATTTGCGTATGAATGACAACACACTCCTATATTTAAAAAGCAACCCCCATGAACACCAATACAATTCCAAGTACAATACTCCCCCTTACATTCCTCCCCACATGACCTGCACTAGTGGGCGAATTCACCGATGCTGCCTGCCCTCCAGTCGACGGTGATGACGGAGAAGGTGGGGATTTCCCGGGGGTCGTCGGTGGCGATGGAGCTGCAGAAGGAGGTTTAGTACCAAAGAGATCAATTGGTAATAGCACCTTATCCACTTCGTAAACTGCCAAGGGGGGCTGAGAGTAAAGGGCATTGTTGATTTGTGTAGTTACAATGCCTGTAGAAATATTCACTTGGTTGGTGTTGGGTATGGTGGTGAAGTTTAGGTAGTAAAGCCCGCCATCATTGCCGGAGGCTTGCGTTCGTTCCGGGTTGCTAATGGTGTCGAACATTTGAAGGCTGTAGTACTTGGGCAAGATATGGTATAGGATTAGTGCCACTTGTTGTTGGGGCGAAAGGGAGTTGAGAGTGCCAGGCTTTAGAGAGTTGAACGCATTGTCGGTTGGGGCGAAGAGGGTGAGGCCTTGGTTGCTGTTGTTGAGCTGGTTTATGATCTGACTATCAATTTGGGTTGTGCTTAGGAGGCGCATGAAGATGTTGTATTGCCCTCCTTTTTCGAGGATGGCTGTGAGGTTGAGGGGTGATGCCGATGGGGCTGGGGCCAAAGTGGATTGGGCATGAACTTGAGGGGTGGTGAGAAAGAGAGATGAGGTGAGGGCTAGGAGGAGGAGAATTTGGGGTGATGGAGAACCCATGGAGGTGAATGAGTGTTGAGTTTGGGAGAGGAGATGGGGGGGATTTATGGGATAAGGTGGGGGTGTAGGAACATGGTGGAATGAGCTGGCCATGGAGTACGATAAAAGGTGACTTCCACAATATCCTAATATATAATATAATTCAGCTACCTAATCTATTTAGGCTACCTCTTCTAACCAACTTGCCCAATCTACTATCAAGATCATATGAAGGTTATATCTCATCCTAATTCAATGGTGAGATCTCACATATTCTAACATGCCCTCCAAACGCATGTGGATCGAAAATCAACATACGTTGTATTACCATAGAATTCTCCAAATTACAAATGTAATCAAAATCCGCTAATTCGATGCACAATGTCAAAAGTTGATAGCGAAGATCCCTTGATGATATGACTGATGTTGTTGCCGATGATGGGGACTAATACCATGATAACATTTAGACGAGGCCACTACAAATTATTGTACAATTTACATGTTAACCATTACACCACTTAATTAATAGCTAAATTCGTAATATCAATTAATTAATAGGAGAAAACAGTTCGATATTGGTGGAATTGACCAAAACAAGTGGGTGATTCTATTAGCTTTCTTAGTTAAATGCTAGATTAGAGGTGGTTTTGGGTCCCACACCATCAACGTTCTAGTGTGACTACACCTTAGTTTGAAATAATTTATTTGTTGGGCCCCAGAAACAGGTATTATACATCCTAAATTATCTGTTAATGTGATATTTTATAGATTTTAGCTATATTTTTTAGGATTTTCATAAGAATTTGATCAGATTTTTTTTCAGATATCGATTCTATAATTTTGATGCGAATTTTCAAATTCCAATGATGGAATACTGAGAAGGACAGTGTTGTGTTGCAGGTTCCTTCTTAAAAGTAATTCACTGGGTCCCACTTCTGCCTCCATTACATAATCAGATCCATTGATCCTAATAGAAGCGATAAGTGAAGTCAAATCATGTTGAGAACACCTTAATCAAATGAGCATAGGCACTTGATCTATCAAGCCCTGTTTAGTGTGTCTCCAAGAAAAGTTAAACCATTGATTATTGTATTCATTAATTATCTTATGCTGATAGTCATAAATCAAGCTACAAACTTTGGGTGGTGGATGAACTTTTACACACAACCATCAGCTATTGGATATTCCGATTCTATATATGAAATTTACATTTTCAAAGAATTTATTGATAAAAAAGACCCACATTTTTTCTTCCTTTTTTGTCTTTTTTTTAAGGTGAACACGTGTTTCATGGCTGTCACCTTGGCAGCATTTGAGAGGAACGACCCACCCAACTTATTTTTGGGTGTTTCTTTTTCCATTTATTCTTCCAAAGCTCTTTAAGGATGTAGCAGTAACAACAATATTGTACAAAAGGAAGGTGCTATGTGTTTTGTTTCTTTCCTCTTTCCAGCACGGGGAATGCCGAGGGCGAGTTTTGTAGTTTGCTCCAAACGGTACATATATTTGAGGAGAAAACGGTTCCTACACATATGTGTAGATAAGTTATCTACACACTAGCTTAAAATACATTTGGGGCCACATTATTTGGGTGATCCAAACCATTCATATTTAAGGCCCTCACATAGATAGGGTGTCCACAAAAAATCAGATCCATAGGATCATCCTAACCATTCGAACTGTGGAGGCAAAAAATGGACTAATTTGTGAAGGTTTAAAGACATCCATTTTACCTCCACAAATCGTAGGGTTGGAATGATCCTATGGATCTGATTTTTTGTAGACACCCTATCTATGTGAAGGCCTTTAAAATGGATGGCTTGGATCACCCAAACAATGTGGGCCCCCACTGTATTTTAAGCTAGTGTGTAGAGAACTCTCTACACATATGTGTAGGAACCGTTCTCTCATATATGAGTTGGATTTGTGTCATTATTACAAGAGGGAAATAGAGATAAGAAGCTTGGTGGGTTGTTCTTTTAGAATAAAGAAAGAAGATATTCATCTCTTAACTACCATTTTTCTATAATAATAACTAATAGTAGTAAGAGGCCATTTCATCCCAGTCGCCCAAAATCAGCCCAATGAACGGTTCAGATTAAAAAAATGGTTTTTCAGTTAGACTAATCTCACCCGTTCATGGGAAAGTTAACGGGCTGATTTTGGGCAACTATGTGTATGTCGCCACTGAAGGCCCCCCTTTCAAAAACCAGCTGCAAGGGCGCCCCCATTGGATCTTGTCACCAATATGCATTTACAATAGCACCCAAAATTTTAAAAGTGAAGGAAATTAGCCTTTACTTGAGATATTTAATCCGAAAGGCTACTGAAAACACAAAAATTGGAAAATTAATATTTGTGTGTAAGTGTGAATATGACTGATTGGTGAATGAAATATAAGATTGCATATAAATAAAATAAACGAGATAATTAATCAGATATATGGACTTTAAATAAATTTAAGCATGAATAATGGAATGAAATACGTAATTATAAGCAAACAAAAGATAATAATAAAGTAAATAAATAAGAGGGATCAAGTACTTCCCCGATCCGTGTGATTCGTTGATCCGAGTATTGATCGTGGATCCGACGAAAGCGGATGTGAAGTAGGTGAAGGCGGGCCTCATAGGCCCTCTTTGAAGATCGAGGTGGACTTGGGTGATTGTTGGGTTGCCCCAATTTGAAATTGTAGGAAAATGATAAAGTGGAATATTTGGTAAAGTGGAGGATTTGTAAGAGATTGAGAGGAGATGAGGGAGAATAAGAGGAGCCTTGGTCCCTTTTGTAGAAAAGAAGAGAAGTGATGGTTTAGGAAGAGAGAAAAGAAGAATCCTTGAGAGAGAAGCTTTTTTGTCCTCTTGTATAAAAAAGGGAAAAGGAGAATGGTCTCTTGTGTTGTAGAAGAGGAGAGAGTGTATTGAAAAAAAAAATAAGAGAGAAAGATTTGGATGAGAGGGGTGTGTGTTAGAGTGTTAAAATGGAGCTCTTTTTGTAGAAGAGTAGAGAAAAATTGGACGTTGGGAGATTGCCAAAGTCAAGAAAAATATCTTTTTTTTTTTCTTTTGAATTTTGTGTCTTTTACAATTATTGCAAGAGAGAAAGGAAAGCATAATTTGGTTTCTAGAAGAGGTGAGACATTTTGAGAGATGTAGAAGTTAGCTAGTTGATTGGAATTAAAAGAGGCATGAAAAGAATTTTTTTTAATTTATAGCAACATGATTGTTGGGTAAAAAAGAAGGAAATGTGATGTGTTGTATAAAAGAATATATAAGATTCCTTTTTATTTTATCTTAATGATTTTTTTTATTTAGGTGTTTATAGGTGATATATTACATGTTATTTCTCTGGACCTCACGGGGGAGAGGCTCATATTTGATAGCGAGAGAAAATGAACAGAAAAAAAAAAAAAAAAAACAAAAAAGAACATAAAAAAAAATAAAAGAAAGGATATTGAAAAAGAAAGACCTAGATTTATCATTTGCTCCTTAAGGATGCCAAAGAAGCTGATCTCATTATCCATTGACCTTACTCTTAGCTAAGGTTATAACTCTTCTTTAAACAAAGTAAGTGTTAGGAATAGATTTTCCTATTTAGATGCTTTCCTTATTTATGTTATTGCTATCTTATATTAGATTTCCTTATTTCCTTTTTCCTATTCTGTTGATTTCTATTTCCATATTTTGCTTTCCCTAATTTCTATATAATGCAGATGCCGTATGGCTTTTGAGCAAGGAATAATCAAATTAGTGCAGTTTGCATATTGGAGGTCGAGTTTCCTCGAATTAACTCATTCTATCCCTTTTTCTATCATCTTCTTCTCTTTTTTCTCTTCTGATAGAACGGTGTTCTATCAAGTAAGTATCAGAGCACTTCCTGGTGGATGCCTCTGACGCCGCCTTCAAAAGAACGAGTTCGGTATCAGAGATTTGAAGGCTTATTCCATGGCTGCCGGGAACAAGAATGATTCATCATCAGAAGAACAAGCCTTGAAAGCGAAGCTGAAAGCTGAAATCATAAAAGCACTCGATGCGGTTTATCAGGCGCGATTCAACAACATTGAGACACAGTTACAAAAGATCACAGATCTTCTTCTCCAAACCTGTCCGTCACCTGAGCCAACAATTACTCATGACAATTCGGGTGCAGGGCTTAGATCTGTCAACACACTGAATCGACGGGACGATTACCGTTTTCGTCAGGAAGGTGGCTCTGGCGTTGAACGAGAGCAATATTGTCCCCATATGAAGATAGACTTCCCACGATGGGATGGTAGTGATCCAGAGAGATGGATGACACGAGCGGAACGTTTTTCCGATTCTATCAAACTCCCATCAACCAACGGGGTACCATCACCTCCATTAATTTAGAAGGTGATGCCATCTAATAGTTCAAGTGGTTTGAGGGGATCTATCACGGATCGCCAAACTGAAGAGAGTTTGTAGATGGATTGTTAGTATGTTTTGGCCCCTCCCAGTATGAGAACGTTCACGACGAGTTAGCAAAGATACGACAAAGTACGACAGTCTTAGAGTATCAAAGCCGTTTCGAACGACTCGCCAATCGTGCACAAGATTGGTCGGAACCTCAATTAGTGGGAACATTTATTGAAGGACTTCGTCCGAAAATTTGGGGGGAAGTCAAGATGTATCGTCCACGATGACGACAGCTATCTCTTATACACGATTGCAGGAGAAAAGACTAGATGAAGATAGTCGACGTTCGTATGATGGCTTTACTGGCCGACCCCCTGATCTTCTTTGAGAAGGTCCCATAGAATCCACGGATCGTAACATGCATGTGAAGCAATTGACGGAAGAGAAACTCAAGGACCGAACGACTAAGGGGCTATGTTGGCACTGTGATGAGAAATGGCATAAGGGTCATCGTTGAGGACAAAAACAGTTGTTGATGATCGAGCCAGCTAGTTATTCCGACGACGACGATGAGGATAATCAACCTTGAGGACAAGGTTGAGATTAAGAGCGGGGGAATGT